>NC_057869.1:10427767-10746613 GCF_019740435.1 Gambusia affinis | reverse complement strand
TAACACAATATTTTATGATATGCATAAAACGTAATAATTATAAGTAAAGATCTGTAGAACTGATTTAGAATTAATACAGATAAAATTATAAAACTTATTTTACTTAATCTTAAAATTCAGAAGGCTTTGAAATATTTTGTAATTTGTCCAGATTTAATAAATAACTATTATTATTAATAATGTGCAAAACATAAGAACCTGTTTTTTTATTATTCAGAGGAATCACTGCACATTTAAAATATGAATCAGCCTTAAGCAGAAGATATTATAGCAGCATTATTGTAGTACCTTTGCTTTTTTCCATTAATTTAGTTCATCTTTAAATAATAAAAAATTGCTTCATATTACATTTATTGCTCCTTGATTTATTCTAAATATGTTTTAACCCGGAGAAATGTACAGAATCCTCTTCATACTTCTTTTTATATGAAAGAGATTGGTCAAGATAAAGATAAAAGTTTAATTTTTCAAATTGATTTGGATAGATCCTGAGACTATCCCTTTATGTTTTGGTTTTAGCTTTAAGGGAATGATTTTATTTTTATTGTAGCTTAAAGACACTACAAATATAAAATGAACAAATTATAAAAAAAAAAAAAAAAAAAAAAAAAAAAAAAAAATAAATTTTGTGCATACCATTTTACTTCAGCATAAATACTTAGACTTAGACGTTAAACACAACTAGTGTGCCATTCTGGCCAACTGGGCAGATTTTTTTCAGTTACCTGAAGAATTTGTAAAACCTGGCGCAGTTACAAAAACAACATGATCCAAGATCAAAATGTACCAGCACTTTTTTAACAACAAATGTGAATTTTACCTCAATGAAAAACTAGTAAGTATGACGTTCCATAACAAAAAAAACACTATTCAAACTCTATTACCTTTATACCAAAGATGAAGTATCTACCGAGGAAACAGTCTTCAACTGCTGTTGCCAACAATGTGGATCTTGCTGATGGTCCAATTGGTCCCTCCGAATTTTCAGCTAACCTACAGATAATAAAATAAAAACCCAGCAGATTTTCTCAGTATAGGTACTAGTGTATTATGCATCATCAGTTGACTCTTCTCCATTGTTATCTGCTTAACAATGTCTACTTTGAGTTTTCCTGTTCATAATAACTAGCAAAAATGTAGACAATTAATTAAATTAGATTGAGCTACACAGTAAATCAAACCACTGTTGTCATTTGAAAACCAATGTGTGCAGTTCTGCACACGACAGCTTGAATGCAATATTAGGTGGAGTGGTACATTTCAAATGCAAATTCTGCATGTCAGTAATTGTATTTGGCCTGTTGGATGGACTTTCACTGCCCACAATAACATGCACGTGATTTATGTTTTAATGACCCAGACACTGTTTTAGTTTGAGTTGAGAGGGGATAGGATTTAATAAGTGGATACTTAATCATTTATCATCATGTAAAAGACATAAAATACATTATGTCCATCAAAATGTGATCACAGAGAATTCACTGCAACACAAGGAGAACATACAAAGTGTGCAGAGAAACCTCAGGCTGGGATTCAAACCTAGAACCTTTTTACAGCAAGTCAACAGAGCTACCAACTGTGCCACTTTGAATGCAAAATAAGACATTGAAAAATTACCTCTGTAACCCACTTGCATGGATGCCAAAAAAGGAGTTCAAACTATTTCCAAACACTGTTACACCAAATGTGGATGTATCCCGGACCACTCGCAGTGAGAGACGGTATCTGTACTCCACCTGATCCTTCAGACACCTGTAATCACACCTGGAGCACCTATACCTGACAGAGAGGACACGTGACTGTGGATTAATGTCTGCAGTACAGAAGTACTCAGAACAAGTATATTATAACCATGCTGAATTTTCTCTGAAATAAAATTTTTCAACCAGAGTTAGAACTTATTCATATCTTTGCCTGTTTGTACCTTAAGGTGTCTCTCTGTTCAGAATCGATCCGGGAGAAGCAGCCTTTGCAGCAGGGATAAAACACACAGGCATCTTGTAGAGACAACACCGTACAACCCACCAGAACCCGCCGGATAGACATCAGTTCAACCCGGAGAAAAGAATTGATAAGTTAGCTAACATTTAGCTAACTCCTTAGCATACATGGAGGCTGATTTAAAAGAATTTGGGAAACTGTGTTAGAAAGAAACGCAAGAAATAGGAAAGTAACAAACAAAAACATGGAGATACTTATTTTCTCCTGGATTTTTTTTCAAAGAGCAAAGCATTTTCAAATGAAAAACGGCACAGACTGTTTTGGTTGGAATTTCTTCTTCGACTAGTTATTTACAGATGAACTGAATTCATTACTGCCACCTTTCGGACTATGCATAAAATGGCAGGTTGTTGTAAGAATCATTACTTCCTGTTTTCGGTCCCTCAAACGTTCACTTATCCTAAGCTACAAATGTTTCCCGTCTTTTTCAGTGCAATTTGAATAAAACTGAGACTGAATTATTCTATATCTAACGCACATATTTTAGAACTTGATCAAATTTATGTTTTCATAATGAATAGGCTGCATTAAATGCTGTTCAAAAATGTATCTCCAGATACAGAAGTATTTCTAGATGCATAAAAACTTTTTGTATAACAAATATAATATGATAGTAGCTGTTTTTCATTCAGGTCAGATTACAGTTCCATTTTTTATCTCCATCTACACCATGCAGCCAATAAACCTGAACACGAGTTTTATTCGTGTTCAGTTCAATAAAACACGAGTTCAGTTTAATTGGCTGCAATGGCTGTGTGCAGTGGGAGAAGAATATTACAAGTATCATATCTTTCAATAGTATTAACAATTCTCTGAGATTCACATTTTGTTAGGTAAGATTTAAAAACATAGCACATTTTATTTGGGTTTAATTGAGACCAACACAAAGCAGTAAACTAAATTTGAAGTGCAAAGAAAATGACTCAAGATTTTAATAAAATACAACTAGAAACATACATATATACAGTACAGACCAAAGGTTTGGACAACTGAGTGTCCAAACCTTTGGTCTGTACTGTATATATATTTGTTTTAACTCCTGAAAGTATTTTAGCAGAAAGTTATAATATATTTGGCATGACTAACCTGACACTAAGTTGGAAGTTCTTGCACTAAGTTCTTGTGCTTTTTACGTGTTGTGACAATCAGTCACTTGTTATTCCGTTCTGTTGTTTCTACGCAACTTCCCAAATCTGAGTTTTTTTAAGGAGGAACTTTGTTTTGAGACTAAAAGAGAACAATGACAGCAGATATTACATGCGGTTAGTTTGGTATGCAGCATTTAAAGGTGAGGATTTTCTTGTTTGTTTATTAATGCACATGTCCTTTTTGTGTGTTGATCCAGTTATACATCCAGCAACACTGTAAAACACCTGCAATTCTTGTCTGACTTTTGGTTTGAGGAGTTACCTCAATACTTCTGGTAACTCCTGGCAACCCCCTTAAAATGTTTCTTGAGGCATCTCTGAATATTTAAATATGATAAAAAAAGATAACTATACATTTCAGATTTTCTTTAGACAAACCGCAGGCTTTTCTTTTCTGAACACTTATAACTAACAGCATTTTTGTGTTTGAGTTAAATGTGCATTACTTAATTATAGTTACACCCATAAAATAATTATTTAATAGAATACTCAGAACAAAGTAAAAATAAAACAATATATAATGAATAATTTTGTTTGAAAATACAAAACTTTATCTTCTCTAAGTTTTGATTAAATTGTAATAGAGATGTTTGCTGCTCTATTTTGATCATGCTTTTTTTTTACAATTTAAGAATAAAACAATGAGTTTCTTCACTATTTCATTGTGACACCTATAGATCTTAGTGGAACAAAACCAAAATTATAATTAGGTAGTGTCTGTTGTAACATATCTGATGGTTTCATAACTTGGTGTGCCAAATGACAATTTAATTTTGTATCTCGATGAAACACAGGTACTTTGAGGAAGGAAGAAATTTCTTCAGAAAATGACATTTATGTATTTCAGAAAACGTTTGTCAAAACCTCATGTGGTCGATTACATAAAAAAGCCCATGTCAGTTGCCAAGTTTGAGGAAGTACTATAACTTAGACTCTTTCGTCGCACAAGACATATAACAATGTCACATATCCATTAGCTCACTCGAGACAAACAAAGCATTTAGTTATTGACATACTCACAGGTTTGAACCATGAATCCTAAAGATCAAGTTAAAAAACCAAAACATGCAATTTTTTATTTCATGTGAATCCAAATTTCCCCAACTGGATTTTTAATCATACTTTTGTAATTTGCAGAATAGATTTCTGCATTGCTCGTCTTTCTGTTGTTTCTTAAAGGACTATATCTTCACTACATCTAATTCAGATTTAGTCTCTAAAATGCTCTCAAAGAGGCGAGCCCACCGATCTTAAAATCTCTTCACTGGCAACCTGTGCATTTTAGAAAAGATTAGTGACACTTTCACTCTTCTAAATGGTTTTAGTACAACATATTTGCAAGAAGTCATCCAGCAACTCAAAGCCCCTGTAATCTTCAGGAAAAAAAGTCTTTTGTTGCTACACGTGAGCGCTAGAACACAAGATGAAGCATCTTTCTCCTGTTTGCAGCCATCAGCTGCGGAAGAGCCGTCCTGAAGACAAGAAGGCAGCCGAGAGATTGGCTGTTTTAAAAAATCTAACTAAGAATGCATCTATTTGGGTTGGCTGTTAAAGTTTATATTTATGTATTAGCTCTTATAATTCACCATAGTTTTTTTTATTTTAATTCTTTAAACTTTTGTATCTACTTGTATTTATTGTCTTACTACTGTTTACGTTACTAATAATGATTATTAATATATTCATTGTGACACCTATATTCATTCTTGAAAAATAAAGAATATTTTCCTTTTGCATTTTATTTATGATTCTGAATGTTCACTACATTCAGAAATATGTAGTGTTTCTTTAACTTTAACCTTTATAGATGTTATTATTTTTTCTACTTTAAAGATGTTCATATATATGCAATGTTTCCTTGACATACATACATGATTGTATTTCTACAGTTTCTCATCATCATTATTGGTTGATTATCTCACTTTTAAACTTCACAATTTTACAGTCAGTAGTATAAATATTTTTTTATATGGGCCTCTTCAGAAGGTCTGTACTATTTCTAACCTCTATGAAGCTCTTTGTGTTTTACCTGACTGTATGAAAAAGGCTCTATAAATAAAATTTGTTTTGCTTGACATCTTGCATTTGCATTTGTCCGATTATTGAAGAATACAACCTCCTCCTCAGACCCACAGTCACTGGTCTAGATGTTCTTCTAATTTGCATCTATGGAAATAGAAATAAAAAAAATCCTATCCCCTCCTTTCTGACTTATCCAAGTCAAATACTATGAAACTTTAATGCATTTCCTGCAGTCAAAGGTAGCTGTGCACAGAAATCTGCACTTCATCTGATCACAAAGGTTTTCAATACAGAGTAAGGCCACAAACTTCCCACCTTCAGCATTGTGACATTTTCTTTATGAAGTTGAGAAATTCCGTGGAACTCGAAAGGGAAAACAAGATTAAGCTGAAGTAAGCCGTTGATCTGTGTTACTTTCATTTTTCTGACCGGATGAATATAGGTGATCAGGACTGCATCATCCTTTGAAAAGATTTTTTTCAGGATTTTTCCTTTTTTATTATAACATATTAAATTAAATGTAAGGAACAAAAATGATCCTATAAGGCGTGTGTCCAACTGACATAGTTTTACAATTGTCGTAGAAAAAAGTCTATTCATTGAAAACAAGAATGACACATTTATACAACTTTTTGAAATTGTTATATATTTCCATACATATTTTTGTATTTTATTTTGTAAAATTTTAAGTACCATATCTGCTAGACAAAAACTAATTTTAATTCTTTGCTAATACGTCGTTTCGTTTCTTTACTTCTTTGTAATAGGCTTATGAGGAATTAAGTCTCTAAAAAAAAGGTACAGACTGTTTAGTCAAATAACACACGGGAAGTTATATTTTTAGACTAGTTGACAGCAATACAAATAACGACGTCTGTGTTTATTATTGTAAGATTCCTTCCTAAAGGTGTTCTCTCACCAGCCCTTTATTTGCTCTTGCGCTCATATTAAATAGATATTTCCTTATTTTGATGTAAAATCGAAATAAAAGCGTAGATGTGTTTTGATTATGCTCTGCTTCAGCAAGTATCCGCTGTCAGAGGAAATGGGAGTGGTGGGACGCACTTCCCTTGAATTCGTGGCGCAACACATACAGGAACAGTTTTCCACCAGCAGCATTAACCCTCCCCTACCATCTCTGTTCATTCCGCACTTCTGGTAGCTGTGTGAAAGGGTTATTTTCGACGAAGAACATCATGGGACGGTTTTGTTTTGATTAAGGAGTCGATTGGAAATAGTAGAAAGAGTTTTCCTAAGTTTAAATGTTCTCGTTTTTAACTTTTACTTTTCGGTACATTTAAGCATGGCTTCTTTCCAGCTGCTTCTTTTCTTGGGATACTTTGTGACTGCGCAAGCTGCCATTGGTATGTATGTTCAACGGCTTGTTGACAACATAATTGTGAAAATAAAGTAAAAATCATCATCTTAATTTAATAATTTTTGTAGACCTCGACTGTTTCAACGACTATGATAATATATTTTGCCGACTGGGGGTGAAACAGTGTTCACAATATACCTTGATCGTGGATGATAAATATGAGTGAGTTTTTTTTTGTTTTGTTTAAGATTTACAGATTAATTTTATACGGAGATTCGGGACGTTGTTTATATTATTGTTTATGATATTGTTTATAATTTTGTACTCTATAGAAAATACAATTGTTCTTTGGAGAAGTGTAACAACGAGCAGTGCTGCTGCTCCACGACATTTGATTCCGTCTCTGGAGTTTATTCTGTAAAAGCCTTCGAAGGAGTCAACGAAGTGAATTCAACAACTTTCGATGTCTTCAAGAACTGTATGTAGAGTTCTCGTCGCTTAAAATATGTAGATTAGAAGTAGTTTAGAAAAACTGAGGTCTGTTTCCCTTTTCGTTTACACAGTAAAGCCTAAAACTCCAACGATTGTGTCTGTGAATGAAAGTGAAGGGATCTTTACAGTCTACTGGAAGACACATATGAGTGAATATCTTGATAAACCGATGGCTGTAGTGACTGTCTCCAAAAATGGATCCCCACCGAAGGTAAGACCAAATTTCCAAGTAGTACTCATCACCAAGTCCATTGGGCTTGGTTTTAGTTGTAACTTTTGTGTTATTCTATGTTGGGAAACAATACCAACCACTCAATACTTTGTCTTGAAACACTTTCCTTTTCATACCAGGATTATGGAAAGATCACTCCAGCTACAGTTAATGGACTAGAGAGTTTTCAAATAAATGGTCAAGATTTGGAGCCAGACACAGTTTACGCGATCAGCGTGATGAGCTACATGCACTTCAGTGATCAGTTCAGCGACAGAAGCAAAGAGTTTAAAATTAAAACCCGTAAGTTTTGTCATGTTGTGATCAAATCTTAACTCTTCATTCAGTAACAATTGTTCATAATAGAAATGCTGATTAAACATCCTCGTTTGACTGGAAAGGGGAATATTTAAGAGCAAGAAGATTAAGTGATCAAAAATAGAAAGTGCTTACTCAACTGTCAAAAAAGTTTTAAAATCAAATTGTCAAATAATTGCCTCAAAAAAAGTAAAATAAATCAATTTGTTACATTTGAACTTGCTTGCTACTATGCACTTTTAAAAATATCTTATGTATCCTGAGACTCAAATATCATTGATATTTGAGTAAAACCTCAGAGTTGTGTACCGTGTGTGTTTTTTTTCTAGTGCAGATTAATTAATCTGACCCAGAATATTTCTAAAGTCTCCTGATGAGGCGTCTCTACATGCAATGTGTTTACAGATAACAGGTGCAATAAAGAGCAAAAATGTGGTGGGGGAAAAAGTAAAAGATGTTTCGATATGTCTTATCCCTGCGATAGAACATAAACTTATTATGATCTGATTTGTGCTCACTTAATGACCCCGTAAACTCAGACGTGATCTTTAGGCCTATATGTCACTGCTGGTGAACAAACTGCGTTTCTCTCTCTAATCGACTTCTCACTTGCCACTTCTCAGCTAGCGCACCAAGCTCGCTTCTCCTGTGGATCATCATTCCCTTTAGCATTTTTGGAATCATCTTCATAGTCTCTATTTACATCTGCGTTGTAAGGTAAGTCATGTTATTAGCAAAATATTTGCATTGTGTGCATTACAGGCTTCTGTTAGCTCAGTATTCTAACCTCTCTGTGTTTATTTATCTTTATCCATTTCCATTTTGTAGGATCAAGAAGAAGTGGTGGGACAGTTTCTCAGAACCGAAAAAACTTCTTGTACTAGTCAGAAATCCACAGGTGAGACCCCATTTTGGGCTGTTTTATTTCAGCTAACAAGACAAAAAAACATTTGAAGTTCCAGTTCAGTTCAAATTTATTTAATCAAGGACAGCACATTAAACAATGTTACATGTTAAAAATCAGAGCAACTGTTGCTTTGTGCATACGTTTTCCAGCCACAGACTAATTTCCAAACCCAGTTCTTGGTTGGACCTTTATTAAAAGACAGCAAAATCTAAAATTAAATATTTCTGTCACACAAACGCACAGACACCTATGCTGAATTTCTGTATAAACAAGAAAAACATGTAAATGTATATTAGAGAAAGCTAATTCTCCACAACAAAGTAGGTTAGTATACATCAGCGTTCACACATTTGTTTTTGTTTTATACATTGTTTCAGCTGAGAACTTAAAACTCTTTTATCTGTTTCCACTTTTATTACTGGAGGGAAACTGTTCCAAGTATGAGAACCTCTGAATGAGACAGAACATCGAGCAAATGATGTCATGTATCTGCAAAGTTTTAAACAAATATTCTACTCACTAGCTCTGCAACAAGAGCATTGATACATTTAAAAGTCATTTAAAAAAAAAAGAAAAATTAATAAAATTGTCAAAGCTTAAAAGACTATTTCGCCAGTATTTTACCATGGTGCCACTTCATTGGATTTTGGTCTAAGACTTTAAGTACTTATTGAAACAACAGCATCACAGGTTTTAAAACAGATTGAATAGTCAGTCAGTGTTTGACTGACAGAAAAAAAGTCTGGATGATAGAAAAATATTATCTTTCCTCACAGGTGTGTTTCTTTGTGTTGTGGTCAATGTTTGGCTGGTTTGAGACTTTCATAAGGCTACAAACCACATTGTCATAAAACAAGAAATTAAATGACAAATAAATAACATGATTAGGGATGTACTAATCATGGCATTGATTAGTACATCCCTAATCATTCAGATCATAGTTTTCTGAACTACCCCTTTGCATTACATAATCACTCTTGCAAAAACAATTATTTCTGCTGCCGCTAAACAAACACTGCAGTACATTGTTTTCTGATTTAATAAATCCTTCTTGTTTCAGTTTTACCAACCTCATCATGAACCCACCTCCCCTGTCTGGGTTAAGAGCCTCCCTTCAAGAGACGACGACCAAATGTACGTACTGCAAATTTGCCGATATTTTTGTCTGTGTGGGATTACATCAGCAGTTTGAATAACCCTTTCTCTATGTTCAGGCTGCCAATTAAACAGAGGGAAGATGGCAGTATGAATGGCAACAGCAGTGGAGGCTCTTCAGATCTTTGTTATGGTCAGACGGAACCTCTTGAGCCAAAGGACGACATTGCCGATTCTATAAATAAAGCTTTATTGGAATGCCTATCAAAACACTTTACTTTCTTTGGTCCACTTCCTCCTCCTGGTCCCCAAGATAAAATGGTGCCTCTTTTCACATCAAAAAGTCCAAGTTCTGCATCCTCTGGCATTCTCAATCGTAGCTATTTTATGCCTCTTTCCAAGTCCCCGACTAAGGAGGACAGTTCTGCAGCAAAATTCCCAGACAACTCAATAAATTCCTGCAAAAGCGACACTGTGGACTGTCCTGACCAACAGATACTTGCTGATCTGTTTTCTGCGCAGAAAGATATTTCATCTGCCGTGCGGGTAGACATGTCATATCAGCAATGCAAAGCAGACGCCAACCAATCCCCTCTTTCAGAAAACAGCAGCTTATCCTCCACTTTTAGTGGCACCACTACAGCCACCTTGACTGGGTTTGACTCCAGCAATGGGTCCAACTTCAAGGGTTTTGATCAAGTGAACCCCGATTTATTAAAAATGCTGTTTTCAAGCAGTCTGCCTTCGGTGACACGCCACTGTCCTGTAGTTGTAGACAACTACAAGCCATTTCCAAACAAAGTGGAGCAGCCAGATGTTCTGCCTTCAGAGAACCAAAGCATTGATCATCAAGGTTTGAATGTGATTCAAGGCGAGACAGTCCTCCAGATGCCTCAACCGTGCTTTATTCCAAGTCCTTCTGTGCTGCAGATACCACACTTAACTTTACTGTCTTCTGACAAGTCTACCCCAGTAATTATAGCTGATGGCTATAAATGTGTGTAGTTCACCAGCCCTGGCTTACGGCTTTGTATAGCAAGATGTGGAAGCTTCAGGAAACCTTCTCAACGTTAGGAACCAGTTTGTAGCAATGCCAGCTGTTGGGTCTGTTTCATGTCATTTGTAGAGCAGGTGACATTAGTCAAGTTGTTTTCAAGCATAACTGTTTATTTTCTTCTTTTTTAACCTTTTATGTCCTATTAGACAGTATCATCGGGGTTTCATTGTATTTTACATGAATGAGAATAAAATAAGTGTGGAATTGTTTACTTTTTTGCTTGTTTTTCACAATGTAAAATATGAAGATATCATGTTTTTATATGTTCTGAACTATGAGCCAGTGGCATCTGTTTGGAACCAAAATCTCTTCTTTTGCAAATGCTTGAAGAAAACAGAGTCAAGTAATATGTTCTTTATAATTTAATGTGTTCTTTTTGTTCTGTAAATAAACTTTATAATGTGAGTAAAACTGGGTAAAGACCAATCTATCTATACTGTGCCGTTTAAAGAAAAATAATCACTAAAACTGAGGAGTGTGACTTAAACATTCAGTTAGAACAGAGCCTGTTCTGTTCAGGGTTAAGAAATTACTTCCTTATTGCAGTTCTCTGGAGCTGGTGACTCATTTCCACAGAAATATGCATCACAATTACTGAGCATGTTTTACGACAACAAATGGAGAAGAAAAAATGCTCAATGATAAGAATAAAGAGGAATTATAGTGCACTGGGCAACAGTGAAACCAAAATAGCACTAACAAGTAAGGATTTGATTGTGCAGTAAATCTAACAGTAAATATTCTTTTTAAAAGGACAAATAATAAATCCTTATTTGTATGGCAGTTTGCCAACAGTTGTGTTTTCAAAGTATTCTAAGATTTAAAAATGCAACTGCTAGAAAGTGCAATTGGGTAACAGCAACCATAAACATTTTTTAACAAATATTATCAAAAATATATACTCTACTTTGTTTTATTAAAAAATGACAATATTTGTTTTGTAACAGTCAACACCTCAAAACGTCTCCATAAAAGCTCTCCACAGCTTTGAACCATAACAACAAAACTAAGGTCTATGTCAAAATGTCTCAAGTTTCTGATTTCCAAATATAATAATGTTGTTCTTCTGCATCTAATGTCAAACAATAAGTATCTCAGTTTCTATCTTTAACTGTAAAAGTGCTGACACATTAATGTGTTTCAGTTATCTATTCCAGTAGGCAAAGACCTTCCATTTCTGAGAACGTATGGAGATAGAAATAAATATAGTTTTACATGTCACAATGTTAGGTTATTACATTTTCCAGAAAAAAAAGGAATATAAAAGAGCTGTTAGTCAATTGCCCTGACTTTATGAAATAGAAAACACTATGAAGCGCAACAAAATATAGTAATTTGAGAATGATTTCAAGTGATTTAATACAGTGTCAGAAAGCTCAAACTGGTTTCATAACTTGTTCTGTAAGATAACAGAGGCAACAGTGCAGAAAACGCCACTTTCAGTCGTTCGACTGCATGAGAACAGAAAGTTTACAGAATATTGATTCACCCTTAATGGAAGCACTTCCAGAAGCGCTTTTCTATGCTGTAAAGGCAGATTAAAATTCTTGATGGAAATTGTTTTCATTAGGCCTGAGCAGCAGGCCTATTGTTTTCATACTGATTATTATTATTATTATTATTATTATTATTATTATTATTATTATTATTATTATTATTATTATTATTATTATTATTATTATTATTAATATTACAATTCTGCCCCCCCAAAGAGGGGGCATTTTGGGGGTTTTATCATATTCAAAAACTCACCAAACTTTGCGGACGCATACAGGCTGTGTAAAATTTATGTACTTTAAGATCATTGCAAAAGAAACGGCTCAATGGCGCCACTGCCAGCAACTTTCAAAAATCCCTCCGCATTGACCTTACTTTATCGTAGAGACATGAAATTTAGTACACTTGTAGAGCTCCCCGAGACGCACAGAAAATACAATTAATGTCATAGTGCAACTCAAACAGGAAGTCGGCCATTTTGGATTGAAGTTTTTGACTCTGTTTTGGCCGTTTATCTCAGCCTTGCACCCTCAGAATAGGAAGTGCCTTTTTTTCCTTGGAAAACTCCATCTCTGGCTCTCTTGACCTAATCAAGATGATTCTGTGTTGGATGACAGATAACAAGTTGATCTCACTTGCTTTAAAGTGCCAAGAGTTTTCAATGGAGGGCGTGGCCATGGAGGCCGTGGCGAAGTGACAGGTAACGCCGTTGCCTAACGTTTGGCACTAAATTCTACAGTTTCGAGCCGAGCTGCACCAAACTCACTAGGATGCATCCATATCCATCCCCGAACAGGAATCCAAAACAGTCATTGGTGGGTGTGGCCAAATTTCTCAACAGCGCCCCCTAGAATTTTTAAATGATCAGCCCCAAGCCATGGTTAAAGCCAGAATTATGAAACATGGCACACATATGTATCTTGTCAGGACGAAAAAAACGTCTCTTAGAGCCATGGTCCAAACTCAATAGAAAGTCGGCCATTTTGGATCAAAGTTGCCATTTCTTCTTTTTTATACACGTCATATCTGATCTGACTCTTCCTACAGCTATTGAGATACAGACTTCAGAATCACTCAGGAGAATCTTCAGGCATGGAAGGTCAGAAGTTATCACAGGATTTTTGCACATCAAAGCATGTGGATGTGGCTAAGAGTCAAACTTTGATTGTTCGCCATGAAACATCAAGGTTTAATAATGTCCACATGCAAGGTCACAGCTGCATCAGACTTCATATGTCTCTCTACAGACCAGTCCTGATCACATTTTCATGTTCAATTGATAACATTACCTTAACCCCGCCCACTTCCAACAGGAAGTCACCTGTTTTTCCTACTGTATTTCTTACTTTTACTCTATGATTCATATGGGTTTAATCTTGTGCCAACTGACATAAAATGACATGATGATGACAATGTCATGACAAGACATGACAAACATGTCATGTTTTGTCATGACAAGACATGACAAAACATCATGTTTTGTCATGTTTTGTCATGTTTTCTTTTCAGAATCTGTGGAAATAAAAGGTCTTGCACAACAAAACATGACATGTTTTGTCATTGTTTTATTCATTTATTTTCAGAAGCGTCCTGACAGGTGAGGGTTTTGGCGAATGAGAAAACTTCACATGAAACGAGAAACTTAAAACCTTTACCAAATCAATATATACAAAAATTAAAACTCTAATGAAAAAATTGTAAAAATTAAACTTTAGTCATACAGTAGTGAAACTATGTGAAAAAAGATGGAAAAATTAAGTCTGCAAGTTTGTCTACTTTTGCCTTGATTAAGATTTAGAGCAGAATTTGAAGAATAATATGTCATAATAACATAAATGGCAACACGTTTTTGTTCTTATACTACACTAATAAATCATTTATACTATATAATATTTTGTCTCATTTGTGTTTTGGAACATAGGTCAGCAGTCTCCTCTTGAATGCCATGAACAGTGTGATTACACTTCCTGCGTTTCTAATTTATTCTGTAGCACTTTGCAGGCTCACGTGACACACCTGCCTTGAATTGTGTTTGTTCTGCTTCCATCTGGTGTTCTTTGTGTGCACACACTGTTGTACTTCGGGTGCAGTAAAATCTCTTAACTCTGGCTTTCACACTTGAAAACTCATGACAAAAAAAAAAATATCTGATTCCAACTCATTTTAAAAGTGGCAGCGGGACTTCATTAGTGCCATTTTATTCTTAGCATTTCAAAATGTCAAGTCAATTAGAGCAAATTTAAATACATTAACACAATCCTAAATCCATCCAAACACTCCACATAACTTCAAAAGAAAAGAAAACCAGTGTGATTTCCTATAAGAGGAGGAGCCCATTTTTGAGGAAACTTAACTGGAGGAGGAGCTGAATCAAGTTTACATATACAAGGAGCTGGATGAAAATGACCTGTGATTGGAAGAATCTGGTAGAGTAGGACGGTTGTTCCAGTGGAACTTGATTTGATCACACCACATCATTTTTTTATGTTACTACTTGGACTCCCATGTCTCTTGTGACACCTATTTCCAAACCACCTTTCTCCACACTTGACGCACTGACCTGCAGTATGCAGCAACCGGTAAGGCAGAGACTGAGACCTTGGCTGGAGGAACAGATTCAGTCCGGGAAGTATCCAGGTGTCAGCTGGCTGGACCAGGTACGTTCCTAAATCTCACTCTAACACTCCTTCCTTGCACCTGCACAGACATGTACATGCACACCTGGGTTCATGTTGCTTCCTGTGGGGGAAATCACATTTTTTTTAACCTAAACGTAAAGTTAAGTAACGTGACAACTAAAATGTGACTTCATCTCGTCCGACAGTCAGCTTGCATCTTCCAGATTCCATGGAAACATGCAGCTCGCCATGGTTGGAGCATTGACCGGGATGCTACGCTCTTCAGGAGTTGGGCTATGCACACAGGTAAGACCCACAAACTCTCAAAATTGCTTTTACTCTACCTCCTGGGTCTTTCTGTCCATGTCAATGAACCACAGGTTCTCCACCTGCCTCCTCTTCTACTGGCTCATTTAACCTCTAGAACCCGACGGACCCACTGGTGGACCCACCGGTGGAACCTCTAGGGTTCTGGAGGTTAAGATCAGATTTAGCATCACAATGAGTGGAAGGTCATGATAGATAATGTAAGCTGAAGTCTTTGCTATGATATAACCTATTGGAACAAGTTGGGTTACTGCTGTTGAAGCTGAATGAACTCTAATTTTACGATCTAATATTGTTAGTAAAGAAAGCAATAATACTTACAATCCCTAATGTTTTCAAATATAATGCTGAATTATTGCACAAGGCTGTAAATAAATGTTTCTGATTCAGGCTCAGAGTTTTTGAATGTTTTAAATGATACTGAATCTATATATTTTCCTCTAAATTTGAACCAAAGCACAAAATATTACCTGGACTTTGTTTTTATTGTGCAACCGATAATACAATGTGCGTTTTACTGCTTCATTGGAGCAGCACAACATTATGATCCAACAAAAAAAAAATAAAAAAAATCAAGGTTTTCTATTTGTAAGTGGAATCAAACTATAGAACAGATTGAATGTGGAATCAAACCAATATCCAAACATCGAGTAGGTTAAAAATGAATACAAAACTATAACACTCACAATGTACAGGAACGAAGCGGACGACGCAACTGTAGTATGCTACTGAGTTTCCTTTCTTTATTTTTATTTTGTGTTACATTAATGTTGCTAATAATTTTATTGTTATTTTTCTTATCATTATTAGTGGTAGAAGTAATACTAATCGTATTTATTTATCTCATTTTTTGTGTAACGAAGATCAGATATTAAACTTCTTTTCTGTTTACGTATTTAATTTCATATCAAAATTGGCTTATTATTATTATTATTATTATTATTATTATTATTATTATTATTATTATTATTATTATTATTATTATTATTATTATTATTATTATTATTATTATTATTATTATCATTATTATTATTATTAATAGAAATAATAGCAGCAGTAGTAATATGTGTTTGTAAATTAGCTTTATCATGTTATGAGATTTAGTTTGTGATCACTTTGTTTTTACATATTTTTTTATATAATATTTATTGGTTGGTCCTTTAGCACTGAAATACAGCATGCATGTAGATACCAAACATTTCTGATAATTACTGAGTTAGTAGATTATATATTTAATTAAATTGAGGTAAGGAATTGAAATAAACAGGTTTTACTTCTTCCTGTTCCATTGGGTAAGTAAGATGAGCTTATTATATAGTTCTTGGTTATATATGCATAGATTTCCCTTCTCTTGTCCTAGACATTATTTGGTTTTATTTTTTTGTTTGTTTGTTGTTGTTTTTTTATTTGTTTGTTTGCTTTTTAAGCCTGTTTTAGATAAATTAATAAATAGAAACACAAACAGCATTCAAAGAAAAGAATCGCAATATGTTTGTAACTGTTAAAATGACA
Organism: Gambusia affinis; assembly: GCF_019740435.1. NCBI lineage: Eukaryota > Metazoa > Chordata > Actinopteri > Cyprinodontiformes > Poeciliidae > Gambusia > Gambusia affinis. The sequence continues at coordinate 10,730,090 of NC_057869.1, read as the reverse complement.
ATATATTGGTGAATAAAAAGACATAGATAGGTTTCCATCAAGAAAAAAAAATAGGAGCTAAAATAGAAGTTGAGAATAACTTCCTTTCTCCATATCTAGATATCTCCAATTGGTTGGGCTTCCAAAGAAAGAAAATCAGTCACTTTGTTAAAAAGATGTTTAACTCCCCTTTGCCCCCCACAAAAAAAAAAAAAAAAAAAAAAGCTAAAAAGTAATTGTAAAAATCGTAACAGTTAAAAAAATGTAAAAGGTGTTTGCACTCGGGATTCTCTTTTCCTGTTGACTGTTTCTCTCTCTCTTTGATTTAATTTCCACTGAAGAGTCCCTGTATCACTCAGTTTTTCTTGATGAACCACATTCCAATCAGAAATCCCTTTTCCAGATAACTGATAAGAGCTGCGTAGACACCCAAAATAAACAACCTACGCAAATAATTATGGATAGCTATCTTTGAAAACAACTAGGCACTTGTCCCTTCTTTAGATCTCGGTGCAATCCGTCCAAGACCCCATTGAGAGTGCAGAGCCAACATGAGTATACAGCAGGAAAAGTACTTTCAGCTTACAGAACTATTGCTTCATACATATAAAATGTCATGCTCTGTCAAAGAGGTTGTTTCTCACTCTGCCTTTCTTATAAGGTCACACATACACATGTACAGACGTGTAAATCTAAGTACATTTTCTTTCTTTTTGTCTTGGGAATATTTTTACTTTTTTTGGATCTGCATCACGTCACATCATGGGAAAGCTGCAGTTCACTTGCAGTGAGGTTGAAAGGTGATCATATTGCTGTCAAAGTACATCTCTAATGGTTTTCATGAGAATGTAGACCGAAGACATTAACAGTAGCTTTCGAACAAACTCGTATTTGTTGTCGTTGCAATGTAAGACATATCTCAATTATTTACCTGAGTCTGATGATCACAGCGTTTATCTTCCTAAACCTTGTAATTAAGGTCTTAGGTGAGACTCAGAGTCAGAGCATACTGCTGGGCTAAATTTGAGAAAGGACTCGTCTCACCTTTGCACTCACTTTACAAGATAGATGGTCTGCCAGCTGATGACATTTGATATTTTCAGGGAAATGCATGTTGTGTTAAAATGTTCCTGCTCCATTTAAAAGTAGAAATACCTGGTTTTTTACAAAGGTGCAGCCTAGTTTCTGACACATATAAGTACCACAGTGGATATCCAGATTTTCCTAAATATGGTTGAAGTCTTTTCAGACTGGGCATTCATTCATTGTTGTTCACATTTGGAGGTATGTTCAAAGCATATTTAACTAGCAGGTCGTTGGAGGTTTTTCCTGCTTGAGCTGAAGGCATTCTCAAGCCTTGCTTTTTTTATTGTTACAAGTTCCCTTCAAGGAAACAAATGATTAATGGAACATTTCCAAGGAAGGCCAACATGGCTGAAATGTTCTGTTACGTTCATCTATATAGTGAATGTTTTAAATGTGCCACAGATTCAGTCTGTGTACATTCGGTTTCACATTTGGTAGTTTTACTCGTCTTTTTCCTCTTGTGAGTAAGACCCATTAGTCAGGATGACGTATGTTTAGTACATATTTCTTTGTGAAATTATGCTTCCTTTAAATTATTCACCATGTTAACTGTCAGGCTGCATATTCATAAATATTTAAAATTAAATAGAATTTAATCAAGTAAGAAAGAAAATAAAGTTTATTTATTTAGTACTCTGAATAGATATAAATCACAAACTGCAAAACACAACCCCCCCCCCAAAAGAACATGCTTAAAATATTGAATTAACAAAATTACTCGAACAAAAATGAAAAATAAACAATTAAATGAAATAAAAGTTGCAGAGCTTTTCTTTTCTTGTTTATATAAAAACATATTCAGCTGGTTTTAAAAAAATTCCTCAGTCACATGTTTAAAAAATAAAATTTTCAAAATACCATAAACAACGCTACTGCCTCAAAAGGTGGAGCCTCCAGGATGAGCGGGACGATGAAAACACTTTGACCTGGAAATGGAAGAGCCAGGTATTAAAAATAAAATCAGAACTAAGACTAACTGGTCGACAGTCTGGAGAACTCAGAGCTGAAGTGATGTGAGCTCTTTTATTTATACCGGATAATATCACAGAACCTACAGTCTTAAGTTGATCTACAACTGATTTGATAAAATAGCTGTATGTATTACAGTAATCTAGGAGGGTCTAATCATCTCTGTATTTCACACTCACTGTCTCAGTTCAGAAATATTTCTAAAACAATTAAAGAGATTTTCTATCAGCTTCTTTGAATGATACTCAAGCGACATTAAACTGTTCAAAATCAACACCCAGAATTACGATGCTCAGTTGTGTAGAAGAGGTCATAAAACCGAAACATAAGCTTATTAAAGTATAATCAGGGACAACATCATGATGTCTGTTCTGTCTGTGTTTATCAAGAGAAATTTGGCACTTTACCATCTTGTCATTTCTGCTAGGCAGTCAATTAAAACTAGACAGTTAAACAAGCTTTATAAAGTACATCTGGTTCTTCATCTGAGATCATAAAGAACAGTGACTAGAACACACCCTTGAGGAGCCGACAATACAGAGCTGCCATTTCAGTTTGAATCTGATTTATAAACACACAAAATGTACAAAGACAGCAGTTTTAACACACAATCAGTAATCTTAATTAAGTTTTTCAGTCTATTACTACTATACTCAAAAGTGCCAGCGATAGAGGAGAAGTCTAAACTTGTAATGTTATTCATTTTGATCTAACAAAACAAAATTATGAACTGTCATTTCTCTGCTATCTGGAGACTGTGACATGAGATCTCTGAAAACAACATGGAGACATATTAATCATTATTCGTTCATATTTATATCTATAAATCTTAAGGCCCACAAAGCAGTGCTGACAATTTTCATTATAGAAATGTTTTTATTTCTAACTGCCAATGGCTTGCCAAATAAATCAAAGCCTGAGGAGAGGCGGTTACATGGTGGTTGCATTTGTCCATAAATTATTCATAAACTAGATTCTTATTTAAAATGTGTTTCATTCAAGTAAGAAGTGTGTTTCTGACAAGAAGTGAGACAAACATCTCCTAAAACATAAGATTTAAAAGGTTGACTAGATTCAAACTTAACACATTTTGCTGCTTTTTATTTTTCTCAATAATTCAGTGGGAAAAAGAACAAAACTATAGTAGTATTACAACAATCAAACCTTTTTTTCTCATTTGCAACTAAATTTTTCCAGATCTATGTCTTGTTGTGTATAAACATCAATCTTTGGTGATGAATGATAATGTTGATAAAATTAAAGCATTACTTTAAAGGGAAATGAATAACTAATTTGCTGTAAAGGCATGCTTTATGTTTTTGTGTCATTCCATACAATGACACATAAATGTAACACCTTATGGGTAAGTACCCGGAAAGACAGAGATTAATGGAGGATTGCAGGTGTGCTGCAAACCTCTACCTGTACCTATAATTGCTTCCTCATAGTAATTATACATTCAAGGTGTGGTTTACAGTTTCTACAGTCACTATGGAGCTATGTTGTTGTTTACCCACCCCATGGGTAGCACAAGTAGCAGAAATCCCTTTAGGTCAGTTTCTACAGGATGATGCTGACATCACTTCTTTGGTTTCCTGCGCAGCTGGCCAGCCGGATCTTAGCAGAAGAATACATCTTAATACTTTTGAACAAACAAAAATGTAATTTTCTTGATTTCTTTATTTATGAGTTCAGGTATTCACATTGGTTTTGATGATAATTTGAGGGATGAATCCGTGTTTTGCAGAAAAGTAGCCATCAATGGGTGCTAAATGCTCCCCTCACTAATGTTTACCTCTATCTTCATTTGTTTCAGGAAAGTACCGTCCAGGCAGAGACAAGCCAGATCCCAAGACGTGGAAGGCAAATTTCCGGTGTGCCTTGAATTCCCTACCGGACATCTGTGAACTGCGGGAGCACAGCAGGAAGCGAGGCAGCAACGCCTACAGAGTCTACAGGATGCTGCCCAGCTCTCAAACACGCAGACGAAGGAGAAGTAAGCAACTTAAATTGCTACACACTTTTCATTTCTTAAAAGTTATTCTTACCCACCTCTCAATTCAATCCTGCTCTCCTCTTTACATCAGCAGGACTGTTCCACAGACCGCAGGAGAGACCGAGAGGTTTGGAAAACTCCAGAAGTGATGACACATACACCTCACAGCAAACCTGGCAGCCTACAACAGCGCTACCTGTTACAGACCCACCACATAAGGTGGAGACCTGTGTACAACACAGCTTTAACAGCCCTGAAGTACAAGGTAAGTTATTTCTCTGTTTGGAGTGCCTTGTCTTTCCTAGATTGAAGGATGCAAAGTCTCTCCAGTTCAAGTAGATTCATAAATATAATTTCGTTTCAGGAATGTGGGAATCCAAACCTGTGGATCAGGAACCAAGTGAGGCTGTCTGTAAGGTAAATACTATGAAAATGGAACAAAAAAAGGATGAAGTAGCAACAGTTACCTGAAAAATCCTGAATCCATTTGAGAAATTTAAGTCATGTCATTATATATTTTTCCCCTGTACGTTTTTTGTGTCTTTTTTATCTGAGTGAGTGTTTCATCTCTTGTAGCTAATGGACCATTTAGGCAGCACTGACCTCTGGAACCAGGCATGGGAGCAGAGAGGATGGAGGACACACACTCAGTGGGAACAACAGCAATGTACTACACTTGTTTTTTTTTTTCTTTTGACCTCAGTTTCATTCTGTTCATAAAATTTGATTATTATCCAAAGTGTCATCGATTCATAAATTTGATGACATTATGCTACATGCAATTAATTAATAATAACTCTACAATAAAATTAAATGAATTAACCATCTGCTAATTCCAAACAGCAAGTGCATTGTGAGTTATAAACACTTTTAGAGCTAATGAAACAAACAACCAACAACTTTTTTAAGATTCACAAATTAGTAGCTAACAATTTAGTACTTTTACTGTGTTCAGACCTGAGAAAACCAGCAATGGTTCAGAAGGAATAAATTTAAAAAAAGTAAAAAAGAAATACTTCAAATCTAATTTAAGATATTTCTGATCAAGTTTAATAAAATATTATATTATCTTGCTTTCTAAACTATAAAATAACTGTTTAAAGAAAAGATGCCAATGATCTGTTGCTGCCGTGCTGCAGGGCAGCGTTTTGCATTTGGCAATCTTGCAAAAGACTAATTTGTTCATAAAGAGTTTTGTGTTTTGAACAGAACAACAGTTTTGATGCATAAGAAACAACTAAAATTTAAAGAAATATAAATTCATGAAGCAAAATATGATTGCATTGCTTAAAGGCAATTTTGCATTTGACTTTCATTTTGAGATTATCATTCTGTTTAGAAAAAGAAACGCTCATCTTTCATCAAGCCTGATGTCCTTATTCAGTGCAACCATATTGATGAGAGTTTGACTGAATCAAGTCCCTTGAGTTGTCCATGTTAACACTCTGATTTTAATGTTGTTGTGAACTCCTCAGGTGCTGGAGAGGAGAACCCGTATCCTCTACAGACAGAGGACTACGGTGATCTGTTTGGCCCAAACTACATCAAAGAACTCTCAGACTGGTCCACACATCAGCAAACACTGATTCTGTAGCTGTTTGTCTTCTCTTGTTGTTCTGTATTTACCATGGATTTGTTTAAATGACAATTTCCTTTAGATACTTCTGGTTGTTTCCTTGTTTCTGTGGAGCCGACTGCAGAATGAGTAACCTGAATGACATAAAGCTGTGGAGCAACAGACGTTATTGCTGTGTCAATCAGCCTGCGTGCTGGGAACGCTGGAATGAGCGGATCTGGTTCCAAGCCAAGCTTTAGTGCTGCTGTCATCATTTGTGTTCACTCTGGTTCAATGACTCGGACTCATTAAAAAGACTCCAACTGCACAGTAGAGCTTTCAGAGTAAACAGATCAGATTTCACCCAAGCGCAGGATTTGTTATTGATCTCCTGCCTATTTTTGACTGTCTCTGGATGTTTTTACTTATAACAATTAGGTCAAAGCAAGAAAATAAAACAAGAAACATAATAATATATGTGTGTGTTTAAGCTCAATTCATAATTTACTCTCATTTCTTTTTACAAAGACAATTGAGTTCAGCCTTATTTTGTTATGGATGGCATAAAAAATATGATTCTTTGTCTTTGTGATTTTTTTTGTTATTGTTGCTAGTTTAAAAGAAGTAATTGTCTGAATTTGTATTTTTTTCTGTCAATTTGACCAACAGTTTCATGCCCTTACTGTGAATTATGAATGAAAAATTAAACATGGTTTGTGCCTAATTTTGACAGCTGAATTTTCCTTCGCTCACATTTATTGTGTGTGGAGTTAAATTATTACACCAAATACCAAGTGCTAATTTGCCTTTTCCCAATTCCTTTAACAGAGTTCTGATCTTAAGCAGACATGAGTAGACATGCTCCATGTCTTTATAACATGGAGCAGCAATATATTCTACTGTCAGTCTTTTATTTTGTAGCTTCAAATGCTCTTTGCTTCTGGTGAGGTGTCAAATCAGACATGACCTGGTACAGAGCATGACTTCTTTCCTCAGCCGTTATGTAACTATTGAAACGATGACTGTTCAAATTTATGAACAAAATATGCATCATCTCAATTAATGGGGAATATGTCAATTCTTACAACTTTCTTGTTCAGCTATCTTCAATCTTGTAGCTCTTTAGAGTTATTTTAATACTCATACTCAAAATTAAGAAATACGTGGTATATTTGGCATTCTGATAAAATTTCATAATGCGCCTTAAATGCATCACACTCTACAGATTAAATTAATTAGAGCTTCTCTTAAATTTTGAATGCAGGTGTTAAGCTGCTCAATGTTTCAGGACTTTTTGCGTTACATACTGTTCTTAACAAGGTTAATAACCTCAAAATTACTACAGCTGTCTGATCTTTGAACTAAGCACCAAATGTTCTGGTTGTTCCAAGACAGTTTAGAATTAAACAGTCCTCTTCTTTATTCTTTTCACATTTGACAGCTTGAGAGCAAGATAGCATCAAACAATCAATCTAACTGTGCCTGGATATTTCAAGGCTTCAAACAGGATGTTCTTAGAGGAACTGAGGTTCAATCATAACAAAGGTTATGAGAGCTACGTTTCTGTAGCCAAGTAAAACCACAGCCTGGTTATGTGAGAAAAAGTGACACTTACATGACTCCTGTACGGATCGCTATTATAAAAGTCTATTCTAGTGACAGCTGCTAGGAGGAACTTGAAGAGACATGCTTTCACACATCCGAGTAATAATCCTCACCACACTTTTTAACTGAATTCAATGAGAAGGTGCGTCCAAACTTTTGGATTATTATTATTTTTTTTCTCCCAAAAAGTTTTACATATTTGACTTTTGAAAACATGGAAAGTGTAAAAATGTCCAACTTTAGTCATCACAAATAGAAGGTCTTGCAGTAGAAGATTAATTATGGCTTCTTCATTTCAAACTATTTATTGAAACAGAATTTAACTATGATGGTGGCCTCATCACAACAAACACGTATGAGCCTCAGTAGTTTGTCATGTGCCCTTAAGCCGTCAAATACTTCTTGAACATAGCATGTCACACATTTAAGTAAATTTGCTTGTTGACATATGACTTTCAGGTCATGGCGACTCCTGATTGCAAAATCCCATGAGTGTCTTATGAGATTCAGGACTGGTGAAGATGCAGGATACTCCACTTGATGTACATCTGTAATTGTTCCTCAGTTCTTCGACTTAAGTGAGGAAAGCATTGGAAACTATGAAGGTGAAACCAGGTCTCATCTACTCATTCAGAGGCACAATAACTGATTAATGATCTAGTATCAACCTCTCACATGGTTGATACTAGATCTTGACCCGCTTTCCCACACCGTAACACAAAAAAACTCCAAAGATTTGTCTGGTGAAAGCAGTGAGTTGTCCCATAAGGTGCTTTTTAACATTCCCAACAGTATTGGCAGGCATCATTTTATCCTTCACGTGAAACTACAGCACCGAGGTTCACTGGTTCTTCATCCAAAGCATATGTTCCCCCTGAATATTCCCTCATTCAGGGGGATTATGCCTGTGTCAGGGAATGTTTTCAGGCACCTCACAGATCATCTGGCATGTAGACCATGCCAATATCTTATTTTCCTTTCATCTTTTTCCTTTTGGGGTTGCTACAGAGAGTCATTGGTTTCCAGCCCTATCTTCTGCATCTTCTTCTCTCACACCATCTACTTTCATGTCGTTTTTCACTCCATCTATAAATGTCCTTTTTGATCTTCCTTTAGGCCTCCTGTATCATTTTACCAATATACTCACTATCCCTACTCTGTACATCTCCAAATCATGTCAATGTATGCAGTTTTCAATTCTTTAAATGTGTCTTTACTTAAGTGAGTTTTACCATCTGGATCCATAGGGTGCTGTTCACAAGGAAGTGGGCTTTAGTATGTAATGTGGACAAAGGGTATCTACTTCTATCCTAATTCAGAGAATGAAGTTATGAGGGGCAGCATGTTGGTAAGCCCCTAAAAGTCACTTAAAGCCAATACCACACGTTGTGAGTTAAAGTGGAGTTTAAGAACTCGTATGCAATCTGACTGGAGCTGCAGTCAAACACTCCCCAGACAGGGAGGGAACAAAGGTGCCAGAGCTAATTGTATTATGTCTAAACATGCAAGCAGAAAATTTGGAGAAAGCCAGCATTGATTTAATGCCATCTGGGGACATTTTTGATTAGTGCCTTATGCTAAAGTGACAAAGACATTGCAAGTTGGTGCGGCAACATATAACATTTATTTAACCAGAAAAGGAAAAAAAAAAAAAAACAAACAAACAGTTGAACATCCCTTTAAAGTGGGAACTACATGAAGTCAAGTCCTGAGAAAAAGAAAAACATTGCGCCAACTCTGCCTTCCCTTCCCTGTAACAGCTTACAGAAAAGAAAATAGGCATGAATGTGAATACATATATATCACGGAGTCATCACTTTTATACATCACTTATTTTATGTACAGCATCATCATGAGTCATGGAAGGTATCCCAAAACGATTGATCTGTTTTGTCACATTCAAGCAGTCCACTAGCACAGCCTGCTGGTCACACAAATGTACTGCAAATGCCAGTTTGACTACGTTTTAGATTTTTGTGGATAAAAATGTTTACATAAAAGTCTGTTTTACAGAGAATCACTACACAGACAAAACAAAGAAAACAGGCCGATGTGTCAAAATAGTATTTCCTAAACCTGACTTGACTTAATTTCATTAAATCTGTCATAAAATAAGTCCAAAAGAGAAAAGTTAAGGCTGTTAATGGATTTACAATTACACTGCATTTTCTAATGGCAGGTACCAATGTTAAAATTTGAGTTCTTTTGTACCTTTTGGCATGCTGCACCTAATACATTCAATCACAGGATAGACAAAATGTGACAATGTCTACAAAATTAAAGCCTCCTTGATTTTTACATATTTTCTTTAATTTCTGATTTAATTTTCTTGATATGGAAATAGCAAAAGGTCAGTCTCAAGTGAGAAAAAAAAAAAAAACATTAGACAAAAGATGTAAAATCCACCCTGATCACTGAACAACCAGCAGAGTCAGACAATAGCTGCATTTGTTTACTCTTCCCCTTTAAAGGAAAGTTTGTGTGCTTGTGGAAAAGGCAAACCCTTCAGAGAGAATGGAAAACTACAGCAGTGGGAGAGAATTTGTGCCTACATGGTAAGAGAATAATACTTTTTTGTAATAATGAAACTTATTAAAGTCTACATGAGAAACTAAAACAACTAAAGACAAACATATGACAACTTTAAGAGATGTGTGAGCTCAGTCCTCTACGTAAGACGTTCCAAGACCTTCATGGGGACAGAATTACGCCAAACTAAAACAGGGATTACCAGTCAGATAATCTGGGATTTCTTGGTGTGCTGGTGAAAGATACAATCAGTTACATTTAACCGGATGAACAACTTACATTAAATCTGTCAATAGCTACAACATTAACCTACCAAAGAGTACAGTCTGTACTTGTGATCCGTTTGAAACGAGTTTCATTATTTGCCTACAGTTTGTGCACAATGATGGAAACAAAATGCATCTTTTCAAAAATGATTTTTTTTCTATAAAACACTATGAGCATGGTTGTTGCAGCAATGTGCTTCTAACATTTAAAAAAATAAACATTACTTAGGAAGGCAGATGAGGAAGTTTATAGGTTATTAAAATTCTATATGCTTCAATCTGAATGATTTAAAAAGAAATGGATGAAACTAAAGAGAAATTCCTAAGCATGCGTGTGTGTACGACGTATAGTCCAGTGTATTCACTCGTTTTCAAGTTCATTACAAAACCAGCAACCTTCAACCCTGAAAGCGACTCAGAAAAGCAAAATTCTCAGAATAAAAATCGGAACCTTTTTGCGTCGCTTAATTTTTAATCTGTCGTTTGATAAACCTCTGAGAATGAAGAAGAAACTGAACGTTCTACATATCCAGTGTGGCCCAGCCACCATGAGGTCCGTTCACAAATCAAATCAATAAATTACAGGCATCCAGTAGGCTACCACAGCAAATATTTCTGAAAATGTTTTCTCATGCATACACACAAGCATACAACCGACTGACATTATGAGCTCTAAACACCTCGATCTACCCTTAACATTTGCTCCTTACAGTGCAACATTATGGCAACAAATGGATAGCAGTGCTTTCATAAAAAAAAGAGGAGGAATGGAAAATAAAAATATGTACAAGATCTTGGAAAAGCAGTAGTTTCATTTTTTGGTCCTGGGTCCATTACAGACAGAACTGCTTTTTCTTTTCTTTTTTTCTTTTTTTTGTCTTCCATAAAACAACAGTAGTTTTCACAAGTCTGAAGAACTGTGGGAAAAATAAATCAGAAAAAAACATTAGGATTTGCAGCTCTGATAGTCAATGTCTACATTCACTTGGAAGTTGCTTTATTAAATTTATTCTGATTTTAGACCTCTAGTTAAAATACAGTTTCTCTCTCAAGCATGTTATTGTTATCCTAGCTCAGCTGGATAAACTACAGGAGTTTAATTAAAAGAGAGGAGCAACTAAAACAACGTGAAATGGGAGTTTAAAAACAAGGCAGAGTGCCACATCAACAAAAAAAAGATTAGAACCTGATATGCAATATTAAAATAAAATAAATACATAAACACATTCTACTGAAAGCTAAGTCGGTGTCTCAAGATAAGCTGAAGCGGTTTCCAGCAAAACAAAGTTTATCAGTAGGGGAGAAAGTCCACCGGTTTCCTCCCATTTGGGGAGTATTTCTTCAGTATATTATGATCAGTCACAGCATAAATGTGTTGTGTAGCATTGCTCCAGTTTCCTCACAAATACACACAAGAGCAGCTTGCAGATGTGTGCCGTCAATGGTGAGACATAGCATGGGTGGGGTCAACACAGAGACTTTTAGCTCTACAGTAGATGTTTGTTCATGTGTTAAATCAAAAAGCCCAAGCGGACTTGTTGATTTGAGTTCTTATTTTACACACTGCAGTAAAAGAGACAGAGGAAGCTTTCAAAGGAGATGACTGGATTAAACATTGCAACCTACTTATCAGACTTTATCAAGAATGCTGCTCTGCCCCAAAAAGAAACACTCTTGAAAATAACATGAGGAGGAGAATTGATTTGTCTTGTTTGTTCTCAAGAATAAATAGAATCTAAACTGCAGATTGTATTAATTACAAGCAAAAAGAAAAAACATACTGGTTGAAATAAATGTATTGAATCAAACCCACCTCACCTCACTACAACTGAGAGCCCTCTGAGCCACCGTGTGTGTAGCCTCCTTTAGACTTCATCTGAGCCTGAACAAGATCTACCTACAAAAAGATGGAGACGTTAAGCAACCAATGATCACAGTGTGGTGAGTTCAGTCGATTAAACCGTGAACAGTGAATGAAGCTTACTGATGGCAATCCAAGGCCCATATCTCCCGAGCCTACATGTGTGGTGTGAACAAAGTTTGTTGGCTCCCCAATCATGGAGCGGTCGATTCGTCGCCGCCGTTTCTGAAGAAAATGTAAACAAATATATTCTTTCAAACCTCTGAAAGACTAAAGTTGGCACTTCATTAAATACAACATCCAAAACAATAATTGTTACTAATGTTCTAAAAATTACTTTCTGTTAATCAAAAGCACACAATTAAAAATCAGAAGGTGGCAACATTAACAATTACATAGTATTCAAAATGGCTGGGAAAGTTGAGCCAAACAAACGTACTATAATAGGTCTAAATTTATTCAAATTCTACGTTTCCTCTTCACTCCTAAAGCAGAATTTAACATTAGTTGTACAAATGTCTTCCTTTTTTTGCTTAGTTTCCATCCAACTCCATAGATATGTTATTATTCTGCAGTCATTGTAAGCAAATTAGTTTTATTTTGCAATTTCCTTCCTTCAAATTAGATGCAATGCATATTTTGTCCCACTCACATCTGAAGCTATTTTAGCATGTTAAAATGCAACATGTCAGGCTACTCCACAAAATTACAATTGACTAACTTCTTAAAAATGACACGTATCCACTAAAACTCAAAGGCTTCATCAAGTCAGGAACAGTTACTTTTCAAAGGAAATGTCTCACTCACTGGTTGCGGCTGCTCTGCAATGCAGCAACTGAAACAAACCCAGAACTCAGTCATTCTGAGGCAGACGAAGAAGCCGCAGCAGTTTCCTCTCTCAGCTCAGACGTCTCTCAGCGTCTGTCTTCCTGTTCGCCGTTGCCAGAGTCACAAACACGCACCGGAAACTGCTGACAGAAGGGCTGCTGGTTCCTTCGGAGTAAACTGTTGGCACAAGAACTGCTCCGCAGAAAAAACAGGAGAGCAAACACACCTGTAAAGAGTAAAAAACCATAAATTGATATCACTGTGATAATGTGTCACAACTAGCCGTGAACTAACTCCTTATCTGTGGTAGGGGAAATGCAGCAGAAAACACCCTTACTTTCTGCTACTGATTCTTGTATTCTCTTTGTTTTGACATAAAAAAAAAAACACTCAACAGATGAATATTTCAGGATTATTGTCACAATAACACCGTGTAAATGTCATTTATCTTGTCCTATAAAAAGTTCAACGCTGAGCAAGCATGTAAAAAGAGTAACTCTCTCAAGTTCTGAGATCTTAGTCACTCTCCCACAAGCTGAATAAGCAGTTAAGTTAATAAGAGTTACTTTAGCTATTATAACGTCTGACTGTTGGCAACAATGATCAGCACATTTTTTAGTTCTTACATGCTCTTGTTAGTTTACAGTTTTAGTAAGGCATCCTTGAACACTTCAACAAACAAGTGATCAACCGACTGGATTATCAAGTCTGAAAGGAAATTAGGGGGTTACTGAGGATATAAGACTAACAAACAGCTTTGTGCTTAATGAAATCTCAAGAAAGTTGATTATGAAGTGAATGAGGCCAACAAATTCCAGAAAGAAAGACTTCCTCAAACTATGGAAGATGAGAAAAAACACTCAGAAAGCGACAAGGACAGCATAATGATGCATTGAACTCCTGTAGTCTCAACCTACAGGGCTCATTCACTGCAATCTAATTCAAATGTTAAATACTTGAGCTGTCTAAAGGGACTCAGTGATTTTACCCCAACTGGCTAAACATGTCATTTCAGATTACTTTCCCATTTGACAACTCATAGCTGACATTCCTGGACCTCATAAAAACAAACAGAAAATGTAAAAGCCTGCAATGAGCCATCATAAATATTATACCTGACATTCCTTACCCGGAAAGAAGACTAAAATAGCTAAACATTCCCGAACAAAAACATTGTTTGGTAATGAGGTTACAATAAATGTTTCGGATTTATCTTTTTTCCTGCTACTATTCAACCTCTAATAGGTGGTCCAGTGACTTTTTAAACTTGATATTTGTGAGATTAAATAAAACATATATGCTATTGTAAACCTCATGACTCTTAGTCAAACTTAACTTCAGTTAATTCAGATCTTTTACAAAGAGATGCCTATGCTATTTCTGTATAAAATAGCACATTATTCGCCAACCTATTTTATAAAACTGGATCAGCTATCTTTGCTGCCCAACAGGCAGCAAAAATAGGATCAGGGGAGGATCAAGTGTTCCCTCAAATGCAAAGAGTTTGCTGACAAAGTCGCTCTCCCAAAACTGAGTTACTGACTCTGCAGCTGACAGCACACTCGGCTGACATTGAAGTGACAGTGTGCAACCAGAGCGTAGGAGAAGCATTCACTTAGCTGGCACCGAGTGCAGAGAAGCTTAAAGTTGGTACTAATGACATCTAACATCCTTAAAGGATTAAGTGTTACTGCCTGTGATCTGAAAGTAATTTCTATTTACAAACAAATGAACGTTATGTAACTACGCGCCGCTGCGGCAAAAAAGACTCCCGTCTTCAAATGATAAAGGTGACAGTTACAATTAGGTTTTAAACACCGACTCTTTTCCGTTGATCCAAGATTTATTTCTAATTTGATTTATTTGGTGGCTAGGGCGACTGTCAACAGCAAACTAGGGTTAACTGTCAGCTGCTACCACGGTTAGCTCACATGCTAACCTCGCTAGCACTCGAAGCTGAGTTTTTTTTTTTCTCTTGACAGCTGCTAGCCTACTAGGCTAACTGAGCTCATTTCCGATTACCAAGACAAGAACAGGAAGGTAAAACTAGGTTTAAAATAAACAACCGTCCGTATGTCTATTGCTAATAATATATCAAATAGCCACAAGGCGTTTTATTTTAAATTTAAGAAGTTAAACTCACCAGAAGGTGGTCGGCTTACCAGAGGGAAAGACAAGCTCGACTTGAAAGCAGAATACCCCCCAAAAAACCCGGAACTGTGCCGACTGTTTACGTAAGAGAAGTTCCGTTTTAAAGTGTGACTACTTCCGCTGGTACCCACGTTTTTATCCCTCTACGGACTAAAAACCGCACATTCCCTGCTGAAAAAGACGGCTTTACGTCCTAAAAATGAGACCGTTAACTGAGGAGGAGACCAAAACGATGTTTGAGAAGCTGTCAAAGTAGTAAGTGACATTAAAAGTGTCTTTATTGGCCAGAAAGGAAGCAACTTTCAATAATATATATTAGCATGCATGTTAGCATTCATGTGATCGGTGTATTTTCTTTCCCAAAAGCATAGGGGAAAACATTAAGCTTCTAGTTGACCGACCCGATGGTACCTATTGCTTCAGGCTACATCAAGACCGTGTGTACTACATGAGGTAATTACTGGTTAATACAAATATATAATTATTTCATAAGCACATGGAGCTCCGTACTGTTCATGTATTTTGTGATGCCATCTGTGAAATTGTTTTTCCACATATACCTGATCCGAAGTACTTCCTCCATCATTTCTCATTCATTTAAAAAGCCAAGAGCTAAAAAATAATTTAATATACTTTTACTTTTTGTAAATAATTATGTAAATGGCTATCTAGAACAACTTTCTTCACCATACATACAATGCAAAAAAGCTTTAATCACAGCTAAATAAGACACGATCTTTTGATCTTGTCTGTTATGGTTGTTAAATTTGTTTCATTTTGAAACTCTGTTCATGTTCATTTGGTCAATCTTTGAGCTGATTTAAATATTGAATGATCAAATACAATTTTTCTATTTTGTCTTATGTGTAACAAAGTGCTTTTCTAGTTTAATGTTCTTTTCCCTCATATTTTTTGATAACACCATTTTTTTTCCTTGTTTCACCTTCAAAAGCTAGCCGCTCTGCCTTTCGTTAACCGAGAATCTTATTTAGAACTACTTTCTCTGTCCACAGCGAGAAAATTCTCAAGTTGGCCACAAACTTTTCCAGAGACAAACTTATTTCGGTGGGAACATGCTTTGGAAAATTCACAAAGACCAAGAAGTTCCGCCTGCACATCACAGCTCTGGATTTCCTGGCTCCCTATGCAAAGGTGTGTGTTCTCTGCACGATTCTTTCCTATGCCAGTTGGAGTAGATAAAACAGAGGCAACACTGGTATAAATAGAAAGCAGATGTACATTATCTGAAACTATGATGTGCTCAGTTCAAGGTGTGGGTGAAGCCTGGAGCAGAGCAGTCTTTCTTGTACGGGAACCATGTGCTGAAGTCGGGCCTCGGTAGAATTACTGAAAACACGATGCAGTATCAAGGAGTTGTGGTTTACTCCATGGCTGATGTACCTTTGGTAAGTTTATTTCTGACTCCCACTGTTTTACATTTAAAATACTTGACTATGGATCCTCTTTTTCAGAAGTATTATGACTGGAAAGGCTCAGTTAGATTACCATGAAGTGACTTTAAAAAGTCAGACTCGTTCTGTGGCAGCATTCTTTGAACAGTTAAAGTTCAGCCTATTCCAGAAGGACTAGAAAAGTCGGTGTCATTCAGATGATTGCAAGGCTTTCAATAGGATTAATTCATGCTTGTTAATTGATGATGTAACAGAAGTAACAATAGCCACTCAGTCTGAAGTTTGGGACTTGTCAGTAGCTGCTAAAAAGTAGCATTTTTAAAAGCTATCTTTGCAAAGTTATACTGCTACATCCATCCATCCATTTTCTGTTCACCTTTGACCCTAATGGGGTCGGGAAGGATGCTGGTGCCTATCTCCAGCTACATTCCGGGCGAGAGGCGTGGTTCACCCTGGACATGTCACCAGTCTGTCGCAGGGCAACACAGAGACATACTGGACACACAACCATTCACACACATACTCACACCTAGGGAGAATTTAGAGACCAATTAACCTGACAGTCATGTTTTTGGACTGTGGAAGCCGGAGAACCCGGAGAGAACCCACGCATGCACAGGGAGAACATGCAAACTCCATGCAGAAAGATCCCGGGCTGGGAATCGAACCCAGGACCTTCTTGCTGCAAGGCAACAGCTCTACCAACTGCACCACTGTGCAGTACTGCTACATTTTAAGTTATTTTTAACTGCAAATGTAAGAAGTTGCTTTCCTGCTGGAAATGACAGAGGTATCAGGAGAGGGAAGAATCACTGGCATGTCAAAACCTCCAATGTTGTCCAAGATAAAACTACTTTTCCAACTATATAATATTGCTGAAAATCTTGGTGTAGTTTTCTATTATCATGTCAGTGCACTTAATTTGGGTTTTATACTTCTGTTTTTACAGCAAGTTAGAAAAAAATTTGGCCAAACAGATTTAGTCTGTTTTTAACAAAAAAGTTTGTTTTTGATTAATGAGGTAGATTTCAAGGCCTCAATGCCATTAGCCTAATCTTTATCTCCCTTCCTAGTTTAAGTCAAAACTCTGGATGGGCCACTCCAAGATGACAACATTGATTTCAGTCAGAAGAAACATGAGCATCAAATTAAAATATTATTTTTAAGCAAAATCTGGCTTGGATGTAAACAATTTTGCTTTACTGTAAATGTGGCCCTGGATCCTGTAACGGAGCTGTGTGCAGGTCATTTCTGAGCAGATTTGTTTTAACCATGAGTTGCTCCAAACCAGCTGCTCCAGGTAATCAAGAGCATTTAGCATGCTTTAAAACAGCATAGTGAAATGGTGAAGGATCTTGAATTTAGCCTCAATGATTGAGAATTTCTGACATGCTAAACTAAATATGGAAGTCCTAGAAGTAAAGAGATTTTCACATAAATTAGATAATGTGTCCAATTTCTTGTTTCACCTAATGCTTTGAATATTTTCTGCTTTTATTGTCAGGGTTTTGGAGTAGCAGCCAAGTCCACACAGGAGTGTCGGCGAGTAGACCCCATGTCCATTGTTGTGTTCCACCAGGCCGATGTGGGAGAGTTCATCAGGAGCGAGGACACGCTGACATAAACTCCCTGCATCTGGATGGACAGTTGTTCTTTTCTCATTTAGAAATGTGGATCCAGAACAGCTGGAGTTCACAGCTGCTCCTTTTGCCTACGTTACATTTCATCTTGACCTGGCGGAATGAGAGGGTTGCCTTCTTCTTGTCGTGGGATCCGCAACATCTGGAGAATATTTTCCTGCAGTCCCTCGACGGCGATGTTTCTACCGACTTATTTTTATATTGCAAACGTGGACTATGTGGAGTCTTTTATAGATTCCTTTAAAAATCACCAAATTGAAGGTGGTGTTCCTGTTTATTTTCTCCTCTAAATGTTTTTCTCTTAATAAACCAATTATCCTACTCTTGCAGTGATTGGGGTTTTATGATTCCGCTTTTATTTTATCTATGATAAACTGGGGATTTTAACATGAACCAGGGACCTCATATCTTTATCAATCACAAGTTTAATGCAGGCATAATAAAAACACTGGCCTTTTTATTTTTTTGTAGGTAATTTATTACCTGTGGAAACCAAGATGCTTTAAAGCACAAAGCTGTAGTCTGCCATTCTTTTCCAAAAGCCCTTTAAAATAGGACTGCTTAAGCATGGATGATTGACTTCTTTAGCAAGAAATAGGTAAATTAATAATTTTTTTGCAGCTTGTTTCAAACAAAACTCAACTTCTAAACAGGAACATCTGGTTCAAACAACTTTTAACAGTTTTATTACAGTTTTCTGGACTGAACATAACTGAATAATAAAAAAAAAATCTAACAAAATAAAGTTAAACCAATTTTTGCTTCTTCATTGTCCTCCATCGGTCTTTCAGGTTTACGTTGGTCCTCTCGTTGAAGGCGTAATACGCTTTTATTTTGTTCCAATTCCCCTCGCCAAACTTCTTGACCCCTTGAATTAAGTTCTCCGTTTCGCTCTCAGTCCACCTCTGTAGCAATTGAAACAATAAAAGATGGTCAGGTTTGTACTGGTTTGAAAAGATTAAACCTTTTAAATGAAGAAGTATGCTTCTGCAGTGCAACTGGAATTAAGTTCTTTAAATGCTTAATCTGAGTATCACACCAAAATGACAACAAAATCAAGGATGTTCAGTTTACCTTTGAGCAAAAAATTGGCCTTGATCAAACTGATAAACATTACTTTACCGAAGGTTACAACGAGTGTATTAGATACTTGGCACTGTTCTAATTTAGCAGCATTTTATGCTGCCTATATAGATGTGAAAAATCTTGGTGGGAGGAAAAACAACTGCCAAAGAAAAAGGACCATGTTTTGGTAGTTAAAAGTGATCTGATTGAAAGAACTGTCACTTTTATTCAATCCAGTCAAGATGGATCATTACAACACTAAATAAAAACAAGTTTAAGTTTAAGTTCCAAACATGGTTAATCAGTTTAAAACTTGAGCAAAGTTAAAAATGTTTAGATTATTTTTCCAGGCCATTATGCCTAATCTTCAATTTCCTTTACTGAAGGCATCAAAAGAAACCTACTTCATATTTCCAGGCAGGTTCTTTTGAGAATCTGGGTGTAAGAAGGTGTGTGTGAGTGTGTGTGAAACTAGTAGAACTAAACTTAGAAAAGGTGAGTTAATCACTTTCAATACTTAAATTAACATAGCTTGGGAGACAGGATTTATTTCCCGTCTCATTGGTTTAAATAGCTTTTTTTGTATTAAATTTTGTTTAAACAATTAAATATGCAAAAGAAATGAAAAGTGGAAAAAATCTGTTAAAGGGGCAGTAACTTTTACACAACACTGAAAACCTGAGTTAGCAGCGATTCTTTTGAGTTGCCTGTTTTTTTAACGCATTGCTTACCCTTCTTTGTCCTGAATGTGAGATTGTGCTTTCATTTGATCTTGATCCTGTAGTAAAAAACATAAATAATGTTTATATTCTTAGATTTTCACAGTCAGATTAGCATTGACTAGATTCTGATAGCTGAGGAAGTATTACCTCTGTTCTTTATGGAGGGGAAAAAGGAATCCTCATCGATCCACGTCTCCTTTTCCTCCGTTATATTTTTGTGGCCTTCTCTCCTGAAAAGACGAAGAAGCTTTTTAGAAATTGGGTTTTTCTCTTACTGGCAAAGCAAAAACTTCCAATAATAAAAACATGCACGATTAAGCGACGACATGGCTGAAGACATTGATTAATGCATAACAGTTTATGATATGTCAATTCTTAACATATAAATACCAAAAAAAGTAAATATGGTCATTTTACACTTTCAGATAAGGACGAAGACACCTTTATGTTGTCTTCATCATAAAGGTGAAGACAACACCTTTATGTTGTCATCTGTAAGTTTTTAGATTATCTCTGCCTTACTAACCAAAGTGGTATGACGGGAATCTTGCTTTGAGCATCTTTGTGAGGAGTGGAGCTCTTCTGAGGGACGGGGCGAGGAGAAGACACGTCAGGCGACATGTCCAACGAAGAATCTGACTGACAAACATGCTCTCCACTGCTCGGGTCACTGGGTAAAAATGAAGTAAAGGTTTGACCTGAGTCAACTCAGATTTTACACTACATCAAAAATATGTAGAACACGATTCCTCTCACCAGTTTTTAGAACTCTTGGATATCCATTTCAGCGGTCGCTTCTTTGGAGTTTTGGAGACGTTTGTGTGCGCCTGTTCCTTGTCCATGCTTTCTGACGCTTCACTGGATCTGTTGGCTTTTCTGTCATGGAAGTAAATCAATGTTTTTAGCATAGCGAGAGTGAAAATATTCATCTATTTGACGGATAACAGCAGCCAGACAATGAGAAGGTTAAACTCATTCAGTGATTTACTACTAAACTAACTTTGGTTTCTTATTGGAAATTGTAGAGGGTGACAGTTGGCTCCAGTCTTCCCCGTAATTGTTCAGACCATACATTTTTCAGTACAGTGCAATAAAACTTTTGACTTTATTTCATTTAATGATTTTCCAGAAAACCCAATTATAGGATTTCACAATATATAAGCTATGATCATCAAAAATGATCAAAAATAAGCAATTTCATTGTGTGTGTAATAAATCTACAATACACATGATTTTCAATTCTGTATTCGAATGACTGAAATATAAAAACTTTTCAGTGGTATTTTCATTTTCTCAGATGCCACTCCAGATGTTGTTATTCTGAATAGTACTGCAAACTGAAAAAAGACTCTTTGTGACTCCCTGAATCCAGGTCAGTGTGAAGTGACACAACACTTGGACTTACTTGCTGGCTGATTCATTCGGCTGCTCCAGTTCGTTTTTCCCACTCTGAAGGGATTCCCCTTCACTGTCTGATGAGCATTCAACCAAACTAGTTGAAGCTCTGAAAAACAAATATTTTTTTGTTTTTTTAACCCATATACTCAGTCAAACAGTTCTTAAAGAAAGAGCAGAAAGCAGACGTGTTGGGATAAAATGTAAAAGCAGCAACTAAAAGAGGAAGATGGAGGTGAACTAACCTGCTCGCTGTATTGCTGCCCCTCCTGGGAAGTTTTCTTTTGGGCCTCGAATGTTTTCTGTCTGAATCTGAGCACTGCAGGCCGTTCAGCTCTTTATTTGATGCAGACGGCATCTGTGGAGACTCTGTTGTCCTCGTCTCGACGTCCAGCTCCTCGACAGTTGTTGTGCACTGTGAGCTCGTCTGGCTGTCCGGCTCGACCACAAACCGGGCCACCGTGTAGAGAGTCTTTGAGAGGGACCCTGCTGCTGCTTGGCGCTCTGCGTCTATCTGTGTCATCTCGTCAGCTGGGGAAGCTTCCATAGGGCTGACTGACTTTCTCTGAAACAGGGCTTCTTGCTCTGAGCTCTGAGTAGTGCGTTGAATAGAATCAGTGCATCTCTCCAGGCAGAGGCACACTCTTTTCTGAGATTCTTCCTCCACTTCTTGCTCCAAGTCAGAAAATGTTTTTTCTTCCAAGCACTGAGCCAGGGCTTTGTAGGCTACTTCGAGTCTGCTCTTCGAAATGAATGGATACCTTCTGAAAGGTGTGGGAGAGAAGAAAAAAAACCAAAACAAAACAAAAAAAAAACAACTACTGAGAAATTGTAAAACCACACAACAGGATCCCTAAAAATGTTCTGAAATCTAAGAATCTCAAATTTAGAAAACAGATAGTAACTAAGTATGGCAATGGCAAAACTCAGACATTACGGAAGAATGTGCAAACAGTTGGATGAAAAAATGGATGGATGGGTTGACAGTAGTAGAGACGGACAATAGAACAGATAGACAAAGGCAAATGAACGGACAGATGAATGCACAAATTCTAAAAAACACAAAAAAGTTGATTTTAGAAATCTAGATTTTGATCATGTTGACAATAAGATATGGAATAAAATGTATAGAAAATATAGATAACATCATATTCTAATTTCACACCTATCCGGTGTCTGGAAACATTTCCAGTCAAATTAAATTCCATATTGTTAAAGTCTTTAAAAGAGTGCAGTAACTCTACAAGATAAACACTTCATAAAAAATAAATCACAGAGGTCATTAGAAAGATTTTAGAACATAAAAACAGATGAAACTGGCCTTACCTTGATCTGACCTGAACATTTTTTACTTGGGGGCTGGATGACGGACTGTCTTCATCTTGCTCGTTGCTCCTCACTGCTCCATCATGTTGAACTTCAATTCGTGACTCAACAAGGCTCAATGCAGCCTGGTAAGCACATACATATTTATATTACCATCTTCAAAACAAAAAGTCCAAGAGGCAGTGTCTAAAACTCAATTGTCAGTGTGCAAACCTTGTGAAGAAAAGGGATTGCAAAAGGGCACAGCTTCTGGCAAAAACACAGCATCTCCTTCCTAAACTGTGGGAAGTTTATTTGGTCGATGACCTTGTGTGTTTTACTCTTCTGACAGATGAGACTCATGAATGTGGCCCTCTATGGAGAATCAGATGTTGACAAGCAAAAGATCAGTTGGAAACTGTTTACATTTGTAGCCAAGGAAAGTAACAATAGTCTGTTCACAAATAGTCAGGACATTCATGTTTTCTAGATGTTTTCTCTACAACCTCAAACATTTACTGAAAGAACTGAAAAGATGCTTGCGGATTTACTGCTTCCCTTCAATCACTGAACTAATATTTAGTTCCTCAACAACACCTTATGTCAAGAAATATTCCAACCCAGGGGAACTGAACGACAGTTCACAGTTCCTTTATTTGCATTGTTTGATTTTTGCCTCAGAAGCGGCAGAAACTCAATATAATCTACAATATTAGTTTAGAAGTTGCAGAATGGGAG
This sequence comes from Gambusia affinis, assembly GCF_019740435.1. Taxonomy (NCBI): domain Eukaryota; kingdom Metazoa; phylum Chordata; class Actinopteri; order Cyprinodontiformes; family Poeciliidae; genus Gambusia; species Gambusia affinis. Next base: position 10,706,988 of record NC_057869.1, on the reverse strand, counting down.
CATGTTAAAGATTGATTAGGTGGACTTACCTTGTCATTCCCTGGACAGGGAAAGTACAAAGAGAGTGCAGCTTTTGCCTTATCAAATACCTCATTCTTTATGAAAATCCCCAGGATCTAAAAAATGAAAAGAAATAATTTGCTCGATCAAAACGGCCTTTTCAGGATATCTCCATGTTTTAACTTTAGAGAAATGACCAGCACATTTCTTCAGCAACAATATGTAGCAGTATTTATCTACTACAATATGCAGAATTACTACTGCTGGTAAAATCTTAGGTTGGACGATTTGCTGGATTTATCAATTATATTGCTCTAGTCTCTGACTTTGCAAAGATAGATTTTTGGTGTCTTTGAGTTAAAAAAGTACAAAAGCTAAACGAGGGCAGTAACAAGTTTATATATATATATATATATAAAAAATTGAATAAATCACCTACCATCTCTTTAAGTAATGTGGATACGTAGTCAAAATCAGCTTGAGGAATTTGGAAATTTGCCTTCATACTTTCCAGCAAGTTTAGGGCTGATTCCAGCGGAGTTTTGGACTGATCGGGTTCAAACCACGAATCTGAGGGACAGAATTAAGAATAACTGCAAGGCTTGGTAACCATAACAGCAGGACTGACTGTGGGACAAATGGAATAAAATGAAAGACAAGATCAAGTAATATTTCAGGATTTAAAGCATTTTGCCAGTGCATTGACTAAACCAACATATGCAAAACTATGAGAATATCACAAATTGTTCTAAACATTTCACTTAAAATGAATGTAATTGTGTTAACAACATGGAGACATTAACTCACCAAGTTTTTCTCCTTCGTTTATGCGAGACAGGAACTGCAACAATCTGATCTTCAAGGGCATGTCATCAACAGGTTCAATGGGACGTTCAAGGACAGCTAAGGAGACCAGAAATTATACACTCCGTAATCCACATCTATAATCCTTCCCTTACTCTTCAAGATTTGTTCTATTAATTTTAGGTTCATTTGATGCAAATTGGGAAGCGGTTTTATATTATTATCACATATGGGATAAAGCTCAAACTTTGGCTAAATGGTAACGTATTAAGTGTAATTTAATGCATGTTTCAGTGCTGAAATAAACCGGTTAAAGTTGGTTCAACACCTTGTGCGGCAGGGATTATTATTTGGGAATCTACAAACACGAGGAAGCGCGCTGAAAAGACCAAAAAACAAAAGTCTGCAGTTGCAGGAGACCAGTTAAAAGCAATGCAAAATAAAACAAGCATTTCACATATATTTTTCAGTAGTTCCATGTCCCTCTTCTTCCTAGGTGCTTGCTGAATTCAGAATATAAATCCAGTAGGTTTATATTTCAGTCTGCAAAGCTAGAGAATGTGAAACTGTCCTACAGAAGTAAGCGCAAACATAATAAACATTTGGTATATAAACAACCAGTTGTTTACGTGCCATTAACATTTGTTAATAAACAACCAGTTGTTAAACTTTGTTGAACTTACTACAGGCAGACATGATAAGCTAGGCAAGTTTAAGCTAGTTTAGAATAGAGAATGCTTACCGTCCAGCACGTCTCTAATAGCACAAAAATCCGCATACTGTTGGTTCTTGAACAACTCTACCGTCAGAGAAAAGTAATATTCCACCAGCCAGCGGTTAACAACCTTCTCCACTTCTACTTGATCGATGTTTACGCTTCCTTTGGCTGCCATGTTCGCGCCTCACTCTTCTCCTTTCGGTTTAATGGTGGTTGGTAAAGTGATCTCCGGCGCTATACCGCCTCCTCTGAGCATTATGTGAACTGCTGCGAACAACCAAGCCCCCTGTTTTTGACACGCCCTCGACACGGAAGGGCGCTGAATGGATTATTTTATTAATTACATTTCACCTACAGCTGTTAAAATTGTGTGTGTGTGTATATATATATAAAGTATAAACTACGGTACTTGACACACATAGTACGGTAAGTGCTTTGAATTTTTTGTTTAGAAATAAACCAGTGAGTGTGGTAACTAAGGGATGCACGACATATCTGCATCAGCAAATGTCATTTTTACTTATCGATCCAATGAGTAAAACCGAGCTTACATCATTGTTTATTTCCATCTTCTTGCCGCTTTTGTGTTTCAGAAGGGAGAGGAAGTTGACCATGTGGTATTTGTTCATCAGTGATAATGATGCAGCAAAGAATTATGGGGTATTAACCAAAGCAGAGAAGTAATGTAGTTGAATATGTTCAATACTAAATATGTGCAATACTGATAAATATTTTATTGGTCTTGGCAACAGTACTATCGGCCCAATTTTTATATCTGTGCATCCCCCATAAGCAATTACTTTTCTTTTTTTTAAAAAAGCAGTCAGTTCAGAGCACAAGTTAATTTATTCAAGTTTATTATGGAAAAAATGACATTTAGGATGACAAAAAATGTACACAATTTAAATAAAAATAAAACTCAACATTCAGTTTATATTGTTAATAATTACCTTTATACTTTGTTTATAAAGCTGAAGGACTTTTGTTCTTGAAGACATATTCCCTCTAACCAGAAAACCCAATCTCCCATAACGGTTTATGGTGGAATTATAAATATGTATTAAAACATCCATCCCACTACTGTACATGACAACAAGTCTCTGCACTAAAAAAAATCAGTTTCAACTTTAACCTGCGTCCTTGGAGAGCATAGGTACAGATGGGTTTGGACTATGTCCAACCACCCTCCACAGTCAAGTAACACACAAAGATTCCATTTAAAATTAAATCATACAGAATTATCTGAGCATGAAAACTCTGCCATATGTCAATATGTTAACTCTTGATTTGCTGATAGCCGTGACTGGCTTCTACTGTTTCTAACACTTTGTGTCGATTAGTGACACAGTACCTTTTAGCTTCTGAATGTCCTTTAGCAACAATTGTTGCTTGATTAGCATTCTTATTTGTGCACCCATCAAATAATACAGCATATTTCCTGATTTTTGTCAAATCTCTACCAATCTACGCTTCTTTTTGCCTTATTAATTTTCACTAAGCATGCTGTTTGAACAGTTCTGATTATAAACAAGTAGTATCGCAATATTATGCTGTGATCGTCCTAAAGAGCAGCTAAATTAGCAGAGAAACAAGAGGCCAGCATTAGGAAAGTCCCCTGATGTCACTGTGTGCTCAGTGTTCTGTCCCCTGCTCCTAACGTAGGTAGCTTTTACATTCTTATGATAGCGTTTTCCTAAAAAACAAAACATCAAAAAAATAAGATCATTATGTCCTCGGAGGCTTTAATATGTAAACAGGTGAGATTTTTCTTTCCTGACCACCACAGATGAGAACAGACAGCAGTATATAATAACAACAACTAAAGATATGAGACTTAAAAGATTTAATTTGACAATACTTGAGCACTACCAGCTTTTTAGACAATATTTAACTATCAATTCAGGAAGCATTGACCTCAAGTGCATACCGGCTGATCATTCCTGCCACAGGCTAATGTGAAGGTGGGCATCTTCATAAACATGATAAATCATTTTAACAGCTTTAGTGCTCTGATACACTTCTGCTCTGCTGATATTGCAGGGGTTTAAATTTGTAGAGTGAAAAAAAAAAAAAAATAATAAAAAAAAAGGCATTGAAAGAATCTGTTGAGCTCCTCAAGTTATGGTTCACCATTAAAAATTGTGTAACGAAATAAAAAAAAAAAGCTTGGTTTTGTCACCCAATAATGTTGTGCCAGTTTTTAAAAAGAACTGTTTAACAAAAAAAAGCACCACACAGTTGCCAAGCAGCATGCAAAGCAGCCATGTCTCAGACTTGGCTCGGTCTTGAACAGCTTGAGTGGTTGTTTTCAGTGTTTGAATGCAATGTAATCTCATTATCATAAATTTCTTGTATAAATTCTACCAGACAGAAACGTCTCCGCAAGTTCATAGCACAAAGAAAAAGAAAAATACACAAAAAGGAAAACAATTCAGACTCGGTAACATTCAATCCAGGGCCTGAATTATTTTGTAATGAAAATACAGAGGCATATCAGTGATCTGACCATTTGTTTCAGAAACGCTCCAGAGACGCTAAGCAGCATGTAGGTAGGGATGAATGGCAAATCTATAGACATGGAAAATGACTTTCTAATCCAAACGTGGACTCAGACCAGCAGTAGTCATCTCCTGTGAGTCGTCACGTTTAGCTGGAGAGGAGTGGTCATGGTTATAAGGCGTCAGCAGTCACTCAAAAATGGAATATTTTTAGAGGCTCCCGTAAGCCCAAAAAAAAAAAAACCAGAAAAAATTCAGCTCCGAGAAAAACTACAAGACAAAGAGGACGACTTGCCATTTGGTCCTCTTGACTAAAAATAAGGCTCGAGTTCACCATTTCTTTAAAAGGCAGCCATTTCCAGGCTGACTGGTTTGTTGTACATGCATGTTGGAGCACACAGTTCAATCACTGCTGTTCGTTGTGCTCTGCACACCAGGCTGTTTTAAACAATGTAGTGCATTTACTGGACTGTGATTCCCATGTCTGGCTCCAGATGAGTACTGAGCATTTCTCCCCTTGAGATCCTTTTGCCTTCTTCCAGAGAAAATAAAACATACTCTGTTCTCATCCCTTATGACGAAGATGCTCGCTATAAATCACATATTTGCAGCTCCAACATTACTTTTCATTGTGAGGATTAAAAATCTCGAGTTCTGTTCGTGCTTTTCCAAAATCCACATAAACAAATCAAAAAGGACCAACAGCCCGATTATTAGGAACACAAGTGCAGAGCAACACAAATAGTGTTGGGTGTTTAACAGCCGGTGGGAGTCAAGAGTTGTGACGCTCCAGGGTCCTGCTGTAGCAGCCTGTGTGTCACCCCCTCCATTGGTGCGCTCTCTGGATGAAATCCATCTTAGCACCTGCAAGGCGGGCTAACAAGAAATCCAGCTTTAGACAGCTAACGTATGATGAGCTCCATCACTGCCCAGGTTGTCAGACGGAGAACTCGGAGCCACCGCGGCGGCCCTGGGTCACCACCAACAGACGGCGCAGACGCAGGCCTGTGAATGGGTTGCACCACAGAAGGGACGGCGGACCCCCGAAAACAGATTTCATTCCGTCCCATCTCATGTGACGCTCCCATGTTGGTTTCTCGTTTTTAAGACGTTCAATCTCCTAGAAGACATTGAAATCAGTTCAGAAAGTCTCAAATTGTGTGACTTTTGAAAAAATGATCTCAAGTGAATTTCTAATATTTCTGTTCCCCTAACAAAACCTCAGTAGCATAACGGAAACCTGACCTACTTATCTTTTACCCATCTAGATGTTCAGTTCATTTATTTGTACTTGTTTACCTGTATCTAGAACTGAATACTAAGTACAACCTGAAATCAGTCATTCTGACTTGAGAACATAAAAACAAAGCTTGTTTTGTATGTGTGTGCACTGGTTTAGCATATATGCTACTCTAACGTTTTACACCAAACAGCTACTATAAAGCAGCTTTATTTATTGTTGTAGATCACAAATTTTACAAATAGACTTATATAAGGCAAGTGCAGTATATTCAATTAAAGTTTCATCCAGACTTCTTATCAGTCTGTCTAATTATGCATATGTGCATAATATACGAATAGTTTGGTCGACCTTCCAGCTTTACGCCTACCCAGCTTGGAAATCACAGATCTAAACCATGAGCAACAAAAGGTGACGGAGTTTGCATGAATACTGACCGTCTCATCATTGCAGATGGAGTGAATCTGTGTGCCGAACATCACAGCTGTAAAAGTGAGGAAGAGGATGGCTTCAAGACAGAGGAAGATCAGCAACAAGACCGACACCCCCGGTGAGAAGTCACTGCACTCTGAACAGGACAAAAATAAAGAACAAATTGGAGGTTTGTACAGTTTAGAGGAGCGACTAAAATGAGTTTCAAATGAGCATTTTTGCTATGCTCAAAGCAGGCTGTATAAATCTGAATAGCAAGAAGACACAATCCTGAGGTTCCATCTCATAAAGCAGCGGGAGTTAGTAATCTACTGACAGATGTAGGAAAACTCATGCAGCAATCTTGTCGGTTGCAGAGACTGTTTACAAAGCATAAAAAAAAGCATTTTCTTCATAGCTAAGAGAAGCAGTATAATTTGAATGAATACTAAAAAAAGATCTGATTCATTCCTGCAGACCACAGTGAAGCATAAAGAGCAATAACAAATGAATTAGGATTGTGAGAAACAATTCTGGTGATTTCTGAGCAGAAGCTGGAGGAATACCTTTATTTCCTCTGATCTCTGCTTGTGTATTTTAAGATGCAATTCTAAATTCCCTTCACATTTTGAAACGTCTATTAATGCAAACTTATCTTATGAGTACTTACCGTTCCACTGCACCTTAATACATGTGAAGAAATGCATCCCACTGAGGCCCAGAGCATGGGCAGAAATCAAGGCTATGTACATCTGTGGAGCAAAAACAGTGGAAAAAGAAAGAGAAACAGGAAACTTCTACATAAAAAAAAATAAGACAAAAAGTTCCTGTTTTATAGCTTCATTTTCTTTCAATGAAAGTGTGAATGGCAGGGGGAGCTGCAACGCCCAGTCCCATATGGCAGCTTTCTTTTTCTGTCTTCAGAATAATCCAGTCAGCGTTGGAAGCCATAAAAAGTGCTGATCTTATCAAGGGAGTCCCAGATGGCAGCGAGTGCACATTTAATGTAGGCCTGCTCCTGCTCTGCACTACATCACAGAGCTCTGAACTTCAGCTGATGAAAGTGACAAAATAAGTATAGCATCATAAATGTTAGAAGCTCAGACAATTTCAAACAACCTACGGTAATCATATTTAGAAATTAAGAAACAAAACAAGTGACATGCACACTTTACTACAGCAATGATTACATTTCGAAAGAGCTGGCGATCTGTGCCACACCATCTTGCAAGATTCATCACTTCCTTCCTTAACGTCTGTATACTTACAGTAAAAAGAACGAAGAATCTCTGATTCTTTTCTCCCACGCAGTTATTGACCCAGGGACAGTGATGATCCATCTTCCGGATGCATCGTTTACAAATGCTGCAGGGAGGAGACACAAGTTAGTTTGTGAAAACAGGAATATATTCAAAAAAACAGCTTTAATAAATATCTGTATTGTTGAGTTGTCTTCTGTTTAGCTGGGTTAAACAATTTTAATTTCAACATACGAAAAGTTTGTATGTGTGAGTAGCACTAGTTCAGAGACTAACTGATGCAGCTGAAGGCTTGTTTTAAGTTTGCTGTCTTTAAAAAAACTGTTGACTACACTGGAAATTGGCTGCAGTTTGAGTGCTGTCAAAAATACAAGTGAGTGTTTTTTTTAAGCATTAATGCTTCAAAACATCCCATTGCTAGGCAGAAGAAAGGATAAACAGCTGTCAGTGTCACACTGACCTGCAGTGGTGTGCTCTTTCAGGTTTGATGCTGCAACACTTTGGACACTTGTAGATGACTTCTCCGGGCTTCAGCTGCAGGCTCTCCATGTACTCCTTGGTTGCATTGCCCTTAGGAACTGCACCCTAAAGGGTGGCAAAGGCAGCAAGACAACTGTCTTCAGTTGATGCATGATTTTATTAAATTACATTGTGATTTTATGTCTCCATTAAAACTGGTACAACTAAAAGAGAGCAACTCTAACTAGTATTAGCATCCGTTCGCTGGCTACCCATTTATCAAATCATATCCCTCTGACAGGTAAGCAGCTGAAAGTGTCTAAAGATTCCCAGCCCCTGGAGGTTTGAACTGCTTTATAACTTCAATTGTTAAATTTGAACTCTTTTTTACTCTAATAGTTCTCTTGTTTTTTATTCCTCTTTTTTAACTTTTTTTTTTTCTATTTTACTTCTAGGCTGTGCTTCCTGTCTGCAGTTATATTGTGCAGGACTTTATATTTATAAATAAATTTCAAACCAGTCTGGTTTATAGTTTTAAATGGATAATTGCTTAGTGGCATATTTTGTAGGAAGACAACCAGTACAGCTACCAGGGCGCTTCTGGTTTAATTGAGCAACATTAACTGGTCTGTCATCAAAGTTTGAAAAGACCAATTATTTCCAGTAACAGAGTGGAAGTAAGATTTTGCAACATTTCGGAGGAAATATTCAGTTTGCAGGGGAATTTAAGTTCTGCTAAATACAAAACGTAGAAAATAAAAAAGCACCATCAGTAGTGAAATTAATGTACTTCTATTAAATTAACTGTCTGGCTGGAAAATGTTAAAAACTCATATGGAAATGAAGTGAAAACTCCTCGTTTTTCAGTCAGGTGAAAATGTGAACTCTGATGTTGAATTACATTAAAGCGCTGATACTTAGTCTTGGTTAAAGGAGCTACTCTCCAGAGTCTCTGCACAGAACATCCCACAGCAAACGACTCCCAGCTCGGTGTCCCACATTATATCAGCAAGTGACTGGCTCTGTACCGGGGCTGTAACTTTCTTTTCTTTCTTTCTTTACTTCCCTTTGCATCGAAGTGTTTAATACATCTAATATCTTCCCATTGTACTGAGTGTGACAGTCCTTACTGGGTCAGTCAACATGGTGCGCAGGTGTGACGCCAACGCGAGCACAGCCAGCGAGTTGAAGGTGGCCCCGTTCAGCAGAGAGTACCAGAAGTTCTTGGCAGGCAGAAGCATGACAAAGTTCACCACAAACTCTGCGTACAGGACCAGAAACCAGGTCATGGCGGCGCACACCATGCCGCAGCTGTCCTGAATGAACCAGACCGTGCGGTTCCCTGCCGAGTGTCCTGCGTTAGGACCTCCGACCATCACCCCGGCTCCCAGGCTGCCCGCCTCTACGTCTGCGCCGGCGGCCAGCAGCGGGTGGTGCTGCTCCATGTCTCGTAGTCGGTGGTTTGAAGACTGCATCGTGCCCTGTAGAAGAAACTAAAACTGACTATAGTCTTGTGGCTTCATTTTGACAAACTACTAACATAAAGAACGTAATTAACACAGAGATAAAACTACTTAAGTGAAAGTCATCTTTAGAAATGGATTCTGTCTGCTGTCATTTTATGCTACACCTTTTAGGAAATGCTTAAAATATGGTAACTGATTCTCAGTTTGGCTTGCAGCTCCCACTGTCAGAAGCATGAGTCACCAAAGCTTTTAAATTTTGTTTTCAAGCCAAGGTCGGCGGGTAACATTCAGAAGAAACAGGAAGACAAAGTCCACAGCTTCAAGATCAATCAATGGCTACCCATGAGTCTTTGGAAAACTGATCCAAAGGCTGCAGTTTATATGGGCTAATAATAATCTGCTGCTGTTGCCAGGCCTGATTGTTATTGACCCACAGAACTGAATAAAACAGAGTTTCAGGTTTTTCTAGAGTAAAAGAGGAAACCTGAAATGCAATTTACTTGGAGGTAATTTCTAAAAGCATCCACCTGTCTGTACCAAAACATCATCGGAACTCAAATTGTAACAAAATAGGGGAAAAAAACCCAACATTCTCAATTTCTACAAAAAACCCCCCCAATATTTAATGTTCCTTTAAAAGATTAATGACTCTCGCAATGCTTCAGCAACAATCAAGATGGATCAATCGAGGTTGTAAATATTTTATCCACACAATCATGTACCACAACTGGAGAGGATGAAGACCAAATAAGGACTGTTTTAATATTAGAAATAATTAAATAAATCCCAAAATTCAGAACAGATTGGCACGTCTTTCTCCTTACTAACATTCAAAACACACAGCTGCTGCTGCAACATACACTGACATTGATTCTTTTTTTTTTTTCCATTGTTTTAATTTCACTCTTTTATCAAAAATATGAGAACATGTCAGGGAAGCGGTAAAGGGTTTGAAATCATAGTAGAACAGTCAATATTTTTAGACATGGCAATAAAACTAGGCTCAGGTTTTAAAAGTCTGACATCATCTTACACACAACCGATCTGCACAACTCAACTGCAGATGTCTGTATTTGTTGATGTTTTTAGGAACTGAACAGAGATATGAGCTACAAATTGTTTTGGAATCTGAGCAAAACCAGCATTTATGCGAACAACAACAGGGAAGAAATGTTTTATCATTCTCCAATAAAAAAAATTAATAATGAACTTAACCCATAAAAAGAGTTACGTCTTAAACTTAAAATTACCCAAATATAATGCGTAGTAGCAGAAAACAGGAGCAGTGGAAATAATCATTAAAACATTATAACTACTTTTTCTCAATTAACTCAATTAACTAACCACCAAATTTCAGGGGAAATGCAACATGCATGTAAATTTTGGCCTGCTATTTGTATTAGAGATAATGTAGACAACTGTCCAAAGATGTGGTAGAAAAAAACTAGTTTAAGTTGTAAACAACTTCTACTTTGGTGAACAGGAACATTCAGCTGCTCTGAAGCAAAATGTGACCCATTTCTCTAAAGTAAATGAAACATTTCCAGTGACATGGCTGGTGCAGAGCTGTCAACCCTTAGCTAGCAGTCTTGCAGATGTTTGTCTTCCTGGTCATCCACTCACTTCCACTGAAAATTGGAAAGCAAGACTCAAAGATTTTTGTCCTGCTTCCCTAACACCTGATTGTGGATGTTCTCTTAGTGAGACCAGTTTTACTGTTTTAAAACAACCTGTAATTTAGATCATTTATATATTTATATTATAACTTATATATTCCTATTGAATGAGGACCATTAAAAATAAGTGTTTAAGGATTTTTCTTTTCAGTTGTGTAACTAAACGTTGACTTCCCACCAGCATATATCAGCTTTTGCTCCAGGCTTGGTGTAAGAGCTGCAGACAAGTCTCTAGATGTTTGGAAAAAGGAAACGGAAAATAAAACGAGATTAGGTTTTTGCTTATAAATGAGTAATAGGAAAAAAACGGCCAGTCGACAAACTACAGTAAATTCCTTCTTACTGTCCACATGTGAATCAGAAGATACTTTTAGCAGTACAACAGTATTGATTTTCTTCAAGTGAAGTCAAGAAGGATCAATTAAAGTCCCCCCAAATGATTGTCCATCTGACTGGCCGGCCGAGTCTCAGGGAAAAATATTTGTCTCCCTCATATTTTCTTTACACACCCAGCAAACATCATCTGGCCAAGACCACCTTGCAAAATAGATCGCTGCTGTCAGCACATAACACATTTTCATTAAACATCAGCCCACATGGAAATCCACACCAAGAAAAAACAACAATTATAATTGTGATTTATTCTGTTTCTTCCTGTTAAAAGGGAGTTGTTTCTTTCCACTGTTGCCATTTTCTTGCCCAGGAGAAGCAGCTGGGCTTTGTTAAAGAATTGCATATCATCTGGGATCATAAAGAGATTTTTACTGCACTTTTATAGAACGAGAGTTGGACTGAAATGTCTGTAACAGAGCTGTCTTTAGGAATGGATCGTGCACTGGATTCGTTTGTCTTGGCCAGTCTCTTGAGATTACATTTGTTGTAAATTGATATTTTATAAATAAACTTAATGTAATCATATATTGATAGCTTAACTTAATCCAACTACATGCAGAATAAAAAATAAAAAAAAACACACCCTTGCTGAAGTCCAAGAAAAAATAAAAACATATTTTCCTGAGACTGTTGTCCAAGAAAAATTTTCTTTATTCTGATACAAACGGAGGCTGATTTTTTAGAGTCACATCAAGAAATCAAATATTAAAACACTGAAGATGCACCAACTAAATTAGCGAGTTTCCTGATTTTTCATTGACAATCAGTAATTCAAACAATGAAAAATCTGAGTAATTTCACAATTTCTTATCTTTAAACTCACATACAAATAGAATTTATCTTAATATAATATTCTTCTTAATTTTTGCCAAAATAGGATACTTGTACTACCATCAACTTAAAAACAATACTTCCTTCATGAAAACACCTGCAGCAACTTTTCTTCGTTATTGTATACCCTTAAGAAAAACTGGAAAGGTAAAAATTGGAATCAACAGGTGAGACCAAAGCCTGAATTTATTAAGAAAAACTTGACCTTTGAATAACCTTTTTTTTCTGACTATATCATGTATCTCCCCATGTTTTGTTTTTTTTTCTAGCCACACTTAGAGTAAGGAGTGCAAGTTCCCCACCTTTCAAATACAAAAAAAAGAGCTAATATATATTAGTTGGTTTTAAGGAATGTGAGAATGTCAATTTCAACATACCTGATATTACTGAGCTTTACAACAACATGCTGTAGTGTGCTCAGCACCATTAAGGAAGAAGCACATGTGCAGAGATGGGAGATTGGCTGAGACCTGAAAAGGACGGAGAATGGAAAACGTGTCATTGCGGAGCAAATGCCTTCAAAAAGTTGAAGATTTACTGTAAAAATACTAGTTGAAGCTCAACACCAACGTGCATCTGTCTGCATTTTTTTTTTTTACTAAATACTTCTAAATATGTCAGTAAATCTTAGAAAAAAGTACCGCAAATTAAATCATTATTAAACGTTGCACTGAAGAAGTCAGCTCAAGCTTTCATTTTAGATCAGCACTATTTACAGAAATCTGACTTCCACTCTGGATGTCAAGTAGGATTTGCCAACTCAGGAAACACGCCCATCATTTTTTGTAATAAGGTGACACTGCATTTGTTCATTTTTTTCCAAATAGTGTGCTCAGGTTTTACAGACCCTGTCGCTGCCAAAGGTTTGGTCTAATTCCCTCCTTATTTTTCATTGTTAGTCAAAATAACCTTTGTAATAATAAACCAAGAAGCCAGATAACCTGAGCTCCCTACTCACCACCTTCAGTTATATCATCTGATGTCGGTGTGGCAAAGGTATGAGCAATGTTCAATAAGTTACACGCAGAATTTGCATTTTCCCCTTCCTGTTAAAGTTAATAATAACTGAAAAGGCTCTCTCAGACGCGCTAAGCCCAGACGTCTCCATCTGCCCCAATATCCCTCATCACACCGAGCTGGCTGCTGGATCTCGCTGGCTAACTAGCCGCTGAAAGAAGCTAACAAACGATAGCATGCTAGCTTTGTATGCAAATACCTCAGCACTGTCAGCTGAATTACATACCTTTGCCGTCTTTACCTCATTCGCGAGGAACTCCTTATCAGTATATTTATATTTCCATTTATATTAAACCCACAGCCAACACGGTGGAGCATCGGCAGATTGAGCACATCGCTCAAACAACAGGCTGACAGTGACCAGTAACGACGAAGCTTCCGGGGCTTCGCTTCGGCTTTTCCCGCTGTCATTCGCAACTCTCCGGCGACAGATGCCTTTCCAAATAGCGCCACCCTGTGCAGAAGTGAAATACGAAAGTGCATTAATATCAAACGTCCACTGACAGGCGCTATTGGACAGATTTCGTAACATTTTTGCCAGACAACCAAAAAACAAAACGTCAAATATAAAATGCTGAACTGAACTAAAGACTAAATAACCGATCATATAAAATTATTTGTTTCTTCATATATGGTAATGTACATAAAATCAAAACTCAAAGACAAAAGATGTCTGGCACAAGATTATAGCTTTTTCCTGCTAATTTCATTTTAAGTCCCAGAAACAGAAAAAAAATTGATTTATTGATCAAACAAAAACAAAAAACAAACAAACAAACAAAAAAAAAAAAACAAAGATATGAAAACCTAAACTGCATTGAAGCTAATTTGTCCCATATCTTTTTCACATACACTTTCACATAGAATAAATATGTGGTATATATAATATATTCCAAAGTCATTTATTAGATGGAGCCAACCTTAAGCACATACAGTTAATGTCTTAAATTGTTGTTCTTAAACATGTTGCATAAAGAAATCATACCATCATTTCTTATTTCGCTTTTTGTTTAACTTCTCCTGCCTCCCTGGAACCAGGTTTACTGTATTCTGGAGATTCTGCTTCTCACTACTAGCTTAACTTGTAGGCGGTATGAAAGTATTCATGAGGAATTCAACAAAGCAGAAAACAGTTTCCATCCTGTTTGCTGCAAGACTAAAACATTAATGCCATTCACTTTTCCAGTCCTCTTTGGTATTGTTGGATATGCGCCAAGAATGCCACTGCAAAACAGAAAATTCTGATTCAGTGAAATGTTTGGATTGACCCATACAAAGTCTCTAATCAGCTGAGGACAGATGCCCAATAAGCCTCCCCAGTATGGGCGGCGACCCCTCCTGTCATGTGTCTCCCGGGAGCTGATAATAAAGCCAAGACAAAGCAGCTTGGACTCTTTCTTCTCAGAGTCTGCAACCCCGCACTGAGCGTTCAGAGCCTCCTGCCCTCTCCTGTTCTGGTTCAGAGCCAGTATCAGCTGTCTATTTTAGAAGGAGCAAGAGAAAAAATACCCAGCAATCCTCTAAAGCAGCTTAAAGGCTGAATCAGGGGACTGAAGCCTTTTCCATTTTCAGAGTTGCTTCTCTCTCCATCACGGCTAGATGAGCATCTGAGTGACGGCCAAAGCAGCCGCCGCCGCAGTGGCTACATGCAAACTATCTCCTGCTGTACACTCTCTGAGACTCTTCAGGTACAGGTTCCTGAATAAACATCTAGGAAATGTCCAAAGAGCAGGATTAGAACCAATAACGATATGGAGAAAAAAAAAAAGCCTTAATTCATTTTAACTCTTATAATCAGGGGGTTTCAATAATAAATGCTGAGTGCTGATGTGTGACACAAAGTCTGGAAGCTCTGGAGTTTGGTGCACTTCTTTCTGCCCTTTGTTCACACGCAGGCTTTTGGAGGGAAATGAAGTGAAACAAAGTGGAGTGGAGAGCAGAGGTTTTAAGTGACTGTGTGACGTCAGACTGTCTGCTTGCAAATGTGTGGGCTTGTGTTTGTGTTGCAAGAATAAAATGGGAAAGCTGGATGCAAGGCTTGGGTGCATCAGAGAGAAGAGAGGAGATGAACAGAGAAGAGCAGACAAAAGAAAAGAAGAAAGAGAACAATGACAAGGAAAGAAGAAGCTAAAATAAAGAACCAAATGAAGTTCTAGTTGCACTATAATGACAAAATGAAAGATATGAGAGAATTAAAAAGAAAAAACCCCTGTTATATTGGAAAGATGCAAATAATGCAGAGAACACACAATTACACTGAAAACATTCACAAGAAACGTATTACCTTCTATAAAAAAAAAAAAAAGAAAAGAAAATGCTTTGCAGCAAACATTTTAAATTATGAACAGTCCTGCCCTTCCTGGCTACCCTGACTGGAACAATATGTCTCTGCATGGTTTTATTTTCCAAATATATTTTCCCTTTTTTGACCCATACGCTGACTAAAACATTAATTTTAAATGCTTTCTGCAGGGCTGATGTCTGAGGTCTGGAGGCAGTTCTTACCTCTCTGTTCTTTTCTCTAATCTTAACCAGAAATATTCAGATGTCTGCTTCTTTTACTTATGGTAGATATAAGCATCCAACCAGCCCTGCTAAAATAACAAGATTCTGTGACATCAAAACACAAAAGAAGACAAGAAAAATGTTATTTTATAACTTTTTCACTTGTACAAAATATGTTATTTAACAAAAAACAACCAAATATATTCTAGTTACATTCTGAGTATTTGCTATTGTCGTTGATGCATTATTGCATTATTGTCATTGTCATTAGTGCAAGGACAGTTTTCTGACATAATGGCTCAGTTTTCACTGTGACATGCACCATCAACAGCAAGAGTTTTCTGAGTGAAACAAAACTGTTTCATGGGATGTTCAGGTAGTTTACCTACAATCTCCAGCATAAATTAACAAAATATTTTGTAACAATCAATGAAATTAAGCAAATAAAATAAATGTGAATGATATCTGCCAGAATTTTTTGCATCATAACAAAACATTTCACGTAAAGCCCATGAACTTATGGTGCAGATGGCCCTATATAAGTTCAATCGCCTAGTGACCTGCTTCCTTTAAAAGTTTTAATTCTGCTAATGCACATCTCTGCCTCACTGATCTCACACAGATCAGACTCGTCGCTCTCAAATATCAAAGACACATGTTCATGTTCAGACTCTTCTTCACTCGAACATAAATGGGAGAGCCGAGACTTTGACTGCAGAGAGAATTATCACCGGTGATAAAGAGGCTTGACCAAGATTGAGGGGCCTCTGACACTCCCTGTGCTTATCTCTGCTGTGTTGCCACACCCATGTGAATAAAACCACAAAGCATTTTAGTGGGGATTTTCTGAGGGCAGTTGATTAACTTATATTTTTTTTTACAAGTGAACGAGTACAGGAGACAGGACCGTAGACCTCAAGCCCTGCTGACCAGAGGATCTTCTTCTTTGTGCGGCGGCAGCATTCAAATGGATTAATAAAAAGCAAACAATGCTACACTGTTGTCAATTATAACCAACATGAAGCTCCTAAACTATGCTGCTGTTGCAGTCTTTTAAAAGCCTAGTGAAGGACATCTTTTTAGTGCACTTGTTCAGGCTTTCCATTGCTATTTTTTGTCATCTGAAAAAGGTACAATGGATCAGGCTGCATTAAGGCTTCAAAGAGAAGAAGGAAATGAACCAGCAAGCACCTTCTTCACACACAAAGATTACAGGCTAAAAAGCTGGAGTCTTTGCTACGAGGACTTTATTTTTCATTAGAGACTATCATCTAAAACAGAGAACAAGAGACTTAGAATTTGAAAGGAGGCTGATACCAAATAGCTGTTTTCCAAATAATTTTACATTGCAGCATGCAGAGTAACTGACACAAATGTCAGCAAGCTTATTTACCTGTTTGTTTTCTTGCTTTTCACACTTACCAAACCTTGCCTGGGTTGTCTGCAGCTCACCTCATATGATCTGCAGCTCACCTCAGATGGGATTAGAGCTAAGCCTTGACCCAACAGATGTCATGGATCATTGTGGCTCATCTGAGTTTGGCATAGAAGCCATACTGTGGAACTACTGTAGCACATCAGAAAGTTTTACGCTGTTCAGCTAAATGGTTAAAAAGAGGTTCATGCGTTAAAAGCAAGCCTATTAATTATAATTCCTTTTCATGGCGATCCAGGCTTTTGTTTATCTTGGAGGCTGGACTTTAAATGCTTCAAAGGGAGAGATCCTTTTTTATGTTCACAGATCTTTTCACAGATCTCAGTGAAAAGATCTGTGGCACTTTGTTGTATTTCAGTTACGACAAAAGCTCACCATGGAGAGTCGGAGCAAGCTGGAACCGGAAGGCTTACGCAGTTAAGGGAAAATATTTCCATGACTGTTGGTGCAGGGAAAATGCATCGCAAATTTTTGTGATTATCAGCACAATCCCTTTATACCAGTGGTGGGAAAGTGATGATGATAATGATGTTTGCAGCTAGTCAGCCTCACAGTCAGTGTGTAGAGATTATGAACGCTTTTGTAATATAAAATATTTAGTTTAGAATCAAAAATGAGGACATCACTGTGGCAGTTAAGGCTTGAACTAAATCATGTTCTGCAACAAAAAAATAATCTCAAACATGGCAGAGAAGTTGCAACAGAATGGCTGAACAGGAGTGGATCCAGGTGTCATAGCGATCCAGTAAAGTTCCAGACCTCAACCTGACTTAAATTGTGTAATCAGACTTCAAAATGCTGCAGAAACACTATATGAAGAAAAAAAGGTCACAACCTCTCCACAACAACGTGAGAGGATAACAAAGGCCAAAGTGAGGCAGCTACTTCAAGCTGTTGTAGCTAAATGTGGTGCTTCCTTTAAATCTCAACTAAAAACCCACTTGTTTAGAGTTGTATTTGAAACGTAATCAATTGCAAATTTATTGACGGAATCTGACTTGATGTTGTGTTTTTGTTGTTGATTTTATGTTGCATTGTATTTTTGTGTTTGATTTGATGTGAAGCACTTTGAAATGCCTTGCTGCTGAAATGTGCTATACAAATAAAGTTTAATTGGTTTTATTTACAGTATATTGAGTTCCTTTTAATTTCATCAATCACATTAGGAAAAATAAAGTTTCCAACTCTGCACTGACAGTCTTTGAAACTTGTTTTTTTCCCATGCCTGTAGTTTTCTCAAAGCTAAGTGTAGACTGAAGCATATCTAACGACAAATCAGTGCAAAAACCAGCAACTTCAGGAGAGCAAAGCAGATTTTAAATCATGTCTGTATCATCTACTCTCACACACACTGCGACACACACCATCTACATCCAGCAACGCATTACTAAGAGCTGCAGCACATTAGTTGCAATCAATACACAGTATATAGTTTTTATAGGCTTTTAAGATGAGCTCAACTTTCCTTTTCATAGAGAGTTTAATTCCCAAGGTGTTTTTTATATCTCAGGTAAGTACACTTACTTTTTGTGAGGGTATAATTTTGCATGCAAAACCTATGCATGAGTGTGACTAAAAAGGACCTCAAAATGCATAAATCATTAAATGTTAGTGCAAACTGTTGGCTTCAGATGAGAATGAAACCAACAAACTTGTGACTTTTCATAAATAAATCATTGTCAGTCAGCTTGATACCCTCTGCACTAACATCTGTGTGCAGGTAGACATAGGTCTGTATGTCAAGGTTAAGTGAAGAGTCTTCACCTCCGTGAAGGCATGACTCATGGCTCCACACTGTGCAGTGAGTACGAGGGCACATAGTAGATGAGATAATCAATAATTCAACAGACTGACTTCCTCTGTCTCTGCTCTGCACTCGTCCTCTCACTGCTCTGTCTCCATGTTTCTGACTGTCTGAGTCTTTCCTTTTTTCAACTTAGCTTTACAAACAGCTCTCATCTCTGATCTCATCGTTCAACCTGTATGTCATGTTAGGGTTGCTAAATCCCTTTAAACAGGCTGGAATGTGCAGTAATTCCAATCTGAGTCCAGTTCATGTGATCTTTAGCTTTCACAGGATTTCTCTCTCTGTATGAGAAACACACCAAGTTTTTTAATACTTAAATTAATTATGCAGAGTGAGACAATCCATTTGCTGATTCCTATTTTAGGATGTTACACTTTAGTCTGGCCTTCGAGGTTTGATTGGTACATTTGACGGCTTTAAGAAACTGTATTTTGACAACAGAGCTGAACTGTAAATAATCATAGCTATTCTATTTCTGCAGTGAAATAATTATACGACTGCATCACTTCAAATGATGATTAAAACAAGAATTTGTTACAGGGGTTTGAAAATATAGTGAACTTTATCAAATACATGGATACTCATCTGATCAACTATTACTCCAGATAATGGAAAAGTCTTGGGGACTCAGTGAAGACCTAAGAAGGAGCGTTGTTCAGATACACAATATGGGAATTATTTAGATGCGTGGCCACCTTGGCAAATACTGGAAGTAGATTCACAATCATCCAACTGAAAGGAAAGGAAATTGCTTTCTAGTTTTAATTCTCCATGGAGTGAAAAGGGTGCAAACCAAGTAGGAGGCAACTGCTCAAAAATGAACTCCTTAATGTTTGCCTGAATCTTACAGCTGCTCACACGGACAAGTCAAATGTCTTCTGTTGAAACACTTTCTGATTAGATTCAACTGACTGTTTTGGTTACATGGACAAAGATATTTAGTTATGATGAGACTTTTAAAACAAAGAACAATGTAACATCATGGCTAAATTTATTTATTTTACCAAGGTGGACAATGTAATAACAGAGAAGGATTCCCTCTGAGATTTTTTACTGGAAACCTTTAAGTTTTTAGGTTTTTAAGAAGGATAAAGATCATCCCCCAAAAAACACTCACAAAGCCATTTGTGGACTGGATAAAGTAGAAAAACATCAACACTACTGAATGGCTTTCCAGAGGATGAAACATGTGAATAATGCTTTGATGTATTTTTTTCTGGCACAGAAATGAATCTTAAAACCCCCAATGTCATATGACATTCTTGCACATTATCATCTGACCTGAATATATTTACACCCTTGTCTTCATGTCTGACAGATTTGTTTCCATTACAAGTCTGAATCTTCTTGTGGATATTTTTTAATCAGCTATAAAACCAACATGGTCAGACTGTAGATTCAGCAAACAGATGATAACTCCATAGTAAAAAGGCTTGCTGTCTTTATCTTTGGCAGAAAGAAACATTTGAGAGCAAAAGTTTAACTCCTTGGATTCTCAAAATAGTTGATAAGATTTTTAAAAAGCCCTCTAATGGATTTACACCGGGGTTATTGAGCTTTGATGCAAGCAAATTAATGTTTTTAGCACCATTTCCTGCCTAAAAACATTGATTCCATAGGAAGAAAAACACGAGCCATACACTTGACATTCTCCATTAAAAGATACATTAGTGCGTATTACACTAATAATCCAGGGATTTGCAGAAATGTGGTAATCTGGATTACAGTTTGAATCATTTTAGGGCATCAATCTTGAGACTGGAGATGCTTTTGTTCAGCTTTCACATGAATACTTTGCTCCTGGTGTTGTCACGGCATGTCTTCACTGAGCAATGAAATCCCATTTGACCCCTGAGACACATGTGAAAGTGCTGAAAATCAATTTCAATAGGTGATAAAAATGTGAGAAGAAAAAGGTGCATTGAGGAGAAAAGCATGGTTTTGTAACATGTATTAGGATAAAAATACAATTTAACATATAAAACCCCCCATATATTTTTATGTTGACACAATGGGTTCCAGCTCAGACTTGAAGTGTTGGAATAGAGAAAAGACTTTCCTCCTATACATTTTTCAGAAAATGAATATACATTAATAATGATTTCACAGACATGTGAATTAATAGTTTCTTGGAAGAAAATGATTTGGGAAACAGCTGAAGACTTTCACATAGTGAAACTTGACTGTTTCACTTGACTGTTTCCAGACTATAGAAAAAATCCTTCTTTGTCCAATCTAAAGCATGATTGAAACTCCAACGCCCATAGGCAAGACTTGAAGACGTAAGTTCAGACAAGGTTTCAATTCAGTCAGCGAGGACAGAATGAAATCTGGTGAGCAAGGCTTATTAAGCTGTGTTGCCAAAGGACCAAACTACTTTTAAGCAGTAAAATGTGTTCCCAAATTCATAAAAATCTGAAACTGAACTATTATATGTTGCTAAATCCTTCCTTCTGTTAACCAAAATAATTATTTTCACTGTTATTATTTTTATTAACCAGGTTATTCATTTCAATTAAGTATATTTTTATTATATGTGTCTTGCTTATTACAGTTAAGGTGCCTCTCTGCTCAGAGCTGCACTTTCCTCTTACAGGAAGACGTTGACAGGAAACACCAACCACAAAGTTCAGGTTTTTGTTTATCAGCTTAAAGGTGTCACAGCTTGTTCCGTCTTTTAAACGTATTTCTGCCCAGCAACTTATCCTTGTACAGACAACTGGCTGCCGACAAAGATAGAATAGTGTCTGCACCCGTCCTGTCTAAACTGTTGAACTCTCGGGGTATGAAGTGAATAAGCGGTCACACCACACTTTACTCTGTGCATAAGTCAATTTTGTCATGATGTTCCACTTGACCATTGACCGTTGTTCTAGAGGTGTTGTTCTTTTACTTCCAAGAATTGTTTTTGCGCCACCGAGGCATCTAAAGACGTGTATAAAAACTGATATTCAGCCCGATGTATGGAGAGAGTTTGTCTGTGAGAAAAGAGTTTACATGCTTAACAGCGGTCTGTTACTTTTGTAAAACCGAAATGAAGCAAATTGCTTCATTTTGTGTTAAGAGAACTCTTCTATCATATCACTGACAAGTAGAAAAGCAATCATTAATTTTAAGTTTAAAACTTTTTTGAAAATTTTATTTTTTGAGTCAGTGTAAAAGTATGACTAACATGTTATAGGGTTCCTGTTGTAGGGTTTCTATGCGCTTGCACAGAAAAATAATAATAATAAAAAATCTTATTTTCCATGATGTGTTCACTCTGAAGGCAGTCAGACCACCATATGTTTAACTCATCCTAGACATTGGTGTCTGACAAATCAACTTATCTTTAATCTCATTACAGGAAAACAGATAGAGACTTCTGGCTTTATTCCTTTAACCTTTCTGAGTGAAGGCTATAATAATTAGATCCCCATATTTACAGTTGTTTACAGTCTGCAGATCTTATATTTCCCCACTGCACACCTCTTTCTCTTTTTAACTCAGCACTGTAGTGTAAAAAGGAGTTTTTACGTTATAACGTAATGTGTGAGCAATGTGCATACAGTTTCAGTGAGCAAAGAGTTTTATGATTCAAAGTGCAAGCAGAGATAAGAAAGAAATCCCTTTGTCGCATCAGAAGTCATCCGAAGGTAACAGCGAGCTTCCTCACTCCATCTTGTGGCATCCCCTGCTCTTTAGTCCATTAGCTCTCCAGTGCTGTCACTGCATCATTAGGTCCCATCCGCTTCAATAATGCAAAAAGAGCGAAGCAGGCAAACACTATACAGTTTTCTTATCTGTCTTGCATCTCCTAGCACAGCAGGAGCCAACTTACTAACAACACATTATCCAGCTGATGGTGTGTGCAGCAGCATCTGGCGTCATGCTGGCCAATAAAACCTGTATTAGTTGTGACACCTCACAAAATAATCATTGCCGACTAATTATTAGTCACATGAAATGAGGGCTACAGTGAAGCTGTCAGTCTATGCGTAATGAGTGTATGGTGTGTAATTTATAGGCATGTTAACATTAAAATGACTTATTATGATTATTGTGTTTAAATTTATCATAGTCGGAGGTTGGTTAAGTATCCAATTATTGCATTCAAGTAAAAATGACTCAAGTAAGAGTAAAAAAAACAAAAAAATAGTTCTTGGAAAATGGCTATTTAATCACAGAGGGCATGAGTAGTACTACTTAATTTGATTTCATTCGTGAGAATGGTGTAATCATGTCTCTGTCTGGTGTATTTTTGGAGCTGGAGCAGTTCTGGTGTCCAAAACGAGATCCAAAACAAGTGATGGAATCAACTTTTATTGAAGTTTCACAAATTAGAAAAGGGTTTCACAAATCAAAACATGGTTCTAAATATTCTACTACTAGTTGAGGATAATCTAGTCTAGGTTTGAAGTGCCTCGGTATTGTAGTTTTGGAATAAGAGCAGTTCTATCAATCAATCAATCAAACTTTATTTGTATAGCACATTTCAGCAGCAAGGCATTTCAAAGTGCTTTACATCAAATCAACACAAAAACACAATGCTACATAGAATCAACAATAAAAACACAACATCAAGTTGTGTTTTTTTTATCTCAGTCTCTAGTGTGACTGAGATTAAAAAAAGGGGGGCAAAAATCACCCTTTACTGAAGTTTCATATATCAGAAAACAGCTTCACAGATTCCAAACATGGTTTTAAATATTCTGCTGTTAGAGCAGACGAATTCAGTCCAGGTGTGAAGAGTCTAGGTGTTGTAGTTTTTTAAAGATGCGGATGGTAGTGAAAAATTTAATGGAATTGCCCTTTAGCTATTTCCCGAATCGGAAGTTGGAATCTGAGACCAACTTCAGCTTCGTCAAACAAATGTAATAAACATTAATATAAATGTAATAAATGTACTGTTCATCTCTTTTGGTGAGCATTTTAATTCCAGACCGAGTTTTTAGTGTCACTGTTATGTATTATTTAATTGTTGATCTCTTTCTAAAACAGCAGCTTATTACTTACTAAAAAACGTTTTATTTTAATCGCTAAAACTGAAAATCGTCCACCTTCTGAATTAGGTTGCTGAAATACGTAAATTTATATCGATAGACTGATGATATTTATTTTTTTAGATGCGGCTGTGTCTATTTACATTCTCCGTTACACATTCATTCAGCAATGGTTTATCAAAAAAATAAAAAATAAAACAATGAAAATCCGATTGTTTAATTCGTCTTGGACAGTAGATGGTAATAATATGCAGGAATCCAGATGGTTGGAGATGGATGATGGCTTTCCACTTCACGCACAGAGCAGCCAATGACAAGACGCGGCTGAAGCAAATGCCTCTGTGATCAAACCAATGGAAGAGGAGCTTCCCTGTCTCCCTGTCTGCCTTCTGAATGGCACTGTTTTGTGCGTACATGTGACCACAGAAGGCACTCGCTGGTATTTAAACATCAACCACAGGGTGCTGAAGTGGACAGCTCCCCACGCAGATAAACAGCGCCAAGCCGAGGCGCGATGGCTGCCTATGCTCCTCCTGATGGGTTCCTCTCAACTTCCTCTCCTCGGAACACTGAATGAAAACACCAGTGACTCCCAGCCTGCGAGGTATTTCCGAACACTGACGGAGGGAGGGAGACATCGTGCAGTAAGGCGGATGTTGGGGCACCTGTAGCTGATTCTGGATCACAGGTTCAGAGAAATCGGGCTGTTTCACATTAGTTTCGTGTTGGTTATGCAGGATACGGGCTCTGGTGCCGTTTTGGTCCCGTGACAAGGAAGAGCAAATGTCACCCAAAGCCTTTTAGGTGACGGAAGCATTAATTTCTAAGCCGCTCTGTGTGCCTGCTCGTATGCAGGGGGAGCATGGAAAGAGATGAATTTCCTCTGGCTGGGGCGCTGTGTGGATTTGTAAAGCGGGCGGTGTGCTCCCGTGGAAACTGAACTGAAGAGAGGGACAAAAGCACCGCAACTAACCTCACCTTTTCCTCCAAAGATCCTTTGGTTTGTTGTTTTCCATTTTGTTAAGGAGGATATTGCAATTTCCCCCAATCAGTGATGGGGAAAGAGGAGTGCAAAACAATGCTGGATGCTTTGAACAAAGTCACAGCCTGCTACAGGCACCTGGTCATCGCTCTGGGAAGCACATCGGATTCCCAGAACCTGCGAGAAGAGCTAAAGAAGACCCGCAAAAAGGCCCAGGAGCTGGCCGTGGCCAACAGGACTAAACTGACCACCCTGCTCAAAGACAAGACCATCAGCAAGGAGGACCGCGCCGAGTACGAGCGCCTCTGGGTGCTGTTCTCCAGCAGCATGGAGCTCCTGGAGGTGGACATGAAGAGATCCTTGGAGATAGGGCAGGATTTCCCCCTCAAGGTGCCCACCAGGCACCTCATCCAGACGGGCATGACCGGCAGCACTAATGCGGTGGCCGCCCGGGCCATGAGCGTCCAGAACATGAAGTACGAGGCCGACAGCAACATCGACACGGCGGACCTCAGGGACCTGCAGACCGAGATCACGCAGGTGAGCCAGATGATGGAGGAGATGGAGATGAAGGTGCAGGTGGCGCCGTGGGCCGTGGTAGCGAAACAAGAAGCGGGCGCCGAGCTCAAGTCCAATATGAGCGTGGGGAACTCTTCCGTGGGTGTCATCTCCATCTGTGAAGAGGAGCCCAAAGACGATGAAGGTGGAGGCGGCAGGGAGGGGGGTTCTGGGTCGGTCGGCGCCGTGGTGGTTTTCTTTGTCATCGTGGCAGTGGCTCTGGTTCTAGGATATTTAGTTGTCAATATGTAGTAACTGTCTGACCGACAGCAGGCCCTGAAGGACACCTGCTCGGCTTTCCACGGGAGATATCCGTGGGAAAGGGCAAGAGCTCTACAAGACAGAGAGGGGGGTCTTGAAGAGGTGAAAAAAAACAAATGTTCCTACCTAAAGTTATAAATCTAACTTGGATTTTTGAATGTATTTGGTGGATCTGAAGAGTTGCACTTGATAAAACATAAGCTACTAAAATATTATAGACAATGTGAGCCTGGGAGAGAATGTCCATCGGGCCTTAAAGGCATTTGGAGGGGGCAATAGGTCATGTATTTTTGGAAGAGAGAAAAAAAAAGTCATAAAATTACGTGACAGTGTCTGGCCATCAGAGGGATATACACAACACGTAATCCAAGTGGATTAGTGGAAAAGCTCAAGCGTAAATGTAGCTGATGGTTAAGTATCCCTGTTGATGTCCATCTGACTGATGCTTTAAAGTCTCGATTTCACTCCAGAAAGAAAAGACCATCAGGTGTGTTGACACAAGCAGGTTGAAACATCTCGTCTTAAAATTAGGTTCATGCCTTCGGAAGCTAGAGCCAGCAGTTAATCCCTACGTATCACTTTGGTAGGGGTTGCACAAATCTGCACTGCTCCACAGTCCTGACAGCACAGTTTTAATGCACCATAATAATCTCTACAATTGCACTGTAATAGGCCTGCATCTTACTGAACTCGACTGCATCCAATTTCAGAGGCTTCATGAGAAACAGGACAAGATGTGAACAGTCGTTTCTTATTGCACCTTTTTCACTGCAAAGCCTGTTCTTTGTTTCTATTCAGGGTTTTCTTGCAGTTTTGAATGTAAAAACAGTGCAACTTGTGAATAGAATATTTGTACATACAATCTATACAGCTGTTTCAGGTCATGTAAATACAATCTAGTATATTTATTATAATAAAATTTTGAAACACTCTTGAAGATGTGAAGTCAATTTCAAGAAAGCTCTGCTGGTGCTGCACAAACAATCTCTGTGTGCCATTTGACATTACAGTCGCCTTTGAGAAAAATCTCACCTCCATTAGTTGTGATAAATGTCAGATCTAGATCACTACAAAGATGGAGATACATACCTGTAATGCACTTAGAGATATTTCAAGCAGGGATTAGTCTTAGACTTAACAACCTTAGTGTTAAATTATCGTGAAAGTAGAGTGACACAGATGCTACTTTAGCTCCTTAATAGTTTTAAATCTAAGAGTCTTTAGAGGTATTTCTGGACTGGCACCAGGGTGAGACTAGTAGTGATGGGATAATTGTCCCGGGTCACAATGAACTTGAGCTGAGGAAAAATCGTTGTGGACTAGACACTTAACTTTCTAATCTACAAACGAGGATTAAACCTTCCACCAAATGTTTGAATTTCCAACAAAATCTATGTAGATACATTCGAGGCACTCAGAAAACAAAATAAGTAAAAGACTGAAATATTGTGCTAGCGATTATCATATTATCTGCTTTCTTTGTTATAAAGCTTTAACAACAAATTTAGTTTTATTTAGTTTTTTGGCATATTGAAAGAATTTTTGATCAGTAATAAACTGTATGTGAAAATACAAAACAAGTGTAATATTGAAGAGTAAGAGAAATATTGATTTTAATGTGTGTTGGGTCCAGAACGTTGAAATATTGAGTTGAAAACTAATGCTCAGAGAAGAACAGTTTCATGACAGCATAACTATTGTCATTCTTTATCATTAGTAGGTTATATTTATTCTATATTAAATTCAGAATTTTCCAAAGATTTTTTCGTAATGATTTTAAAAAGTATGAAGGAATGAACAGCCAAAACAGAGAGAAGCTGGGATAAATGAGTTGAGTGGCACTTTTTGTTAGATAGTACCTATAAAACCTATCTATCTATCTATCTATCTATCTATCTATCTATCTATCTATCTATCTATCTATCTATCTATCTATCTATCTATCTATCTATCTATCTATCTATCTATCTATCTATCTATCTATCTATCTATCTATCTATCTATCTATCTATCTATCTATCTATCTATCTATCTATCTATCTATCTATCTATCTATCTATCTATCTATCTATCTATCTATCTATCTATCTATCTATCTATCTATCTATCTATCTATCTATAGAGCTGTTTTAAAATCAAGATTCTGACTGTTCATTACAAATGTCTGTTTTAGTTCACTTTCAGTCAAAAATCATAATTTCATACTATGAAAAATCACTTTTGCGGGAAGTAGTAAAATGTGTTTTACTACAAACCAATTTTAGTATTTTCTGTCCTTTTGCATTAAAACTGAAACATCTGGACTTTGGATATTTGATCCAAAGTCCTTTGGTTGCCAAACTCCTTTCTATCAATGACAATTTTTGGTAAAAAAAAAAAAATGCCACTGAAGATATTTACAGTAAAACATGATTAAAAAATAAATGACATTTTTAGTTGCCTTTCTCAAGATGAAGACTGAAATGTTGGCTGATAAATTTGGATCTAAGAGTACCATTTCTGAAAACACAATGCTTTTATTAAATGCTAAGAATTAGCAACAGACCTCTTGTCAGTACATATAAATTAAAAAAGAGATCTTTGTCAATCAGATCTTCCCTGAAGATGGGGAGTGTTCAAGGTTTCCTATTTGGCATGTTGTAAAACTTTTTCAATTTCTTCTTCCTAAAAAGGTTAATGGGTAAACGATAAATTACTAAATTTTCATTTTTATTTTTCTCTGATCTTAAACTTGTGTTCGCCATCCAGTTTGTGAGCCTTTTTTGATTACTGTTTAGAACAACTAAAAAGAGCAACACATAAAATTTGCTGACTGAATTTCTTGTAAGGACCTTGATGGATAAAAATCAATGGCTGCTGAGTTCACATCTGAGTCACAATGAGCTTTCAAACGTCTCATTTATTGGTGTGGTTATTTCACAGGTTCTCCAGCAGTGACTCATGGACCTCTATGCTCTGTGCTCTAAATCCATGACAGACTTTTTGCCATCCTTGGATCCAAAAGTCTAAAAAGCAATAAATTAGGAGGAGGTCTTATATAGTTCAAGAGACAATGATTCCTCATCCCCAATAATATGTCTTAAAAAAAAAAGAGAGAGTAAAATGAATGCAACAAAATCAATAAGTTTTTCAGGTGAGTACGTTTATATTTTTGTATGAATCTAAAGATATTTTATTATTAGAACTTCTGCATAATCCTGTCCATGTCAACTGAACTCATACACCAAGCTAGATCAGAAAAAAAGGTTAATATCCACTCTGTGGGCAGAGACAGACCAAAGCATCATCACTTTATCTGGACTTAGATGCAAGGTTTCCAAAGCTGTGAGTTTCCATAGAAACCCTCAACAGACTGCAAACAGCACAGAAGGTGGAGCGGTGTTATTTCAACTCACCCCCGCCCCCCCTTTTTCTTCACTGCTGCTCAACACACACACACACGCGCGCCTGTACACGTCCGTGCACACACACGCACACACACACAGCACTCTGAAGCAGAAGGAGGAGATGTGAGAAGAGGAGAGGGCAGCACCAGCAAGATGACAGAATCTCAAGATCTTGTGTCTCGCTGTAATAAAATATGCCAAAAAGCTAACATGGCAGGATGGAGTATGTATCAGGTTTGTGGTCCAAAGTGTTTCAGTCAAGTCAGTCACTTCATAGTCTTCATTTAGGTATCCAGGCAACACTGTGATACCTAAGTGTTTAATTTAAAATCTAAATCAAAAAGAGAATCGCTGACATGGCAATAACTTATGAACACATCTCTATTTAGTTAACCACAAAGGTTTTGAACCATCTCTGATGTTTGCACAACTTTCTTTATATCTTTCAAATTATCTAGATATACGTTTCACCTCAGAGTATGTCAAGAGTTTTTCTTTGTATGTTGATTGCTTTTATAGCTTTGCTTCAGCCTAGCAGCAACCCCTTTCATAGTTTGTGTCTGTCTGCTATCCTTTGTTACACTTAATCAACATTTAGATTTAGATTTCTTATCTCATTGCCCTCCGATCCACTTCAGCTGCCTTGCTCGATTTTATCATTTAGACAAAAT
The DNA here is from genome assembly GCF_019740435.1 of Gambusia affinis. Taxonomy (NCBI): domain Eukaryota; kingdom Metazoa; phylum Chordata; class Actinopteri; order Cyprinodontiformes; family Poeciliidae; genus Gambusia; species Gambusia affinis. The sequence goes on along the minus strand of NC_057869.1, from coordinate 10,677,629 downwards.
TAACAGCTTTCTCAAACTCCTAAATCGTTTCTCTAAACAACACGCCCTGTGGTTCTGTTTCTATGAAAGCCACCTGAAACATGTGGCCCTCTGAAACAAGACAAAGCAAGAGATGTTGACGGCTAAACAACCTGAAAGAACCAGAGGTCTTCCAGAGGTTTGTTAGCTTTTTCTATCACCAGCTCTTTTGTTGGCAGCCCAAAGAATGGAGCTAGAAACAGTTTTAGTTGTCACTGGGGGCTGCAACTAATTATTTTAATAATCAATTATTCTGATGATTAATCAGTTAATCATAAAAACATTGGCTCACTCAGTAGATTTTTCATTTTACCATTCAAACAATATTAGAAATACACTAAAAGATGCAAATAAACAAATAGTTCATCTTTTTTTTCAAATAAAAACAAAAATTTTATTGCTTAAAATGTAATAACGTAGACTTCCATGAGAGCACGATTGATCATTTGTAGCAAAAGATGCAGCTGCTGCTAAAAGTACTTCTCACATGTTAAGTCTGCTTGGTTTAACACCAATACAGTGTAGAGCGGATCTGATGATTATATTTTGGACTAAACAACTTAATTTGTAAGGCAAAAAGTACTTGATAAGAGATTTCTTTTTTGCTTTTTTTTACTGAATTTTAACAATTTGAAACTAAAACTATGCCACTTGAGGAATCCAAGGTGGAACATATTTACAGACAAAGCTTTTTTTATTTATATATATATATATATACATATATATATATATATATACATATATATATATATATATATATATATATATATATATATATATATATATATATATATATATATATATATATATATATATATATATATATATATATATATATATATATATATATATATATATATATATATATATATATATATATATATATATATATATATATATATATATACACATACAAAGCTTTTTTATTATATATATATATATACATATATATATATATATATATATATATATATATATATATATATATATATATATATATATATATATATATATATATATATATATATATATATATATATATATATATATATATATATATATATATATATCTGCCTCTGTGTTCATGTAGCAAATATATCATCAAGGTGCTCTGGTTCCCCAGCACCTGACGCAGACCTTGTTTGGCCGGGCGACGTCTGAGCCGGCATGTTTCCTTGCTTCTTTGTGTCTCTCATGTTATGAGGCAGACAACGAGGCGGACAACGAAGCGGAAATGGGCAAGAGATGAAAACTTGGATCTGTTGGAATGCTACTACTCAAGTAGCCCCGATCGGAGGGGCTATATGCAAAGACTGAGGGAGGAATGGTTACTTCGACATCCCCAGTCCACACTAAGTGCTAAACAGCTAGTAGCTCAGTGTTCCAACATCCATGGCGGCAGCTACTATCACAGCTTGAGATTGACGATACAACACAAAAGCCTACGAAAGGAGGAACCTGGATGTCAGAGGGCGGGGCTTAACTACAAGCCCCCGCCCAGAGAATATGCAGCCACAATGATGGAAACAGAGCTGAACGAGGCTGCAACAGACCTGAGAAATAGAATCATGGCAGGAATGACAGACAGACCTCCTCGGCGCCAATTACAACGGCTGAGTGAAATACCATCAGAAAGTCTCATTGAGAATGTGAATGCAGCAGTGAGAACAATCCCTACCAATACCATAACAGAAACCAACGAGCTGATTTACAACGCAGCATCAGTGATCCTTGAGTTGCTTGGCTATAAGAATAACAATGACAATAACAAATACCCACCATGGAAAAAGGCGGTTAGAGAGTAAAATCAAGGCAACAAGAAGGAAGTGAGCCAACTATCAGAGCTCCATAAGGGAACAACAAAAAGACCAATACCCAAGAAGTACAGCCAGATGCACATACCTGAAGCACTCGAAACTGCCAAACAGAGACTCCAGGCCTTGGCCAGCCGCCTAAAGAGATACACAAGGGAGAAGGAATCCAGAAGGATTAACAGGCTCTTCTCCACCCAACCAGCTAAAGTGTACTCTCAGTGGCAGGGGAATAACAAGGCTGGAGACCCACCAAAGCTGGAGACAGAACAATACTGGAAAAGCATATGGGAAAGGGTCCCACAACAGCAATGCAAAGTGGCTGATCTCTCTGAGATGACCACAGCAAACTCCCTGAGCAAAATCCGGTAACCATCACTGTGGCAGATGTCCAAGAAAGAGTCTCAGGTATGAAGAACTGGACAGCACCAGGGCCAGACAAGATCCATGGCTACTGGCTAAAGAAACTGACTGCCCTACATGAGCGACTGGCAGACCAAATGAACCAGCTGCTACAGAACGGGAACCACCCTGAATGGTTAACTGAAGGGCGCACAATCCTGATCCAGAAGGATCCAACAAAGGGCCGGTCCCATCTAACTACCGACCAATAACCTGTCTCTCCACAACCTGGAAGCTCATGTCAGGCATCATAGCGGCTAAGATAAGCAAACACATGGATCAATACATGAGCACGACACAGAAGGGCATCGGGGTGAATAGCAGAGGAGCCAAACACCAACTCCTTGTAGACCACACAGTTGCCAGAGACTGCAAAACCCGACACACCAACCTGTGCACGGCTTGGATTGATTACAAGAAAGCCTATGACTCAATGCCACACACTTGGATCATCGAATGCTTAGAGATGTACAACATCAACAGAACCTTGAGAACCTTCATTGCAAACTCAATGGGGCTGTGGAAGACCACCCTTGAAGCCAACTGCAAGCCACTTGCACAAGTATCCATCAAATGTGGCATATACCAAGGAGATGCGCTGTCCCCGCTACTGTTCTGCATAGGCCTGAACCCCCTCAGCCAAATCATCAACAAGACTGGCTACGGATACCGACTCAAGAATGGAGCCAACATCAGCCACCTCCTCTACATGGATGACATCAAGCTGTATGCCAAGAACGAGCGAGACATAGACTCACTGATCCACACCACCAGGATATACAGCACGGACATTGGGATGTCATTCGGACTAGAGAAGTGTGGTCGGATGGTTACAAAGAGAGGGAAGGTCATCCGCACAGAAGGGATCTCACTCCCAGAAGGAACAATAGCAGACATAGAGGAAGGTTACAAATACCTGGGAATATCACAAGCAAATGGCAACCTTGATGAGATCACAAGAAAAGAGCCACAACCAAATACCTCCAACGAATAAGACAAGTCCTGAGAAGCCAGCTCAATGGCAAGAACAAGATCCGTGCAATAAACAGCTATGCCCTACCAGTAATCAGGTACCCTGCAGGAATAATTAGCTGGCCAAAGGAGGAGATACAGGCCACAGATGTTAAGACCGGAAACTACTAACAATGCAGGAGGGTTCCACCCCAAATCCAGCACACTGAGACTCTACACGAACCGCAAAGAAGGAGGCAGAGGACTAGTGAGTGTGAGAACCACTATCCAAGGCAGACATCCAAGATCCATAGATACATCAGGGACAAAGCCTCAACAGACAATGTGCTCAGTGAATGTCTCAAACAATGGGGAACAGAACCTGAGGTGCGGAGGAACCATCATGGGAGGACAAGCCCCTGCATGGGATGTACCACCGCAAATAACGAAGTGGCTGACATCAGAAAGTCCTACCAATGGCTGGAAAAAGCTGGACTGAAGGACAGCACAGAGGCCCTCATCATGGCCGCCCAGGAACAGGCCCTAAACACCAGAGCAATTGAGGCCCAGATCTACCACACCAGACAAGACCCAAGGTGTAGGTTGTGCAAGGAGGCCCCTGAGACAGTCCAACACATAACAGCAGGGTGCAAGATACTGGCAGGGAAAGAATACCTGGACCGACACAACCAAGTGGCAGGCATAGTGTACAGAAACATCTGTGCAGAATATGGACTGGAACCCCCAAGATCAAAGTGGGAAACACCCCCGAAGGTAGTGGAGAATGACCGAGCTAAGATCCTGTGGGACTTCCAGATCCAGACAGACAAAATGGTGAGGCGAACCAACCAGACATAGTCGTGGTGGATAAACAACAGAGGAAAGCCGTTGTGGTGGATGTGGCAATACCAAGTGACTGCAACATCAGGAAAAAGGAGCATGAAAAACTAGAGAAATACCAGGGCCTAAGGGAGGAACTGGAGAGGGCCTGGAAGGTGAAGACCACAGTGGTGCCTGTGGTCATCGGGACCCTCGGGGCAGTCACCCCCAAACTGGAACAGTGGCTACAACAGATCCCAGGAACAACATCAGACATCTCAGTCCAGAAATGTGCAGTCCTAGGCACAGCCAAGATACTGCAGAACCCTCAAGCTCCCAGGCCTCTGGTAGATGACCCGAGCTAAGAGGAATAACACACCCCACCCGCGGTGGGTGAGAAGGGAATTATTATATATATATACATATATATATATATATATATATATATATATACATATATATATATATATATATATACATATATATATATATATATATATATATATATATATATATATATATATATATATATATATATATATATATATATATATATATATAAACAAGCCCAAAGTGTGGTTTGTGTATTTTTTATATACAGATATGCTGCATTTCCTGTTTATCCTAATATATTTAGATCTGAATTATATTCAGATCTATATATATATATATATATATATATATATATATATATATATATATATATATATATATATATATATATATATATATATATCTTAAATGCAAAGTAGGCATATTTTTGTACAAGTTTGGTCTAACTATTTCTCTGACTATGTTGGTCTTTTAGCAAAAGGCCTTTTAAGAGTTTATATACTCCAGTTAACAATCAATCAATTATCAAATTAGACAGTTATTTAAATAATAGATTTAAGATTAATCGTTTCACCTCTAGTTTCATGAGCCAAAGTGTACATTTATTTCCTGACCACATATTAAGTTGTACAGCACTGGGCCCTTTATGTAGCAGTGCAATAAAGGGCACAGAAATAGAAAACTACTCAGAGTAAAAAGAAAAGAAAAGAAAATAAAGAAGTCAAAGTACCTATATGAGGTCTATGTGTGTGTATTGTTGTAGCTAATTGCATCAAATCTACTGGTAATAGAAGACCTTGCAGATGCTACAGTGCCCTGTTCTCAGCTCTAAGTAGAGTATGTTAATAAAAACAAAGTTAACATGGAATTCCAAAAACTCACAGAGTTTTATCCAGTCAACAACTGTGTGAATAAAAGAGTTTGTCTGAGACTTCATGCAATTTACAAAATGTTATCACACAAGCCATCTGGTATATGATTAGCATCAAGTTAATGACCAGTGAAAGTTTAGAACAAGTGATCACAAATAAGACAATTCTAACAGATTCAATGTTTTTGTCAAAATTCTCAATTTGAGAAGGATTTTATTCTTTAAAGTGATTACACATATTAAAATGGATGACTTTCTTCCCTTTAGTTAATTTGTTCTGTTTTTTATAGTGCACAACAATAAAATCACTGCCAAATTTCAGAGCTGGACTGAAAAATTGTAAGGAAAAAATACTCCAGATAGCCTGGAAGACCTTCAAGCAAAGTCTTTTATTTATTTATTTACAAAATAACAATAAACTCTGGTTTCTTAATAGAAAAGTACAGTATAAACTTTGGCTTTTTGATGCCATCAGCTCAGTCCTCCTTCATCATGATTGTCTTACCTCAGCAATGCTGTCTGTTACATTTTATGCGTTCGTAATGGCTGACAACTGATGCAGAAAATATGAGGACTATTAAGGACAGAAACTCCTATATATATATTCTATGCAGCAGCTGTCCTGGCAAGTTTAACTCAAACATTTAGAAGCAGGTCAGGACAGCATCAGTGAAAGGTTCTAGCCCAGTTGTAATTTTATCTTAATATATAAAATTATATATATATATATATAATGGAATGAATCAGATGAGATTTATTTATCTCTCATCTGTCATTATGATGCTGTGAGAAGGGAAGACCCCCAAATGTGCAAGGCGGGAGACACACAGCACTTCCACCACTGATAAATGCAACCCACTGGGAAACACCACGGCAACACAACTACATAAACATAATTACTTTAGTTTTCAATATGCTTACAATATGCTCACCTTCAAAGTCCTGTTTTAAATGGTTTTTATTCTTGTGACAAGACACACTTTGCCTTCTGTTTAGCAGCATACTAAAGTAGTCATATGGAGTGATGTAACTGTAGCACAGCATACTATATTTTACAACTTTTGTTGGTGTCTCTGAGCATCTGCAGTGCTTGATTTATTGCCATTTTTTATATCTTACAATAAAAGTTCCAAAATATACTTGAAAATATATAAAAATGAAAATAAAGAGTCCATAATGAGAAATAAACAGTTTTTTGTCAATGGAGAAGATATGCAGTTAAAAGCACAAACAGACTGAACTACTTAATCAGATTTAAAGGCACCGGACTGTTTCAAAATAAATTACATCTCTCTATTAATTGCATTAGTCATGATAAAATAAGTCAGAAAATTGGGATGTAGACTTAAGGTGAAAGAACATTTATTATAATATTAATTTTACAACAATGTTACTGCTATAATTCACCTCAGAATATTTTATACAAGAGAAACCCAAGACATTTATTTTTTTTCCTTTATTTTGAAGTCAAGAGAAAAAAAATCTTCCTGGCAATAAGTTCACTGAAGACAACACAGAAAAACAAACTTTGTTCCAAAAAATAAAAAATACCTTTTATCAAACAGAATACTTCACTAGCATTGCTTTAGTCAGAGCAACTGTGCTGCTGTACAGTACATAATTGTGCTTATTCACATTTTTGCATTTTTGTTTAAAATTAAAACCAACTTAGGTAATTAGTAGCCATTTTATACAAAATAAAAATAAATGCAAGCTATCCAAATTACAATTAGTTTTTTTTCCTTTTCAATATGAGAAATTTAAAGTAACACAGACACCAACAGAACTTGATGCAGTTATTAGTGATCAGAATTCAGCAGCAGACATACTGCCAGTAAATTTCATGTCAACGTCTTTTTGCAATTGTGTGCAAACAAAAACCAAACAAACAAAAAGATGTTTCAGTGCAGGTCAAAGTTGACTTTTTGGATTATGTGACAAGGCTGGCGCCATAACAGGGAGCAGGTGGTTATACTTGGGTTTGACAGTGACCTGTAGGGTTGTAGTGTAAGGATCTGACATCACCATACGGTGCAAATCAGAATTATCTGTTGGATCCTCCAACTGAGAGTCTTTGTGATCGTTCTCGGTCAGCTTTGAAGGGTCTGCCGGATAAAGTCTGTCCCCTAGAAAGAAGATGGAATAAATGCGAAAAGTTAATATTTTGTTAGGAATAATTTACAGGCAGCATAAATTTAATTATTATTGACGAGGTGATTGGTGAAATTTATTGCATCAAACAAGAATTTCAGAAAGGAATTATGCTGAGTCAGTCAAGTAATAACTTTCACATCTGCAATTCCCATTCAATTGATTAAGACCTAAGAATGTGACTCAAATCTGAATAAAATTTTATTTGCAAAAAATTTGTATCATTCATTTCAGGCAGTTATACTCATGTTGTGTATAGATTCATTAGAAATAGACCATGACTTTCCAATATTTAATGTTTGTGAGAAATTCTGACGTGAGAAACATTTTTATCACCTGTAAACCATAATCATCAAAATTAGAGGAAATAAATATTCCACTGTCTGTAATAAATCTATATAGTACAGTTTCACATAAAACAGTAAACTTTTCCATGACATTACATTTTTTCAAGAAGTACCTGTGTGCACTAATCTAACTGAGAGGTTGTAGGACTTCTACATACTTTTTCAGACTCTCCAAAACTAAAAGCTACAACTCAAGGAGAAACAGAAGAGACAATATATCAGTTTGTGCTAAACTACTTCCCAGCAGACAGATGGGCAGCAAGTTCCCTCTGGCCAATAAAACCTATTTTAAGAGCTCATCACTCCAAATGCATCAGCATTAATTTGACACACTTAGTTGTGCATTGGAAATGAAAAGCACAGACAGGCTCACAAAGTCCAACGGCTGTTGGGGAAGAGATTTGAAGCTCGACTCAAAGTAGTATTAAAGGCTGCAGGTACTTAACTAATGTAAGGCAAATATTTAACTAATGTAGGGCTGGTACACAGTTAAGAGGCTGAAATGCCAGAAGTAATGCCAGGCTGAAAGTTAAAAAGTTTTACCACTTGCACAAAAAGGTGTGAAAAGACCACTAAGGAAAAAGCACTACCCTAGTGTCTTCTAAATATGATAATTTAGGGGTTTAAATCAACAGGTGATACTGTGGTGTCTACAATCACCGCCTGTATACACGTATGGTTTCTAAAAGGGATGACACAATAGTCATAATGCTGTATTCAAAGGTTCCAGCCCAACAAACCAAGCTGAGATCATGGCAGCTGTTTATCCGGTAAGTATCAGTCAGGCCGATCATTAGAAGAGACATGGCCGATAATAAGCACCTGGGAGCAGAGAAATGTGTTGCTGATCTTGAAGGACGATAACAGGCATCCACTGATCGCAGCCTTCTGTTGCCCGCTGGTGGGCGAAGCTGTGGAGGTCATTCAGCAGCGGGAAGCAGCACATCCGGCTGAGCTCGTAGAACTGCGGAGGAGCAATCCAAAGTCGCCGTGCCTGGTAGCTCTGCAGGATCTCTGAGGGTGTGGACCACTGAAACACACAACAGGTAGAGTTGATTCTTTTTTTTTTTTTTTTTTGCAGTTTGAGACAACAAAATAAACCACATTGTCAGATGTGAAAAGGGGTGAAATTAAAATACTGATGTTTAGTTGTTTCATTTTTTTAAAGCCATTTACTTTTGACCTTTGGTTACTGTAAGAAGAAGACTCATAGTTGTTTTACACATCAGTGAGGTGTTTAAAAAAATGCTGTAAGAAGCGTTTTGAACCAATATGTTCTATTGAGGTTTGTAAATTTTAGCAGCCTGTTTATTCAAGCTGCTATAACATAGAGCTAAACATTAGCGCATATCAGAAACCTAAATGTATGCAGGTTGTTGCACAACAAAGCATTTTAATCAGTCAAACTCCGTCTTTTGTGGATCATGCTGAATTTTAAAATGTTGGCAGCCTTTTGGAAATCTCAGTTAAGGTCACAGACAACTTGTTCTACAGGGAATATACAATAATTCTAACCAAACATGTAAATATAGAACAGTAACAAAGTAAAAAAAGAAAAGAAAAAAGATCAGTAACCGTTTTATCTTTGTTCTAAAATAGCTGTAAGATTCTGTTCAACTGCAGAGCTGTGTAATGCTGACTGCTCTCTTTCACACACAGTGTGACATCAACTCTGGTTCTAATAATAATAATAATAAGCTCTGGTCATTTCTTCTGTATAATTATCTACCTTAATCCTGGTGGTGATGCTAGAAGATTGTGATCTGTTGTGGTAAGACAGCTCCAGCATATTGGCTTGTTTTGGTATGGAGTGAGCTGTCTTTTTAAAATGGTTAGCAGTTCAAACATTAGTTCTGCTTAATTTCCTCTCCTTGTCTTTTATGAAGTTCATGCATGATATTCTTTCAAATTTTGGAAATGTCCAACATTGTCCATCAGATTAACGTTTTATTGAAAGTCCAGCGGGCGTGGTCTTCTTACTTGTAAATTTTAGCCCAGCCAAGATAAATACTTTAACTATACAATTAGGGAGCCCCTATGAAAAAAACTTTGTTATTTATGAAATGATTCAAGACAGTATTGACATTGTCTACACTGAACAAAGGAGGATTTTATTACAACCAGGGTCACGTCAAAAGATACTGAAACCTAACTTTCTTGATATTTAAACATGGCCTCTTTTACAGACCTGTATTCAACCCAGTACAGTTTCCCCAAAGCATGACTTTGTATGTGATGGGTTTCTACAGGTGTACACTTTTTTTTCTGACCACCATATTAGTGGAGTTGACAAGAAAAACAAAAGTTATGACTGTTCAATTTTTATTTTTTTCCATAATATACAAGACAATTTTTGCCAACGTTAGTTATTTAAACAGAAATCAGAATCGGGGGGGGGGAGGGGTATACAATAAATATTGGTATTCGGAAATTGGTCATAAAATCGCTGATCGGCGCATATAGGACACGTTTTCAAAACCCAACTTGCTTATATTTCAAAAATTACCTGAAAGCGCTCAATTTCCTTATCATCTTGCAGCGTGCTGGGCATCTCCTGCAAACAGCACACGAAGAAAGCTGTGTCAAACCTCGTCCTCCCATATTTGGCGGTGGGGGTCAGCCAGTTCGCCCACTCATGTAAAGCCCAGATATTGGGCAAAATCTCCAACTCCTGGCACATCCTCTTGAAGTTGGAGGGGTCCTTGTTCACCAATGCCCTCCACTTTGAGAGTTCATCACAACACAGTTTATGTTCTGTGTGATGTTGACTAAAACGTGTGTCCTGAAAGCTTTTTAAAATACGCTCCTCTTCCTTTTTAGGCACAATCAGCAACACTCCTGATTCCTCAAACGTCTCTCTAACGGCACAAATTCTCAGGGCGACTTCCCCCGGGATGGGAGAGCCGAGTTTTAATCGGTTTGTGGCAAAAATCGGGGGTCTGTTCTCCACGGGCTGCTTAACGCTCCTTAAACCAAAACCAGGGGAATTAAGAAAAGATTTAAAGACGTCTAACCAATCACTTGAAAAGTCTGAAGAGTCCACCATACCGCCGGGAAACACATAGGCGTTGGGCATAAATGTGCTTTTAGCGCTTCGTTTGAGCAACAGCACGTCGTAATCAAACTGGGAGCTGTGCGGCGACTGTGTCGCTGCTCCGTTGCCGTCCAGCGGAGTTCTTGACGACAAACTGTCCGCACCGAGCCTGCGTCCTGCGGTAAGGATTAGGGTGGACGCCTCCTTCCACTGCTTCAGAGCGGTGTTCATCTTCCAGCTACTAGAACATTTAAAAGACTTTCAATCTCTGAAAGTTTCACCCTTCACTCGGTCAGATCCTTTATATTACATGTGACGGAAATGACGCAATTAAAGGGTTCTGCCGTGCGTATTATCGCCACCTATTCGCCGGAGGCCTTATAGACCTGAAGGAATATTTCTAAAAAACGGGGCGCCAAGACATTTTTTTTTTTTTTTTTTTTTTTTTTTTTTTTTTTTTTTTTAATATACTGTCTTTAGATATTTTCTTTTCAATAGCAAGTACCCCATAGGTAAAAGTCTGAATTCAATAAAGTATCTTGGGATGTGGTGAAATAATAAACTTGCATTGGATGGATGTGCAGTGAAGACATCAGCAACGGTGTAACGCTACAATGTCAATATATTCCTGAGGAAGGGTTGACACTTCATGAAATATATGTCACAGTGAATTAAGACAGATAGGAAAGCAAGTGTGGTTCCAGCTTGGTTGTAGCATGGTGTAGAGAGTGTATTTAAATAGAGACAGAAAGAAACAAAGAAACATGCAATTGGATTAGTTAAAATTAGTTCCTAATAATGACTTAATAATTGAAATTCTAAAATCATTTTCATTCATATTGGAAATACCAATTATTGAATTAAAAAACGCTTTTCAATGAATTACAAAACAATTTTAGCATGTGTGGTCTAATCTAAGTGAAAGTTCACATTCATTTAGATTAGAAAGTGGCCTTTTACTTTCTAATCTAAGTGATTAGATTACAAATCTAACCATTAGATTAGATTTCAAGAATGAATACATTTTGCAGTGGGGAAAAAAATCTTAAATACAAGACAGTATTTTGCTGCTGAGAACAAAAGCAGTCTGATTCTCAGCCTCCCCGAATGTGTCTGAGATTTGGTCATATTGTTCTGGTTCTTCACGGGGTTACTGAGTTTATATGTCAGTGTGTTCTTGTTCTAGAAGATTACTGTTGCCTGTGAGGCAACTGTTCAAATTCTCTTACAATCCTTATGCAAAAAAGCAGGCAAAAAAAAAAAACAAACAAGTTTGCCAATTCCGTGGAAAGATTAAAAACATTTATTGTATTGAGAGTAGAATGCAGGCAGACTAAACCTTTTCCAACTGGGTTTGAGTGAACTGTACTATTATGTTATTTTCTATGTCTCTCATGTACAATGAACTGTTTGGGTGAAGAAAAAGCCAGACAAATCTTAAGTCAAGGAGATGTAATGAGCTGCCTTGAGAAAAAACAAAACAGCTCAGTAAAGAAATAATTATGGTATTGCAGGGTCAAATTCTCTGACTACCATGGGGCTCTAAGTAGTAAAAGAAAAAAAAACTGCAAAACCTGGCCAGCATGGAAAGGGAATACAACAGACACACACACAAATGTGCAAGCACACAACTTCAGTGGTATCATATGTCTTTATCAAAGAGGCATTGTGAAGAGGTCTGGTTATTTAAGCTGAAATGGAAGGAAGTTTTTTAAGGTTTTGTGAGTAAAAAAGAAAAATGTTCTAACTTGAAGTTGTAGTTCCATGTAGCAGAACATGAGCTCTGTCAGGCAGAGCTACCGCAACATATAGTTAAATTACAATGCATGCATGGAGTTTCTGTAGGATTAATATCCATTTATTCAGAAAATTACAGTTATTTTCTTCTCTTTTTAAACATTTTTTTTCTCCACAGCATTCTGTTGTAAGGTATATGGATGAACCATTGCTCAAAACAGCTGACTTTACCCAGATTTCTCTTTCGCCTGCCTTTGGATGCTTTAATTTAAGCTCTTACCAGTGCATTTCTATAACTCATGTGTTTCTGCTGTGGTTGTGAACCATTCCCTCTTTCAGCTCATGGCTTCCCAGGATGGCCAATCAGATTTAGGAACCTCCCCCAGGGGAGTGTGCTCAGACTCATGGAGCCTCAGGTTTTCTCCCAGGTCAGACTTTCCTGCTGTTCTTCTTCTAACTTGGCTAAGCATCATCTCTTTCGTCTCATCACTGGCCCCAGGTTTTTGAAGAAGCTGTGCTGGACATTTATGGACTCTAACTAACAAGGTTTCAAATCACAAGTAAGTGAAACACTTAACATGATTTATCAGATAGGACATCCGAAATGGAATGTTTTCTTTTCCTACTTATTTACCTGTAGAATACTTGTTTGATTATGTATTAACACACTGTTGGGTCACACATTATCTTGGACGGTGGGATAAGTCAACATGTAAATGTACCCTTTGGCTCTTCCAAAGTTTGTGACTCAATCTGGTTTTAAAAACGTGAATAATCACAGTTTTTAAGTAGCCCAATTAAAATAAAATATATAGATTTTTTATTTTAGTCATTTCTAATGTGCAAATGTTTATTTTATATCTAGAAGTTAATCATTTCTGTAATTAAAAAATCTAGACAACTTATTTCAAATTGAAATGTCATATTGATGATTTAATTATATATATTCTAAATATGCTACTTTGTTCTTCAAGACTTTTTATTCCTTTTTTACCCTGCATATAACCTAACTGCATTACACAGCAGCAAAATCATATTGTTTAACACATTCCCAACTCACCTAGAAAAGAAAGACAAACACACCTTTGTGTGTATCTGGTTCTAACTCTTCATGTTAGGGTTTTAACACACTCAATCATAAATGTTGTGACCTCATTCCAATCTGACTGCCTGTGTACAACTTTACCACCAATATTCAAAAGCAAATTGCTGGATAAAACAAAACACAACAAAAGCAACTCAGAAATGTAAACTGCAGCACCTTTAGAAGACATGGAATGACGCATCAAGAAGCTAAAATGTTGCATTCCAGCTTCTTTTTATAGGAAAAGAATTGAAGACAAAACTATCAAAGAATAACTAACTAACAGCTAAAATTAAAAAGCTTTCTCTTTGAGTTGGTACTTTTCCTTAAAAATAAACAGAATTTAGATGAAAAAAGACGTCGTTTTCCTTCTATTTTTTGCATGTGTTTGTTGGTTTTATTGTTAGTTTTATTAATGCTTGTTAGTCAATAAAAAGAGTTTACTGGATTTGAGGGAACATAATTTCTTCTAAACCTTATCTTGGTTTGTGACTCAAGTGACAACAAACATGTACACTAGTTGACCAATTGTCAACATGACTGCTGTTAAAGTTGAAAGTGATATTAACCTCCGAACACACAAATCTATTTATTTCACACTCTTTCATTAAATCAGACAAAACCTTTCCAGTTTTAAGTCAGACTAGATCACTAACCTATGTGCTGACTTCCAGAATAATATAAAAACTACCTAAAAAAATCCAAATTTATCACCATGCTGGCATTTACTGTAGCATAACTGACACAAACTGAATGATTTAGTCTGACCTAATGTCAGTCTTTGCAGTCTTTAAGCCGTTTGTGTGTGTTTTCACAGAAATGGAAAGAGGCAGCATCAGCAAAGCTTCAGAAAATGGCCCCACAGACAATGATGGCCCCTTGGAGAAAAAGAGACCAGAAAAAGCAACAGTGCTTCAACAAGATGTGAGTATTGGTTTAAGCAGAAAAAGACTGAGAAAAAGACTGAATAAATGTTCACACCATAGAATCCCATCATATGTACCTTTCTGCATTAAAGGGGGATGGGGGGGGGGGGGGGGAGGAAGCAAGAACTGTGTACCAGGCAGTGCTACAGCAAGTGTCTCCGCAAATTAACCCCGCAACCATCAGCTCCAGGCTCTCTAAATTCTCACAGTCCTGAGATAAATTTTGGGAAAATTATTGTTTGAATGTAGTGCATGTTGTTGGAAAAGAATATATGCAGAGGAGCTGATATATCAACAACGTCCAACTAAGAGGAATGTTCTAAAAACATAACTTCCTGGTATATTACAAACCAAACTTTCTTCACCAGAAAGTAACATACAGAAAGAGTTAAAGTACACAAAGATAAAGGCAACTGAGCTTGTGTATAACTATTTCCCCGTTTTGGGTCCAACACGATGACTCAGCTCTTGTGGCTGACATTCAGAAGTCTACCTACATTTGAACAAAGCACAATGTATACTTTTTAAAACCCTCTTCATGACAGCAAAAAGTGAAAAGAAATCTTTTTTGAAAAATGAAAAGACTCACAAAAAACAAAAACAAAATCACTACTATTATACTTGCAATCAAACCTCTGGGATTGTCAAATAGCCCCCATATTATCTTTATAAACCTCAACTGTATTTTCACTCATAGTCACTGCAGTTGCATGCAACACTGATATGATATGATAACTGGAAGGATAACAGGTTTTTACAGATAAGGAACAGGCAAGAAATCGTGCTTGATTTAATAGTCCCTGTAATCTGCAGGTCAAACTGAACCACTGGCATAAAGAGAGAAGCAGGTAGCTGTTTAGTATGTTATTGTAGGATGTTAGGGAAAAAATGTATGAGGACATGTATAAGCTTTCACAAACTTTATTGCCAATGTGAAATAAATCAGAATTTTATTACTGACTTTAGACTGACACCTGATGGTTTTACTTCTCTTCTTATGCAAATGTCAATGAGACACTTTGTTGCTTTGGGGATAGGTGGTGGTGGATGTATAGAGTTCAGCATCTAGTCATGCAGACTGACTTTAGAGAAATTTCAGAAAAAATAGGCCACTCTCAGCAGATCGGCCTAAATACCATGATAGGATGTCACCCTTGCAATAAGTCCAGTTGTGAAGTGACCTTGAAACTAAATATCCCACAGTCAGCCGGTGGGCCAATTCACTTCTCAGAGGTGGGACATAGTGCATAGAGGTTGCTTAACCGTCTGCAGAATCCATACATACCTTCAAACGTTATGTGACCTTGAGACCAACTCAAGTAAAGAGTTTTTGAAGTGGGTTTCTATGGCTGAACAGCTGTTTTCAAACTTTATATTACCAAGTGCAATTCAAAGAATTGGATGCAGTGGAGAAAAGTACATGTGTTGCTTGAAGAGATGAGTTTTGCCTGTCTCAGACAATTCAATATTAATCTGTGTTTGGCAGATGCCACAAAAAAGGTACTTGAGTCACACCTGAGTCAAGTGTAAAATTTGGTGCAGAGCTAGGATAGAATTTTTAATCATACCAAAACATTTTGGACAATATCATAATTCCAATGTTCTGGGCATGGGCACTTGTTGTTCCAGCATGACAGCACACCAGCTGCACACTAACAACTTCAGGGGTAGCACCAGCAGCGCCAAGCTGTGTATTTCATGGAGGGGAATTGATTGACAGCAGACTGCATTCGCTGATTGGTCCGTGATTTACATCACTGGAAACTCCAAACAACATTTCTCAGATAGTTTAGCAGTGGACAGGCAAACACGCCATCTGCTGTCAGAGAGCTGCTCAGTGTGGAGGAACAATCACAACTTTAATCTTGAGCAGTCAGGAACACATAGGTTAATAGGTTAACTGTTGGAGCACGGTGACCGTGATCTCACAGCCTCACAAGCTGCAGGTCTCTTTGAAGAACAGGCAGCAATGAAGAGGAGAAACATTGTGGTTCTTGGCAGCGTTCTGTTGGAGCTACAGTTTTTGCCAACGGTGTAAAACACCAGAACTGCATAAAAGGTTATGTTTGGTGTGATGTCATTTTATTTTTTGTTTGGAATTTCTTTAGGTAAAGTTCATGTGTAAATATTGGTTTACATCTTCTGACTGAATTACCTAAATCCAAAAGGTTGCATGTTTAAAAAAAACAAAGTGGCAGAATATAGATATATTTATATGTATAATGAAATAATATATACTTGTGTCTTTAATAAAGATGATGATGATGATGATGATGATGATGATGATGATGATGATGATGATGATGATGATGATGATGATGATGATGATGATAATCAGCTGATCAAAATTTTACCATTATATTTGGTCCAGCACTTAATTTTTATAGGACAAAATGAATCATAACCACAACCTAAAGGTTCTCCTTTGTTGAGTATCAACAGAGATTCTGCTGCTTACCAGCTGTCCACATTCCCATATTCATGCCCACATAGTGAAGAGCAGCTTGTAATGAAGACACTCATTACTGAGGTTGAACCGAACCAGACATGAACTGGTTAGAGTGAGTCTTGCCAGTTGAGAAACGCTTTTAGAGTAGAGACTGTGAGCCAGGTCCTTTTTGTCCATCAGCAGTGTCTGACCTCACAAGTACTTTTCAAAGGTGAGGTCTCTTTGTCTTTGGTATAGAGTTCAGGCAATGCAGTGACACTCTGGAAAACATGATCAGTTGTTCTGATCTTGATGACACTTTATCATAATGCGATAATTCAAATTATTGGTGTAGATCAGTCAGGAGGCATTTCACATGTTTACTGTGGAACAACAATATGATGATCTGTTTAAATACTTAAAGAAAGTCATGAAGTGGAACATACAAACACTGCAGTTTCCAAAGAATCAGGCTATGTATTTAAACTAAATTGCTGAAAAAAGCCTCTGAGTGACTGACTTTTTTTCCCCTTTGTGTTTGAACAGATTGGTTTGATGAGTGGCATTTCCCTGATTGTGGGAACAATGATTGGCTCAGGGATCTTCATTTCTCCTAAATCAGTGTTACTGTACTCAGGAGCTGTGGGTCCCTGTCTCCTCATCTGGACTGCCTGTGGAGTATTAGCCACTATGGGTGAGAGCATTGTGTTTTTCCTAACAGTTTTTTTTTTTTTGGTTACATGCACTATATGCATGCCACAACAATGATTGAAAAGGATTAGAAATGATTTATCACAACCTCAATTTCTAAGTCTCAAAAACTGTTTAAGAAGGTCGTACAAACTTTGCAGAGTCGGTGTATAAAACATTGTTTTATTCCTCAGCGTGTCTCAGACGAGCCACAACTACTCAGAGTTGAAAGGATTCGGTTAGAAAATGCATTTTAGGACGAGGCTGGGGTGTTACAGTCACTGTTTTCCTCACCAAAAATGTGATAACGACTGATAACAATTTATTACTTTGTAGCAGAGTTATGGAGCCAGAAATGCTCAAGCACTGACCTTGACCAAGCCTATTAAAGCCAGAGGCTTTGTGGACTCTTCTTGACCCCTTGGTTTGGCAAGCGACACTCTTTTTGATCAAAAGAAATCATAAAATCATAAACCACTAATAACGTACTTAAAGAGATTTTACTACTATTATGGGACACAAAAGTTGCATTATACCTCCACATTTCCTCAATCTCTTGCTTGCAAACCTGCTTATTTTCTACCATTTTTGAAAAAAAAAAAAAAAAAAAAGAGTCTTAAACTTTCTGATTGGAGCTGAAGATGTCGCCAAGAAAACTGAGTACTTTTCTATTACATATTAAATATTTTTAGATGAGGGCATATAGAACCCATTTTTATGTCTTTACAGTTATTCAGGACATGTGAAGTCCGTCATCTTAACATGCAAAGAAACCGTATGGTCTTTTTCCTGCACAAAGTCCAGTTCGTGTCATTAAATATTTAGCTTTTAAAATCGAGCCATCTTACTTTATCTTTTTGATCATTTCATTTTAAAAACCTCATGGTTAAATATGGCAATTCCAAAGGGAAGCTTGGTAAAACATTTAATAAAGTTTTGCAGTGCTACTTAACTTTTTATGTTTTTATAAATGCAATGTTTTGCAGTTCTGTTGCTTTTGAGGTGCAGCAGCATATAACCCTGACATAAAATTATATAATTATACATCAGTTAAACTACAGAGTCATTTGGTTTTATTTTTTAACAACACTATTTTTTACTTGTGATTGTTTTATGACAATTATAAAATCTAATCCTTCATGGAAAATTACAAGTCTTCAGTACAAACTTCCAGAATAAAGCCCAGAACTTTGTCCTTCACTGTCAGGGTGGTAAATGTTAATGTGTATGTGTGCAACATAAGAAAAATGGGAAAGCAGCTGGATAATCATCACTAACAAAGAGAAATGTGGCTTCTTTGCCAAATGAAACTGAAGTTATTGATCAATTTTAATTTTGATAATGATTTCTCTAAACAAAAAACATTAACAGTCTTTTTCAAGTTACATTTTTATTATTGTGTTTTACAAGACTTTTCTTTCTTTTTGTCTTTTTTGGGTTTGGCCACTCAGGAGCCCTTTGCTATGCTGAACTTGGTACTATGATCACCAAATCAGGGGCAGAGTATTCCTATTTAATGGAGGCCTTTGGATCCATTATTGCCTACCTTTACTCTTGGACCACTGTTATGGTGCTGAAACCTTCTTCATTTGCCATCATCACTCTTAGCTTTGCAGAATATGCCTCTGCTCCTTTTTACCCTGACTGCACCCCTCCTCTCGTGGTTATTAAATGCCTATCTGCAGCTGCAATAAGTAAGTAACACAAACAAAAAAAGACGGAACAAAAAATTTGGTTCTTGTTGATATCACAGATAATTTCATCCATATTTAATTAACCTGTTTCGATGTCCATGTGAAGTGTAACCAAAATATGCTCAAAATAGATAAAATAGCAACTCATCTTCTAATGATGCTGCTTATGAAGATAAATGTTATTTTTTGTCATTGATTTTTTTTCTTGTTTCTTTGTTTCTTTACAGTCATAATCACTGGTGTCAACTGTTTGAGTGTCAAACTAGCAAGCTATGTGCAGAACTTTTTTACTGGGGCCAAACTTATTATCATCGTCATCATTGTGGTGGCTGGCATCGTTCTGATGGCTCAAGGTCGGCCCTTCTACTCTGATTACTCTTCTCATTTCAGTTTAACTGAAAGTACTTCTCATTTGATGAAGTCGCTATGAAATCTCAGTTTTATGTTTCATATTTTTGAATGCAGGAAAAACAGAGAACATGTCAAATGCATTTGAAGGCTCATCCACGTCTTTTGGAGCAATTGGACTTGCTTTTTATAACGGACTTTGGGCTTATGATGGATGGTAATAATTGACATTTTTCTACTTTGCAGCAGATTTGGTTTCTTGATGATGATGATAACAGTGATGATTAGGATTTTTCACATGGTGACTTCCACTTTTAGCCTGTGAATATTTCTCTACCAGGTCTTTTATTTAGCTCCTTAGAGGATAAAGGGATAACTCAGATAGTGAGACAGCCTAAAGAGTCAAAAAATACACCCAAATCTCTCTGGAAATAGTTATCTAATAAAGAAGGGATAGCTTTGTAAAATTGAGGAAGGCTTCGACATTAGTTATGCCATTAACTTAGAACCTATTAACCTTTTCAGAAACTGAGGTTGTTCAGAAATCCATTTTGTATGTACGCAATTCCCACCTGTCTGCACCGGAAGTGATCGCCATCTTGGTAGGCAAGAACAACGCAAAGTATAGACCAACAAAAAGAAAGCATATTGACAGTCTTTACTAATTTGCAAGAGAACGGTACATCAGTTAGTTATGGATACCTTCCAAGATGGCTGTCAAGTTCCTGGAAGTTCCTGGAAGTGTGACGTTACATGAGAACTATGCATTGAAGATGCTGTTGATAATAATCTCTTAACAATAAATATATGCAATTTTATTAGTTAATCAGGTTGTCAGTGAATCAAATATATTATTTTTTTTACTCAGTAATTAAAACTTATTTTTTCCAAATATTTTGCCAGGAATCAACTGAATTTCATCACTGAGGAGCTAAAAAACCCATACAGGTAAAATATTTATCTTCATGATCTTTTGCTCAAGAAATTGCTAGTAAAATGTTTGCACTATATTTATTTCGGAAACTGGTAAATATACTTTTGTGCATGAATCAAGATCTTAAGAAATTTGAATATTGGCCAGTGTAAAGTCCCTACTAATATTTCTTCCCTCTCAATTTACTGCAGAAATTTGCCTCTGGCCATCATCATTGGAATCCCTTTGGTGACTGTGTGCTATGTGTTTGTCAACATAGCTTACTTTACTGTTATGACGCCCTCTGAACTGCTGTCGTCTTCAGCTGTTGCAGTGGTAAGGACAATTACCCATAAACCAAAGAGCAGCACAACTTGAAAAAAAAAACTTGTATGACTTATCAGCATGGCATACATATTAAAAGGCTTTAATGAGAGCTTTCTAAAATGAGCTAATGACCATTTCAAACACAGAATGTTTGATATCGCCCCCTTTTAGATCCTCAGATTAACTCCTGAGGGACATTTTTTCTGTCTCCATAGACCTTTGGGGACAGAGTCCTTTACCCTGTGGCGTGGATAGTTCCTCTGTTTGTGGCCTTCTCAACATTCGGTTCTGCAAATGGAAGCTGCTTCACTGCTGGCAGGTAAAACAAACACACTCATTTAATTTTGTTTCTGATTGTACATATCCTATGCTTAGCAAAGTAATTTTTATACGTGGAGTGAAAAGTAAAACAATGTCAACTGTATTATTTATTACCAGCTCACATAAAATTTTTTTCTCCCTCAGACTGTCCTATGTAGCTGGTCGAGAGGGTCACATGGTGAAAATCTTATCCTATATTAGTTTGAAACGCTACACTCCTTTACCTGCTCTCTTATTTAATGTAAGTCTAAAATATTTATTGTCTGAGTTCTCGTGTTGAACATGGTCTCACAGGATCACCATACTTAATTTTTAATGTTGACCTGTAAACTCAAAATAGCTAAAAATCTTTTTTGCAAAGACTTTGCTCACTTTGTTATTTAAATCAACAAGTAATTTTACTATTTTCTTGCTTTATATTCTAGGGAATTTTGGCAATATTCTACATTATTCCTGCAGACATCAATACTCTGATAAACTACTTCAGTTTTGCTCAGTGGGCCTTCTATGGTCTGACAACTCTGGCTCTAATTGTTATGCGTTTCACCCGGAAAGATCTCGACAGGCCTGTGAAGGTGAGGCTTTCCGAAAAGCTTTCAACAGATTTAAGTGTGTTTTGGTTTACAAACACTTAAAAGTGTCGAGTGATAAAAAGTGTCAACCAAAAGTATTAATGCAATAGATGTTTTCCAATTTTGACACACATTTCAATGCATTTTAGTCAACCTGATATCACCTCCGACCAGTCTTTGATGAAAATTATGGCCTCAACATTATGTGGCTACCACCATTTATCATGGTGCTGATGATGTGTTCAAGGATTTTCTCTATAAATCAAATAGTTTATTTCACTTGTTTTGCTGTTCTTTTCACAACTATGTATAGGGTAAGTAACTGACTTATGATTTTGTTTCAATATTGGTATTGGTATTTTTCCATAAAGGACAATGTTTTGGGGACGACAGATGCAGAGATCTCCCACCTTAACTGGGAATCTCTGCATCTGCAACTTCTCCACAACTTTATGTTACAAAGCTTTGACACCAGATGTTATTGAGATTCTTAAGTGTTGACCAATCTAAAGCATAAAATAATTAAGAAAGGAAAAGGATACATAGTTTTTAAATGTTTTCGAAATAAAGAAAAAGTGGAACATGTGTGTGAATTTAACCAGCACCCTTTATTCTTGTATCCTTAAATAAAATCTGCTTCAATCAATTGTCTTCAGAAGGCATCTAATAAGTAAATTAGTCAGACTGATTGTAATTTAATCTTTGAATAAAACAATTGGATTTTGGACGGATCAGATATTTGTTGTCTTCATGATGCTACTGAGAATAAGCATCATCATAAAGGAACACACCAGATAAGTGAGATATACTGTATGTGTGTGTGGTTGTGTGTATATGGAAAGTGGGTGTTATATTGTTTAAGTTAAAATAACCTCTGTTTTTGCTACATACTAAAGGTGCCAATGGTCATAGCTGGCATCGTAACCCTGGTGTCCTGCTACCTTGTCTTGGCCCCAATTATCGATAAGCCTGAGTGGGAGTACCTTTACTGCACCATCTTCATCTTCAGTGGACTCATCCTTTACTTCCCATTGGTCTACAAGAAGGCAAACTGGACACGCAAAATCATGAGTATGGTTCCTCTCTCAGCCAACAGAATATCCAGCAGATTCAATTCACCTGTATATAGACATTAATGGCAGAAATCTCATTAGCTAAAGCTGACACCAGGCAGATAGAAATGTTTAGTGATGTTTAGCTGATATTACACTTGATCTTCTTCTCTCCACAGGGCCCATCACCTTGTATCTCCAGCTGCTAATGGAGGTAGTTCCACCAGAGAAAACTGAATAGGAAGGGACAACCTGTTCAGCTGAATTCTTGAGATCTCCTGCTGGATTTTGGACTTTATCAGGAGAAGATCTGGTGCTCGTATATGATCACTGTCCAAAAACAAGAACATATTCTGTTTGAAAAGCTATCCCTATGTTAGGGAGAATGAATTGAAACAATCATGATTTTTAATAATTTATGAAGATATCATCGCATGTCATAATAGAAGGTTAGGGCTGATAGAAACAGATGAGTAGAGTGTTGTAGCCATAAGTCATGGTTGTGCTGCATTGAACAGTGGAAGAGTATGCTTCCACCACGGTTTCTCGCCACACATTTTGATTCTGCAACTTTGCACTGATGCAGAAAAAACATACTTATTGCCAGTTTTCTAATAAAAATTGACTGCTTTGTTGTTCATGAACTTGTGAAACAGGACAGCCTGAAAATATCAGGCGTAGTTCAGAAAGGGTCTTTATGCTTCACACCGACATATCTCTCTCTGTGTGATAGATTTTAGGATAGAATTTTTTTTTATTTATGTGCAGAAGTAAACATCACTTGCATTAAACATTTGCTACCTGAATTCAAAACCAGAATGAAAAACAGCTGCTAAATTCTTGCGGAGTCACATTTCCATAAAGGGATACGATTTAATTTTGTTAAAATGCATTTAGAAATGAGGCACATGAGGGCTTCAGCATCATTGCTGCAGGAGGTTCTTTTTCTCTTATTTGCCAGTTTAAATTGAATTATCAAATTTTATCTTTAAAGGTGCATTTTGTAAAACTTTCTTTAATGTTAAGTTATATTGTCTCTAGACTGAGAGTGTTGTGCTACTCGCTGTTTATTAAAGTTTTAATCTTTTCAAACACAAAAATCCAATGATATTACTTTTAAGCTGCTACTTTTTTAAAACTTCACAAATGTCTAATCGATTGAAATAAATCAGTTGATTGCCAGTTATATATATAGGAAAACTGTGAGTCTTATTTCACTGGAGGAAGTGTGAACAAGTGTGTTTATTTAAATTGTTCAATGAATAGTAAGAAGAAAAATTGTCACTGCAAATTCCAATAAAATAAATTAAACTTTGTAGCTGTTGACATTATGTGAAAAGATCCAGGGGTCTGTATATTTTTGCAAGGTCTTGTCACCTGATTTTCCCTTAACAAAAATATTTAAAATGATAACACATTTAGCTAAATTACTGTAGATTGTGATGCAAGTATGATGAGGCATTTGTCGTCATATTTTCAGGTAAGAGCAGGTTGTCCACCAGGTGTCAGTGTAGTACTAATATATCAGACATACTACTTAGTCAGAACGGTGGTTTTAGTTGTCAGTTTATTTTCATGTGTATATAACGTCAGCACTAAACATATAGAGAGATTTACATGGATTACTGGTTTTCCTGCGTTTTCTACAGAAGACATAAAAATTAAAAACTACATCTGCTGTTTTAATTTAGTTGTATATTTATTTTTAATTATTGCAGTGTTTTAATATGACATTAGTTGCACATGATGACATTTATAGTTGGGCATCACTTGGTGACAGGCAGATAAACAAAGATAATTGATCCCAGACTCCTCTGGATAATTGATTGCTCCTTTATTGCCCTCTAGTGGCATTCAGACACAAACTCACAGGTAAAAATGTTCAAGTTTAACCTGGAGGGTTTTCCAAAACCAGTGCTAGGATCTTACTAGTCAAAGGCAGTGATTGTCAAAGCTTTTGACAATCACAGCTTTTGACTAGTAAGATTGTAGCTGCCAGCAGGAGCGACATGCTGTTTGTGTAGGCTCGTATTTTTTAGGCTTTGTGGTGGTTTTGTGTGGAAAGCAGAATCGATTTAAGTTTTCACAGTTCAGAGATGAACTGGTGTAGTCTTGCTTATGATTCAGGTTGCAAGTCTGTACAGTAACATAATATTGCATATTTCAGTTTGACAAATTTAAGGTTGCATTTGAAAATGTTTTTCATCATTTAAAGTTGAGCAGTTACATTCTGTTTCGTCATTCTTTTATGGATTTTCAAACCGAGGCTGTAAGAAATAACATTTTTCATTTTAGTAACAACTAAAAGAGGGAGGGGGGCAAGAATTTATAATGAACTGGCTCTTCAAGGGCTGTTGATGCTTGTTAGGGGATCCAAACCTTCTCTCCCTCCTTTTCAGTGTGAATGTTTAGTGCTGTATTGCGTTACACGAGCAGTCAAGGACCTTATTTGTTGTAAAAACAGAATAATTTCTCACCAGTAACCCTCACCCAACGAGCCAATTTGAATTGCGGTTCTGTTTGGTATGTGAGCAATATCTTCACAAACAGCAAAGTGCACTTGACAAAATGAGGCATCATTTGCGGTGCTGCTGCTGTGGCTGGTGTTGGATGTGCTGATGAAGTAGTTTACTTCTCAGTTCCAAGTCATAAATTAATGCCTACTAAATAGATGAGCTGTAAATGAATTGGGATTTATAGCTTTGACATTGTCAGACACGTCAGCCAACAGAATAAGCACGTGCAAATCTTTGTTGACATGTTATGACTTCGTAGTCAACTTTGAATCAGAGAAATATGCAGTTCCAGTAAAATCTGTTTTAATTACTTGACTTTCATGGGTACTAAAACAAATTAACTCTTCTGGCCCAGTCATTCATCTTGTAACAGATAAACTCACAAGATGTTATTGTATTGTTATTGAATGGAAGCTCAACAAACCTCACCATCTTTTTTCTGTTTAGTTATACACCATTTTATTCTTTGCATTCAAATCTCTGCAGTTTTCACCTCAGTAAAAACTGAGGTGAAAACTGACGTGTCCTCCTCCATTTTGGGTCAATTAGTGAGTCTAAATATCCCTCAGATTTGAATGTGATCATGTGGTTTGTGTTGTTTGCATCTGTGATTGACTGTAAACTTGTTCAAATCGCACCCTGAATCTTCCCTGTTTACATCTGGAGGTAGACATTGCGCTGTAAATAGTAAATGAATGTGAATGGAACCTTTATCTTTGTGTCTTAGTCTTTTAAGTACACTGGGGCCACAGGATGAGAAAACACCCAACAAGTTGCATTCCCCTTCATCATAGAGTGAGTCACAACTTTCACTTATGAGAAAAGTATGAAAGAATTATGACTATACATCTTAGTTTAGCAGATGTATAGCTAAGCTAAGATGTATAGCTTAGCTATATATCTTAGCATACATCCAGGATGTATAGCTTAAAAATGTGACTCCTTTCCACTGCTGTTTTTACTGTGAATTCTGGTTTTCACTAATGCCCTAATGTTGTATTTCTGTCATTAAATAGGAGACATTTTCTAAATACTGAGTTCTGAATTAAAATAGATCCTGATGTTTGATCACAGTTGACTCACATGCATTAGGCACATAGTGCTGACATGCTAACACTAATTCTTTACTTCTGCACCCCCAGCTTCTCAAAGTGAAAATCTAAGTTTTCAAGCTTTTTTTTTTTTAAAAAAAGAGCAATGGTTCTCAAAGTTTGTTCAGCTATAATCACAGGGAGTTATTTCCATGTGTTAATTGCTAACTTGGTCTGTCCTAATCAAACTGTGCGTTGCTACAGTGGCAGACTGATTGAACATTAATATGGTAAATATTCTGCTGCGGATGAGCACTCTTTATGCACACATTATGTAGATATGCATGCAGCACTGACGGCATGGCCACATACTCAGACCGACGCATACAATACGCTCAAATATCGCTTCATTAATGGTTAGCAGTTCTGATGAGCTCTAATCTGCATGTCATTATCATGACATTACTGCACTTTTGCATTTGGTTACTAAATTAGCATTTGGATTAGAGGCTCGCAATCATTCAGCGACCTTTCCAAAAACTGCATTATAATGCATCCCTAATGAACCTATGCTACAAATGAAACCTGTGATTGTTCTGATTGTTTACATATTTTATAAAATAATACTCCTACCCTCCAAGCTGCACCAGACCATTGGGGTGAGGATTTTAGCTGTTTTTTTAGGTTTGGGACTTGAATTTCTTAGTTTACTTACTGACTTCCATGTTATTCTGCTTTATTAAAATGGTCACCACTTCCTGTTGTGTTTGTTTTATTTTATTCATCGAGAAAGAAATTGATGGCAGGTGTTATTTGTTTTTACCATGTTTACCATTTCTGAGGGGTTCTTATGGCGGGAGATTCTTCTTTTATACAAATATATAAAAACATTGTAAGGTGCAAAATGTGACGGGCCAAAATTAAGGCACGTTGCTGCTGCAGCATCTCTATTTTTCACAAAAGGTTTCAAAACTTTTCTTTTTAAAAAGGAAATGTTTCCCACTTCCTTGTCACTCATATTCAGCAAAGGAGACAGTTTTGTCAGCTTTTATGCTTTCTTCCACTGGAGGGCACAATTCAATAAGAAACAGCAGCAAGGGGACCCAACCATTTCTTGAGGTTGATTTTCCTTTCACAGTCCAGGGTTCAGCTCTTCTAGATTTGTGGATTGCCTCTTCATGGCACAGCTCCCAGAATTATCCTTTCATTGACTTTAATGTTATGATAGTTATGAAAAAAGGGTTCATTTTCTTTGTTATGAAGTTTCAAATGACCGTTCCTTACAAATGTCACGTTAATCATTTTGTTTGATTGCTTTTTTCTGCATGATGATTTGTGACTCTCCCTTCTTTCCACCTTAAATTATGCTATTTGTTGATCTTTTTTCTGGACTTGCTACATTTCTTTAGAGCTACAACCGAAGCACAAGATGAATTGTTTTAATAGAGCGGCTCCCTGTTGAAATGATATACTTCTATGATGCAAAAAATGAGGCACTGATAAATTAAGGTGAAAGCTTTTTCCGCATGCATTTTGACATTTATCCTGTACTATCTAACTAGATAATAGAGAAATATACTCGAAGGAAAGACCAATCAATAAAAAAGTAATCCATGTGAAAATGTTCCACATTCTTAAATTAATACTTCATTAAACCACATTTTAAACTTTTATCTTTCTTTGATTGGAGTCTGTTAGGCTCCCATATCTTGACTTGCCATTATTTGCTATTACTTTTATTGCTGTTTTCATTGTTGGTTTTATGACAAAGTTAGTTGTGGATTCTGGCTCAGCTTTTCTAAAATGTACATTTTCATCTAATTTTTGTTGTTGACTTGCTGTGGCTGGACTCACTGTAAAGAAAAATACAATTCCTCTTCATTTCCAGCTTTCTAACAGGCAACTAAAAGTTTCATATCACAACTGATTGATATTTGGATTCATACATGTTTTACACTTCGTAAAGAAGTTTAGTATCATGTCAGGAAAAGTAGTTCCACAGAATATTGCTGCCACTACCATGTTTTACAATGTTCTTTTAATAAGTTTCAGTGCAGTTTTTGTACAAAGAATTGGATAAATGTTGTGCTGCAGTAAAATTATAGTGAACATGAGTAGAAATTGCAGGATATCTATGAAGCCTGTAAACATAATCTCAAGGCACCTATGAGAAAAACTTATCCAGTATGTTATATTTAGTCAAATTAATTCATTTGAATAGATCATATCAATATAATAATTCAGTTGAAAACATTCAAAATCAGATGTGATGTCTGTTGACAAAAAATCCAATATCTAATCAAGCTTTGACTTTGAGCCAATCCCTGATCCAAGGCAAGCAGCTGTTGTAGAAATCAGATTTTCTAGATCAGTTTCTAGGGTGATGACCTCACATCTCGCAGATGAAGGTAACACCATGGACTGAAACTCAGCTAACAACTCAATACCCAGGGTGCATGGAGTCTTCTTCTCCGGAATGTGTTCAGGATTACACCATCTGTTCCTGACAAACACTATAATCTCTGCTCTTTTTTTCCACTAGGTTTTTCTACATCTTGTGTCTGCCCATAAAAGCTTTTAAGAGCAAAATTAATCCTTGCCAACATGGCCCAGCTGAACATACAGGCACAAAATATTTAGCTGTATTAGTGATCAACTCCAAATAAAAATCAAACCACGCTAGAGTAATCATTGTGTCATAGATCAGTACAGACAGAACCAATCTGAACATCTCTCTTTTTACTTGCAGACCGTTTCAGCTGCTGCCTTCCATACACAGAGTTTCTCATGCATCATCTTCCATTCTCAGTCCTCATGTCTTCTGCTGCTTTTCACCTTGATCTTTCTCTTCCTGCGCTGTCCTGTTCTGCCTGGTTGGAGCTCTTTACACACTTTAATTGTTCAACTCATATAGGAGAATTTTACCATCAAAAATGGTCACTCAGTAGAAATTGCATTTAATCACACCTTACATGTGTGCATACTAAAAACAAGTAGAAGAATTTGCATACTTGGTTGTAGATTGCTCCAGTTTGCATACACACGTTCCACAACCGGGTGTGTGAGTGAAAATGTCAGGGGTCGTGAGTTAAAATTCAACATGGAAAGAAGCTCTGCTAATTGTATTGCTGTGCATGCACTGCTTTCTGAACCAGCTGTAGTTTCTGGCTGTTTGGCGGCTCTTTGATCAGCCGGTAGTGAGATTGTGGGGAGGATGGTTGTGTGCTGGCTTCCTTGCATGATGTACGGGTAGCTTCACTGCACTATCTGCGCACAGTGGGAGGTTGGACCATTGGTGTGTGTGTGATGCACGTTATGGTTCTTATGCGAATGTGACAGAAAAAAGAAAACTGTAGATGCGCCTTGAACATTGTGAAAAAAGTGTCCCCAATAAAGGCAAGGCAAGGTTTATTTGTATAGCAACATTCATGCACTGTGTAATTCAAAGTGCTTTTGAATAAGGCCAAAGAACATAATTTGAGAAATTTAAATTAGGAACCAGAAATACATTGTAACTGTAATAGCAAAATTCAAGCATC
This sequence comes from Gambusia affinis, assembly GCF_019740435.1. NCBI lineage: Eukaryota > Metazoa > Chordata > Actinopteri > Cyprinodontiformes > Poeciliidae > Gambusia > Gambusia affinis. Next base: position 10,647,714 of record NC_057869.1, on the reverse strand, counting down.
ACATAAAATGGAAGATACTTAAGCATAATAAAAATGAAGTAATAAAGTAATCTAATTTTCACCTACTTTCTTTATTAGATCTTTATTGTATAGCATCAGTCATGTATAATAGAATTTAAAGTGTTTCAAGATGGAATAAAGGAACAAAGGTAAATACAATTCTAATAAAGAATAATAAATAAGTAAATACAGTAGTAACTAATCAAACATCAAACATTAAGAAACAATGTTGTAATAATAATAAAGCCATTCAAACAATTATTTTATGAAATAATATCTGACACATAAGAAGGAGCTACAGTAAACGGTACTATTCGTAGTCCTATTTTGACATGGACTTCAATAAGAAACAGCAGCAAGGGGACCCAACCATTTCTTGAGGTTGATTATCCTTTTCACAGTCCAGAGCAGAACCCTGGACTGTGAAGACTGTGAGCTGAAGAGTGTGGAAACTAAGTGGTGACACTGAGAAAACTGAGTGAGCAGGTTTGTCACAATCTGGGGAGTGTACATGCATTTAGGCGCCAAGATCATTTGTTGTTTTATGAACTAATATCACTATTTTAAAAGCTATCATATTACGAGGAGTGATTTGTGTAATATAAAAATAAAATTAGCAATTCTCCGGTTAGTCTCTGGAAGCAACATCTTGAATGAGATGGATTTGGACTAGAATACAAGTGGTAAATAAAAGTAGCCCAAGAATGGAGCCCTGAAGAACCTCAAATGTAATTTTTGTTCATTATGAATAAGAGTAAGTATGGAAGTAATTCCAGTGTCTTTTATATTATTTCAACCAGCTGTGGTGAAGGAAAAAAAATAAGAAGAATGAAAAGGGAACATTAGAGAAACGGGGGGTTGAATGAATGCTGGCTGCCCCGCTGTGTGCTGTCTGATGTTTATCCTGGCCTGTGTGTATTTCTAAACATTGCCTCCAGCCAGTACTGCTTCACAGCCAAGTTATGATCTCTCACCTCCTTGTCAAGAATGGTTTCCCTCATCTGTCATTGAGCTTTTGTACAGCTCAATAAAAAATGAAATAAAAAAAAGTCCTGTTTTTTTTTTTTTAAATAAAAATAAAAAATAAAAACAGCACTTTGTGTAATTTGGCTGAACTCAATCAACAAAAAGCAAAATCAATCCACTTACACTGGCCGAATGACTCTGCATTGTCAAGCGTTATTACCAGGAATAATATGAAAGACTGAAGTTATGAGCATTAGCAATTTAGGTTGATAGTAGTTTGTCAGACCCACTGTGCTCCCTCAATAGGGCACAGTACATATTTATTGTTAAATGTCCCTAAAATTCAGCCATCAATACACATCATTGCTTGATATGTTGTGAAGTCACTAATATCCCAGCCTTGGACAGCCTGCTTACTCAAATCAATATTGCTGTTTTTACAGTTGATTGAACAACGAGATCCTGTTTTCTGAACACAGTTTGAGATGCTGCTTGTCCTCCTGCAAATACCAAATACCAGGCACCCTGCCTATCTGGGGATGGCTCTAAAAGATAACAAAGACTTGAGTTTATAGACCAGCGTGTGCATGGATTTCCAATACAATCCATCTCTTGCATGTTGCCAAGAGCCGTTTTCTCGCTGTAGAAGCTATGAATCAGCTTTCTCCATCGACACAAGGGCTAATTTAAGAGTGGTGGAATAATCAGTATGATCTGTACAGGCTCTGATTCCCACTGTACATATAGATTAAGACATCACACTGGTTACGTTAAGGCTGTGAGATGTAAGATATTGATTGGGATACCCTGACGTTATAAATTAAATGCAGTGGATAAAAAGAGCAGGAGAACATAATATTTGAAAAATCTGTTACCTGAAACAGTTGTATCAAGAATACTTCTATTGCATTTTCAAGGCCCCAAGTTTTATATGCATGATCCCCACTTACCTCCCTAAAGCATTTTCTGCTCACTGGATTTTCTAACCCATGTTTGATCCAGTGTCTAATTAATTCCTCAAGTTCTTGTGTTTATTACAGGGAAAGAGGAAGAGGGTATTCGATACATGAGGAGAGGGGATCTGTCTTTGAAGTAGAGTTCTTTAAATCTCTGGGGGACAGAGTAGCCTGAGGCTGGACTCAAGCTATAGAGAGAAGCAACAACCGCTTTTCTTCTGCGTGAGTCAAAACTGGAGTTTGCTGTGGTCATGTTTGCTCTCTTTGAACAGGCACAAAAATCTGTTTATGGTACCAAATACCTACGGTGTAATTATCAGAAGGTAGCAATATAGATGTATGAATATCACCGGCAAACACATTAAAAGTTTGTTTCTCCTGAGCAACAGAGTCAACCTGTGCTAAAATAAAAGCTCATAACAACACTGAAAAAACAGTTCTGAAATCCTCTGCGGCACAGCTCTCCCTGTGACTAACTAACTAATGAACTATCAGCTATCTATCTTCATTCCACCCAGGGCCCACTTCACTGTCCCAGCAGACAGAAGCTACTTCCTGGCAGGTCTTGCTGAGGGGAATCCAAATCTCCCGGCTGCAAAGTTAAGTGCTGCTTTCTTCGGAAAGTCATTTTGAGGTGAAAAACAAAATTTACACATGCTCTTTCTCTTGGCATAAACAGCACCATGGGTGTTTGTGACCACCATGCTTCTATAGCTCCAAGCTAAACAGACATTACCAAAAACCACTGGTATGTAAACAGACAGGACACTAAATCTTATGAGTTTGCAATTGCCCTTATGTGTCTTTGGACATTCAGGTCTGAGTCCATCACTATTCCCAGATTTTGGGACTGCTCAGTTGTTTCTAGCTGCAATAGCAAAAGCTGTGAACTGAATCTTGATCATTCCTCTTTAACTTAAAAAATATTTACTTCATTTTTATGTCTATTCAGCCAAATAAGGTGAATACAAAAGAAGGAGGGGCTTGCACATGGTGGCATTTAAAGAAGAATCACTATTGCAAGTACAGATTAAATAGTATTGCCCTATATTGGATGTTTAGTTGTAAAAATAAATTTAGCATTTACTTTAGCGTCTTTAACATCAGTCAACAAAGACAAAACAGTAGATTTGACAATAGAAACATTTGTCAAGACAAACAGGTAAACCATCTATGGCCTCAAAAAATAAGAGAACAATGTCTTTAGGATAACATTTTCATTAAACTGAAGCACTTTAGTTCCTAGTTGCAAGGTTTTTGTATAACTGAAGTGGATTTCCTCCAGAAAGCTGATTTGATAATATAAAGAAGTAGAACATTATGTACTCTGACAAGCAAGTGATCCCACTACAGAGGATACACAGATGGATGACAGTACCATTTCATTTAGACAGAAAACTAAGAGGGCTGGTTCAAATGGTTCTCACTTACTGCTACTGAGACTGATGAGCTCTGATCTTGGGATAACATCGCTGCCATTGTAAATGTAGTTGTAGAAATGCTTAGGCATCATCTGTTATGAGTCTGAACATTTATTTTTAATGGTTTTTAACACTCACTACAACTGATGGTCTTGTTTATGTAGTTTTGATGTGACTTTATTACAAAACTCTGCAATTACTTATCCACTGTTCAGGACCACAAAGTCGAGAGGTAGAAACAAGAGCCTAATGCAGCAGTCAGTGGGCAAGACAGCTGGCCAGTCCAAGATAGGGACAGACAACCATGACAACCATGACAACCATGACAACCACACACATACACACTCATTTCTCAGTGCAATCCAGAGTCTCCAATTAACCTAACATTCATGTTTCTGGACTGTGGGAAGAAACCAGAGTAACCGCAGAAACTATGAGAAAGCACACTGAGTGTGTTAGAAACCCAATTATGAAAAGCTGTATGTTCAAACTGTTTCTACACGTGGATGCATTAATTGTGTCTATATGTAGAGTGTGAGTCAAAGCAACAAATATTTCCTACAAAAATTTAGCTGCATCTTCACTGATCTGAGTCATGTACAGCAAGCAATATCTACATGCTGGTCCTTTTATGTTATCTATCTATCTACTGACAATCTGGACTGAAAAGACTACTATTTCCATCAATTTTCTGTACACCCTTGTCCCTAGTGGAGTCGGGAGGGGTGCTGGTGCCTATCTCCAGCGAATGTTTCAGGCGAGAGGCAGGGTACACCCTGGACAGGTCGCCAGTCTGTTACAGGGCAACACAGAAACAGGCAGGACACACAACCAGGCATACACACACCTAAGGAGAATTTAGAGAGATTTACCTGACAGTCATGTTTTTGGAAGTGGGAAGAAGCCAGAATACCTGGAGAGAACCCATGCATACACAGGGAGAACATGCAAAAATGCAGAAAGACCCTGGGCTGGGAATTGAACCCAGGACCTTCTTGCTGCATCGCAACAGTGTGACCAACTGTGCCACTGCGCAGCACTACTATTTCATTTAATTAATTAAAATGTCTTAATGAATTTGGTATTTTGTATTGAAAAGCTTTGCCTCGTTGGAAAGTTTATAAAAAAATAAACAAATACAATACACAATGAAAAAATACAATGAAAATTTAAGGACTTAAAAAGGGAAAGTAAAAAGAATCCATTGCATCTTTTTAAAAACTTATACACAATTGTCCCCATAACAGCTGTCACCAAGCAAAGCTGCTGGTTTAGAGTAATTCATTTTAAGATATTTTCTGCTGAACAACCACTGCTCTTGATATGCACAGAACATAAAACTCCTCTACACATTTTTGAGGTGTCATAGAACTCATGTTCCCTAAGATGCAAAAACACCTACCATCTCAAAGGTCAACAAAACTGATGAATACGCATCAGAAGATTTTTGTTCCGATTTGAACAAATGATCACATTTTAGTACTTTTGTTTACATAAATGTTAATATCAAAATGACTTTAAAAAGTTAGCTAATGAATTAACATAGCAAAACAAACAAAGGCTTGAGTGAAATATTTCAAGCTCTTTTTTTTCCAGTTTTAATGATTATGGGTTTGAGGGGAAGAAAACCCAAATCTCAGTGTCTCAAAAAAATTGACAATCAAATTTAAGCATAGATGTTAAGTTTCTGAAAAGTATGTACATTTCTCTTCATTCAATACTTGGTTGAGCTTCCTCTTGCATTAATTACTGTATCAATGCTCCGATGACACTGTACCCCAAACCATCACTGACTAGATGCTTCACACTAGAGTTCAAGCAACCTGGCTTCTGTGCTTCTGCACTCTTCCTCCAGACTTGGAACATTTATTTCCAAATGAATTTCCGAATTTTCTACAATTGGACTCTGGACCATTGCAAAACAATTCAGTTCCTTTTCTCCTTAGCCCCAGTGAAACGTGTCTGATATTCTCTCTGGTTTAAAAATGGCTTAACTGTGACATTTGCTGCTCATGCCTCTTCGTTCTATGATGGCACGTGATGCACCAACTCCTCTGTCTACTCCTTGTGAAACTCCTTCAAGTTCTGAATTTATTTTGCTTGACAATCCTCTCAAAGTGGCAGTTTGCCTTGTTGCTGGTGCACCTTTTCCTATCACACTTCTTCCTTCCATTCAATTTTCCATTAAAATTCTTGGATACAGAACTTTGCAAATAACTAGCTTCTTCAACAAATGCCTTTTGTGACTTACTCTCCCTTTGAACGAGTTGAAGACTGTCTTTTAGACATCTGTCAGTCAAGTCAGCGGTCTTTCCCATGGAAAATACTGTTATATCTTTGTACTATGGCTGGATTTGTGTATAATTAAATAGGTCTCCTGGGTGGCACCCTAGTGTTTAGGTTGTTAGAAGACAATCAAAAATTACTATAACTTTTTTGGTGAAGAAGTTGATTATCAGTATTTATTTAGGCTAATGCATTTAATAGGTTTTCCTATCTATTACATTACTGGATTAATATACTAAATACTCATGATTAAACGCTGCAAAAATATTTCAGCGTCAAATAATAATCTGTAAATTAAAGCGGAGTAAAAACAATCCAAGTTGTATTCTTTTTTTATTCGTGGCTCTTTAAAGAAATCACCTTTGCGATCACAGTCAGGATCATACCAAAACTTAGTTTCTCTGAAAAACTTAAAACTGTTAGTGAACAATCAAAGAGTTGAATTGAAAAATTCACAACTTTTTATTGAAACTCTTCGGCACAGACACAAGAGCTGAAGTTTAGTTCCTACTGAGTGGAACACCGCTCCTCCCATCTCTTCCAGTGGTTTGCTCCTCTCTCCAGCTGATCGGCCCATCGTCCCCAGTGGCTCTGTCCGTCGTCGGCTTTGACGGGCCCTGACACCCACTGAGACTGGATTAATTTTACGTGTTCTCAAGCCGCTCGTGTCGGCAGAGCTACTAATTTTCGGCTGAAACTCTTAAGAATTACTCCGACCCGAGTAGGGACTTTTAAAGCCGGGGCTAGCTGAGCGCAAACAGGAGGCCTTCACTCCATCCACGGATTCACCTGCTACGCGACAGCTTATCACGGAGGTCCGATATGGGGGACACAGGGAGCGAGGGCAGCAAGGGTCCAAGCAACGTCAACGTTTTACCCCCGCGCTGTCCGTGCGGGTTCTGGGGGTAAGCCAGAAAATTTTCTCAAATATATTTCTTTACAATGTATCTTTCTTTCTCAACAGTTAGCAAAGTCGACTGCTACTAGCATTAGCAACTCTTAACAGAGATGAGCTGCCGTTCTTGTCATTACCCCCTCCTCATTGTTTTGTAGCATTAGCTTCTAGCTAACAGCAGCTGGCCTTAGTAACCTCAGCCTGTGAAGGTAGACATTAGAGTGAGTGTGCGACAAATCCAACATGTAATGTTTCAGTTGGGACAGCGTTAATACAGTGGGAACTACGGTAGTTAACACACCGTGTTCATGTAGCAAACGATTGAACCCACTGGAAGGCTGTCAGGCACACCATGAGTAAAAACACAGAAGTGTTAAATTTTTTCAACAAAAAATAATAATAAATAAACATAATTCCGTCTTGGCACATATTTTTGTATTTATTTCTCAAAGACGAAAAAAGAGCTTATGTGTGCAGATTTTTGTTGAATGTTCATTAATCCAGTATTAACACCTGTTAGGGACATTTTTATCTACAGGTCCTCTCACGCTCATTCAGGTTGGACGGGGAGTGTCATAGACGGCCATTTTTTGGTCTTCCCAAGAGATGTTAAATTGAATTTAGGTGTAGACTTTGGCTGAGCCACTCGCATACATTCATAGACTCCTCCTAAAGTCACGCCTTTGTTATCTTAACTGTGGGGTTGAAAGCTGAATTGTTGCAGTAGTCTCAGACCCAGAGCAATGTGGTGCAGGATTTCTTGATTTTTTTTTTTTTTTTCTGTGACCATACTGTATCTCATGTAGAATAGGTGCCCAGTACATCCCCAGTGCAGGATGCTGCCACCACTATGCTTCACAGCAGGTGGTGGTTACCAGTGTCTATTTTTCTCTCAAAAAGAAACATAGAATTGAGGTTCTGTTTTGGCCTTATCAGACTAGATAATCATTTTCATCTTAAAGTTGTTTTTGGCAATTTTCAAGTTAGCTGCAATAATTTTGAGGGGAGTGACCTCTTTCTGGAAACTACCATACAAGAGTGATTGTATGGTGGTTCTCTTACTGCTGATGGTTCTCTTATCCCCACAAAGGAAATGGTGGAGCTCATTGGACAATTGGTGTTTTGGTCAACTTTCTAACCAAAGCTTTCTTCCCCATGTAGTCTGTGTGGTCAGACAGCCAGACTGAGGCTCTTTATGGCTCCAGACGTTTCTGATAAATGTAGACCTTGGTGGTTTTCGGAGCATTCATTGCTGCTGAAATGTATTTGTATCCTTCCTCAAATGTTTGGCTCCATCTAAAATATAATTTCTTAGGGCTTCCAAAAATTATTTTCAGGTTTCATTGCTTGGTATCTGATCTGATATGTTGTGAGACTATAGAGAGATGTTTGCACCTTTTTGAAATTATATTAATTAACCAAAATAATTTTAGCCCATTGATATCTCAAAACATTATATATAAGTAATAATGGTTATTATTATTATTATTATTATTATTATTATTATTATTATTATTATTATTATTATTATTATTATTATTATTATTATATTTTATTGTATTTAAATATTCTATATTTAAAAACTACTTATTATTTTTGAGTTATTATTGGTCACATTTGAAAATGAATAGTCACAATTCTTTTCAAATGATGATTTGAAAATGATAATTTTAGTCCTTTCAATTTTTTTTTTTTCCCCAGGCAAGAAAAGTGTGTGCTTATTTATCAAAATAGGTTATTTAGGGTATGCGAGAATATTAATTCAGAGATTCCTAGGTTAATTTTAAAATTCTATTCTAAAAAAGATCAGGCCCGTATGGCAACCTTCTTCAGTATAACAGGAAGTAAGTTCGTTCATTTTGGGCGTGTTTACTTTATCAGTGGGGATTCTCAAACCGTTTACCCACAGTAGCACGCAAGTTCTTGTTATTGAGGAAATACCACAGATAAAAAGGGCATCCACAGACCTGCTGATACTAACATCCAGGTTATGGATGCCTGAATTGAAATTGTGCTAATCATTAACAGTTTGACAAAGTTTAACAAAACAGTATATTGCATATTGTAGAACAGGGGTCCTAAAATCCAGGCCTCACTGTTTGGTGTCATGCAACTTTTAGTGTCGTCTTTGGTGAAATACACCTGAATCAAATGGTTGGATCACCTCCTCAGTATGCTGTCAAGTTCTCCAGAGTCCTGCTAATGACCTCATTATTTGACTCAGGTGTGCTGAAGCAGAGAGGCACAAAAAGTTGTAGGACCCCAGCTCTCAAGACCTGGATTTGAAGACCCTGGCTATAGAGCTTCGCTGTTCTAGTTGATACCTCAAGAGCTACTGTCCTGCAACTTTTAGACGCATGGCTGCTCCAACACACCTGAATGAAAAAGCTGAATTCCCTCATCAGTATATCCTTCAGCTTGCTCTGCAGGTACCTGGTAACAAGCCATCCATTTAGTTCAGGTGTGTCGGAGAAAGGATGCAACTAAAGTTCCAGGATAGTAGTTCTCAAAGATTGGACTTGGACAACTGTTGTTGCAAGCAGTGCAAATACTAAAAATGTATTTAAAACTAAGTTAAAAAGTTTATATTGCTCTGAACCTATTGTTCAACTTTGGAATGGATCCCGTCTTCCGAACTGCTGTAAAAAAGTAAAAAGGTGGCTCCAAAATGAGTTGGTGTTTAAATTTTTACTTGAACAGTGTGCTGTATGATGCAAGCCTCAACTCAGAAAACTGCAATTTATAAAATTATGTCAAGACACTATAAAGAATCTTAATCAGTTATATTCACATGTAGATAAATATATTTAAAGTCTGTTATGTGTTCTTCTAACTGCTTTAGTCCAATACAGTTAGATTAAGTATATTGGAACATATAAAAGGCTAAGTTCCAAAGAGTTTTCTTGCTAAGTAACATAATACAAGTACAGACAGTTTGACTGCCTTGATATTTTTTTTAGGTTGGTTGACATTCTGAGATTTAATTTCTCTCATGAGGTAGAGAGGTATACTTTTCCAACATTCATTCTAGCCACATCACTTCTGTGGCAGGTAGTTTGACATTCTTTCGTCTAACTGGAATGCATTTCCCCTACAGCCGAAACAAAAAGTCGTGAGCCAGTTCTTCTGTAAGTAAAGCAGGTGTAAGTGAAGAATTTGTGCTCATTAAGCAGACAAAAGAGTTGGGTGGTCAGAATCAAGAGTTTTGCAGACATAGTCAATATGTATGGAAACTTTAGAAAATATGAAGGCTAAGCCGAATGTTCATCATTATTTCTGAATATGGTACCAAAGTGCTAGGTTCTTCAGGCTGCTGTCACTATTGGAGAAACATGCTGGTCGCTTGAGTAACTATCAGAAGGACTGTTGCAAGTGGGCAATGAACAAGTGATAAATGGGATTTCTTGTAATGCCATGTAATCTGCTTTTAATGCTGAAGATGCAAAACAGATGTTTCTTATTGTAGATTACTGTCTAAAATGAGGGAACTCATTATTCAGTTTGCCTGCCTTAATGTTTGACTTCCCCATTAGTGCCATTTTGTCAAACTCTTACTCAAGGCCACCATGTATAGCTGTAGCTGTTCATCTAAGAATTAAGTCATAATTGGTCTCTGCATAAGAAAAGAAATATAAAATTGATTATTTTAGGTACACTTCAGTGCAGATTAGAAATGTATGAACTCATTATAAAATAGATGGCTTTATATTGGGATTTTTAATTGTATTTGATTCAATAATTATTTTTAGGAACTGTGGTGTAAATATTTTATATAAAAAACACCTTTAATGTGAGTAATGGTAATAATAAAGTTGACTATTTTTCTATTTGCCTGATTGTGATTGAGTTCAGGTATTCTCTGTTTAATAGCAGTGTGATTAAATAAGGGATACATATGAAAAACACAGGAACTCTTGTAAATTGGCTCTAGTCAAGATAATCAGTTTAATGTTCATCTAGTAGCTCTAATACGCTTCCCAGATGTTAAGTCATTGTCCATCATAAATCAAATGTATAGAAATAAATCTGACTTCAACCAACCCCAGATGAGCTGTTGTTATATTATTCCTTCACTAATTTCTTCTAATGTTTAGAAATCTTTTCTTCCAACCATTTTGGTTTTTATAGCTCAGAGAAAAAGCAGACAGAATGGCAGCTGGGTGTGTTTTCTTTCATCTGGTTTCTTCTTGGAGACAGAATTTTGCATTTTTCTCAAGTTTTTTTAAACTTGAAAATTATTTAGAGCAATCTTGCTTTTGGCTAGGTAGTGAACTAAAAGGTGCTGTGCTCTATGCTGAAGCAGCATTCTCAATAGAAAGTGTCCAAACCGCAGGAATGGCATTGCTGAAAAATGTTGCAGGTTTGAAACTGTGACTTTAAACTATTGTATACTTTGACCACAAGTGTCAGCCTAATTTTTCTACAATGGCTTTTTTTCTGTCTGCAGAAAATGGCACACAATTAATGCTTCAGTCTAGCATAAAATTGACTATTTATTGTTCAGCATTCTTTGTGGAAAATGTAAAAAGGAATAATTTTACACAGCAAATTTGGCACAGTACTACATTATTTATGGTCTCATCTTTCCTTGTGACTTAAATCCAGCTTAGTTCCTGTATGTGATAGACCATCACTCTAAATAATTTAGGCTCCCTCACAGGTGACACAATGTCTTGGATGATTTGGTAGGTTTTTGTTAGATTTTTTAGTTTTGATTAAATCAGTAACATCTTAACAGAATTAGACTTCCTCAAACATCAACAATTTTAACCCAGTTTTGTTCCACTTAAAACTGGAGATGACAGAATCTTTCCTAATTAGGTATTCTTGTGGACCAGTGGTGAAACGCAGGTTTTCTCCACTCTTTTTAGACTTTATTTAGGCTTCAGCATATTTCTCGCTTGCCTTCATTCCAATCTTTCTTAATGAAACTGTGGTTTGATTGCCTTTCATTTGCAGGGCTAATCGAAAGATGGGGGTTGTATGCTCTCTACATGCATGAGATTTAGAATGCATCCTAGTTTTTTTGTTTCCTCTTTTCTGTTTCAAACTCAAGACTATAGATACTTAGAAAATGCCAGCCATCCCCTCTGGTTGACTGCAGCTGACCCTACTTTTAGAAACGAGGACAAAGGTGTGCAACGAAGCGCCCAAAATAAATAGAATGTGACTGATAGCAGCAACCGTCACACTTTGTGCACAGACAGTCAGGACGACGGCCGGAGAGGAAATGAGAAGAGCCTTCTCAGGAGGAAGCTAGAGCTATCTGTTGAGAAAGAGCTGCGCTACTGAAACCATCAACGCTTCGCTGGTCAACTCTGTAACAATAGCTATTTTATTTCTAAGATTTGTTTAAAGATGAGAAGAAAGAACCATGTATTGGGGACTGTAAGAAACACATTTAGGGCTCTAGGAAACTAAAATGCTTTTGTTGTTCATGAACAGGTCAGGTTATTTGAGGTTTTTCATTAACAGTTGCAAAAGCAGCAATCAAATTGTTTAAACAGTTTTCATGTCAGCTGCCTGCCTTGCCAAAACAGTGCCCTGGGTTTCTTGATTTTATTTGGAACATAATTGCTAATTCCAGACATTTGCTGCTCTAAGATTACTCTGAGGAATAAGAAATGGGATTTTAGGACTAAAGTTTTAATTAAATGTTGAAATAAGTGCTGATTAGAGATTCCATAATGAAAGTATTGTGCCTAATTTTCCAACTTCCTGTTTTTATGAAACCAATAGTAATTTTAATTAATTCTCTTTTCACTTTAACTATAATATAAAAAGCATATAAGATTATTTTTTTGTCCTTTGACCCTGAACAGACATTGATAATTCCTATTAGGGGTACAGAGTCTTAAAAAGATAACATTATTATTAGCTTTGCTAACTGTAAACTTTATACTCTGTATATTCCTGAAGAAATGTAGACTTTTACCTTAATTTAGAGATTTTCAAAAGGCCTCCTACATTTTCAAATCCAGCATGTTCCATCACAGAGAAAAGTTGAATGTGAAAAAGTTAAAACTCTGCTGTAACTTTGCTGTAATAACTTCAGCCTTCCTGTTCTTGCTCTCCTTCAACCTAAATAATGAACCTATCCAGACATCATAGAAAATAAATACTTATTTTATGTAATTTTTGTATTTCTGTATTACTTCTTACTTTGGTTGTGCTTTGTATTTTATTGTATTAACCTGTCAACATGTACTGATCTCCAGTCCATCCTCGTCTATTGCCTTTTTATTATTTTATTTAGTTAATTTCTTGTTTTGGCCATGGTTTTAATGAGCTGCTGGACATTTTACTTTCCGTTCTTGAAGAGAGAGACTTTCTGTTGTTGCCTTGCTTAACGGCTTGATAAATTAGTCTTGCAGTCTTCCATAAAAATGAATCCTAGATCTCAGGTGTTTATTTTTCCCTGTTAAACACTGAAGATGTCATTAACAAAGTGTTCTCTAATCCCCCCAGGTCAAGCAAAACTAAGAATCTCTGCTCTAAATGTTTCGCAGGTAAGTTATTCTGATCTGTGCATTTGTGCTCGGTTTCTTCTTCCTTTTATTGTATTAAATGAGGAGTACACTAAGTGGAGTTAATACTACTTGTCTCTAAGTAAATAAATTTCCCATTTTAGAAAGTGGTGAGCAGTTTTGATTGAATATTTTTATGCGGTCTTCTAAATAGCTTTATTACAAGTTTACACAGGAAAACAAGCTGGGACTGTATTGTATTAGCGATGCCTGTAAAATATGTTTTTACAGTTTTCCCAGATACTGCTATATAAACTTTTATAATGTGCATTCACGGTTTTATTGTATTCATTTTATGTGTTGTGCATTGATTGCTGTATATTTTGTTGAATATACTTTTCTTGTGAAGCACTTTGTGACCACTGTCTGGGCAAATGTCATATAAAATTGAACTTTTACTCACTCATGTAGGCTATTAAATATGTGAAGAAAAAAAAAATCTACTACACGGTTAAAAGGTCTTTGAGTATTTCCTCATAAAATGCTCACTAAAATAAAAGGCTAGTGTTTAAAACATTTTCTCGAGATGTCATTTGACTAACTAAAAAGTGTTTTTCTGATTACTAAAACTTGGTCATTAGTATGTCTAAAAATTGCATATTGGTATTACAGAATATTCATATTTATGTATCTCAGGGTGTTTTATCTCCGGAACTTTTTATTTTCACCTGGCTCAGGTTATAATCACATGCCAGAAAGTCTTGGCTCTTAACCTAAAATCTGTTCAGTTTTGTTCTTCATCCAAAGATGCATCGCTGTGCCACACATATTTGAAACATTCCCCTGTTAATTTCGAAAACATGAACGTTCTTTTGGAAAAAGTAGACTGAGACAAGAAGAAAACACATTTCAACTTGCCAATTTCTTCATAGACACTGAGAAGAAACAGCCAAACGATGATTGTGCCCCAAAGACCTCTTCAAGCACCAGCAGCAGTCAAACGGACATCTTCTGTACTGACACAAACAGCATTAGTCAGTCCCTGATGTCAAGATCCAACACTTCAGAAGAACCTTCGCCAGGAGAGACTGGAGTGGCATCTGTTCATATTCAGAATGGTAAGACCAAAGGTTTTGTTTTTAATCTTTTTCTAAAATATGCTGCTCAGCATGCTTTTTATTGCAGTCTATAATTTGGTTTTCTGAGACATATGGATTAGACTGGACAAAGATAGGTATCTCAAAAACACATTTTTATTGGATTTGAGTCAGATGGTGAAAACGCTCTTCCTGACCACAGATGGACCGCAACCTTTCAGCACCAACTCATAAAAACATTCTTTGTTTGCTTGCTTGTCTTGTTTGAAATGTGCCAAAACATGTGCTGCCGGCTTTTGTGGGAAAACAAAACCATATTGTGAATATACAGGAGCCAGTCAGGATCTGTCCAATCCGATGCCAAAGCAGCATTTCTTCTTTTCCAATGTTGATTCTGGCTTTAGCTCCGAGATCCACATCAGTCTATTCCTTCTACGAAAATGTCTCTAACCATATAGACACCACAGAAAATGAATTTCTATGCAAAACACATTGAAATCACTCATCTTACTTAATAACCAAAATTACTACAAATGACACAACATTCCAATCTGGATCGCTAAGACTCATCTTTTAGTCAGCTCAATCTTTGTGACGTTGTGTCTCTTGTACTCTTAAGTCTTCAAACATTATTATCCTCTTAATTGCTTCTAGTCTGTCAGAAAAAAAAAAATCAGCAAAAACAGTATTCTAACTTTAGTTATTATCCTATCTTTATCCCAAAAGAGCATAATGCTTTTGAGTGTACTACTGGGTTGTACTCCTTCCACTGCTCTGCCGCCCCCTTTGCTGGTGACCTTGGGCAAGTGTACTTCCATTCTCCTGAGATCTTTTTGTTTATTGTTTTGGTTTGAACTGTCTAACTAGCGTCAAAATCTAATTGATCAAAATTACACAAAATATTGAAAGAGGTGCATAATGGTGATATAAGCTGTTTAAAGGAAACTAAAGCACCAAAATACAACATTTCCAATTTTATTGAACAAAATCTGTATCGTAAATATGTATCATTTAGTTGATTGCTATGTCTGCAGAAGAATCAAGTTCCCCTTGTCCTTATAGACACCAACAGAGTGATAGGAAAGGGTGTCTTCTCAGAAGCAAAAGTCCAAATAGGACACCTACAATTGCCCTGGCATCCGTCATCCCTATAGTGTGACAAGTTTATTTGTAGAGGTCTATTTGGCACAGGTGAAAAAAAAGTAGCATTAAATTGATGTGTGGAACTTAAAGAAAAAAACTCACTAATCTTGTCAACTGTGAAATAGCTGCAGGAGTAATTTTGACCATATATTAGATTCATGCAATAATCTTTGAAAAAAATTAAGCTAGTTTATTAATCTGCTTAGCATTACAAATTATATAAATTTAGGTGATTTAAAAAGAAGTGTTGTTTTTATTCATTACCATTAAATTGTTTAGTATTACTGTTGTTTTTCTCACGGATATGTGTGTGTAACTGTTGGGTTCCTTAGAACAAGGAGTCAATTATGTATAAAGTTCACTGAGAG
This sequence comes from Gambusia affinis, assembly GCF_019740435.1. Classification (NCBI taxonomy): domain Eukaryota; kingdom Metazoa; phylum Chordata; class Actinopteri; order Cyprinodontiformes; family Poeciliidae; genus Gambusia; species Gambusia affinis. Next base: position 10,632,115 of record NC_057869.1, on the reverse strand, counting down.
GTTAAAATTTTCTGAAATTTAAAACTGAAATAGCAGATTATTAATTGTATAAAAAAATATTTTGTAGGGCTCTTTTTTTAACCATCTATGGGTTGGTCTCAATCTGCTCACGGGAGACTTAAGCATCTTTTGTTAGCTATCCATCATAGCTGGTGTGGAAAAACAAAACACCTCACAGCTTTAATAATGGATTCCACACTGAAGAGTCACGGTCTTTTTAGCTGTTACTGTGTGGAAAATGGTACAAGAGTATCCGAGCAACCATGGGCAAAATGTCTGTTAGCTTTTGTTTATGGTGCTTTCTGATTTTAAACTGAGCTTTTCAGTGCAACCCAGTAGTGCACCCATCTGTCTCTCTGCTTCATTTGAATCTTTGTAATGTAGTGAAACATCTCTATTGTATTGTTAATAATTTAAAAACCTAGAAAGAAGAAAATAGTGACGTAAAAAAGCAAAACTGAGTCTTCAGAGGAAGGAAAAAATATCACATACAGTTGTATTTTTTAAATTGTTGCCTTTTCTTATTTTTGCTCCCATTTTGCCTGTATTGTCTGTTTTTCAGGACTATCCAACACAGATACTGTCTTGGCTTCACTTTCCACCCCCACAAAGCGCTCATACGAATCTGGTATGCCTCGGTTCTGTTATGTCTTTTACCACTCGCTTGTTCTTTTCACTTACACAGCTGATTTTTGAGAGCCCACTAGGATCAAGGGCATTGGATAGATCCGAAAGAGATTTATTTAATTCCTGAGAGTATTCTGATGGGAAGGATACCTGGATCATGCAGAATGAGCAAACAAAAGCTAACTACTTGTTTGCGAGTGTGAGCAAAGACTCTTGGAACAGTAGCCAGGAAGTACAACTCAGACATAAAGTGACACAAACTACAATGGCTCTCAAAAGTGTGCACCACCCCGGCAAAACTTCAAGTTTTTTTGAAGAAATAAAATTAGTCCATAATCATTTTGAAACCTATTCTAAGTTTTATATAACAAATATTCTGTAATACTCAAGAAAAATAAATAGATTTATAATGTAAAAATGCAAAATGACTCCAGTCTTCTGGAGCTCACACCTCCCATTAGTCATTGTGACTAAAACTGTAAAGTTCAGCTATTGTAGTAAGAGCCTTTTGCATTTGCTTGTTTGCATCCTTTCACTAAACTCAGGTGGGAGAGGAAGTAAAGGAACTTCTTGTACAAAAGGGTACAAAATATTCCACAGCATTTTATATACACCATATTGCAAGGAATAAAATGGGACATTACAAGACTAGACATTTCTGACAAGAAGAGAATACTTAAACTGAACAAGAGAGGTTGACAATAACATTGAAGGAAATGCAAGAATTTTCAAAATGTGCTGGTTATCTGAATGTAACAACAGTCTATATTGTAGAATTTGAAAAATATGTAATTCTTTTCCCCCAAAGAAAACATGACTAAACATTCCCAAAGCCCTGAGGGTGAATGTGAACTAAGCTTCAACTTTTGGCCTACAATTTCATAATGTTTGTTTGGCAGAAAAACAACACTGAACTTCACCAGAAGAACACTGTGCCAGCTATGAAAGCTGGTGGTGGTAGCATCATACTCTGGGGTTACTTTGTTTTCTTTTTTGTCAAGGTGGAGGAGGCTAATAAAGTTCCATATACCATTCAGCTTTGGCACAAAACTCTATGTCTTCAAGAAAACTAAAAAAACAATTAAAATATTTTCTAGCTACACAGTTGGCACAAGTATACATCCAAGCTGACAAAACAAAGACTTCAGGAGAGGATAAGAGAGGTCACAACCGGATAGATTTGTAAAACTTTTGTAAACTTTAACCAAATGTGCACTAAATTGGAATCAAAGTTGCTTTAATAAAGTATTAGTTCAAGATTGTGCAAAGTTATGCAACCATTTCACCATTACGTTCTATTTTTGCCCAAATAACTGCATGTATTCGGTTAAATTGCACAGAATAAAAGTCACATGTGTAGGTTACATTGCCTCAGTGTGACTTTTGAGGGCCACTGTAAGTTAGAGGCAAAACAACGTGACATGATCTAAGACAGCTGTGGAGTAAGTAGGCAACTCTCTCCCCGCTGTGTGTGAATGTGCTGATCTCCTGTCTAAAGTTACAGAGTCATGTGAGTGTTGGGGTTAAACACACATTCACATGTTACATCATTTCAGGCCTACATGTATTTATGTTTAAAACCTGCACTTGCACTGTTTTTGCACATTTCTTTATTGTATGTGATCCAAATTAAAGCTGTTTAGCCTAACTTCAAATCTAATTTAAATTGCTTGTAAGATTACTTTAACCCATATAGATTAACAGCAACATACAAGGATAGAAAGGCTAAGGGAGAAAGGATGCCATTTTTCACAGCTTGAAGCTGCACATGTACAGACTCACACACTCGCATACATAGGGGATCGATGAGACAGGCTAGTGGGACGGGGAGGGGGATGTCTGACTGCACTGCATGGCCTAGTTCTCAGAGATTTATTGAGTGCTGATCTGCATTTTGGCAGGGCTGGGGAAAAAGTCTGCTGGATTGATGAGAAAAGCTGAGTTGAAATTCTAGCCAACCAGCGGAAGCTTGCTACAGGCTCCTACTGTCCCTCATGTCGGGCATGTAATCTAAAACAGGAGACCTATTAATCTTGCTTTCTCCCTCCTTCGTTTTTTTGACACCAAACCAGCATTTTGCCCTCTTTCAGTAGTAAATAGTTGTTAATTCATCTTTAAACTGTTGTAGATTGGATAACAACCTTCAAATATGTTAATCTCTTGCAGAAAACAGGTCAATCTTTACTTGTTTTGGTCATCATGCAGCTTTTTGCTTCAACTTTTAAAACTACAGCAGGGAGTTTTGAGAAAACTATAAGCTTAACCTGACAATTTGAGTCAGCACACTCCCTCCGCCTTTTCCTCTGCTGTTTCCTCCACAGCAGAGCTTGTCCAGATTGTAAGAAATTCTATTTTTCTGTAATATTAGGTTGTTTCTCTGCCACCAATTATTCATTTTTTACATAAATTTGTCTCACTGTCAGGACATAGTGACAGTTTTAACAAATTTTTATAATAGTTACCTTCAGCAGCATTAAATCTTGCTACAATAAATCTGTGATACATAATCAAAATTAACTGTAAATATGACCAAGAACTCCTGGAAATACAGTTAACCGTAATTTTTTGTTGTTTATTTTGTACTATCTTGTTTACTTTATCTGTGCACATTTTCCTGTGTCTTAAGCCTCAGAGTCAGAAAGTGACTCTTCACCAGAGAAGCGAGCAAGGGTGGCTGAGGTCCCAGAGGGTGAGGAGTGTTCATCGTCGTCATCATCATTGTCATCTTCGCCATTTTCTTCTCGCAGTGGCTCTAAACAGCGGAGCCGCAAACGTTGCCATCGCTGCCAAACTAAACTGGAGCTGGTACAGCAGGAACTGGGCTCCTGTCGCTGTGGTATGATGACATTATCAGTAATACAATCCATCTAGGTACATTTGTAGTTGAACACACTGATTAACACATTTATCAAGCGCAATACATACAGGATTACTATGAATGTGTCTTTTTTTTTTTTACCTTTCCAGCGAGTGATTTGAATGACATTGAGACTAGAATTATGGGACTTATGGGTAATTGTCAGGATTAAAATTCCTTTGGAACAGAAACAAAAATAAGTCAATACTTAAACTGAAAGGGAAAGGTTGAAATTTAAAGTTTAAAAGCATTCTGGATTTCTAAATGAGTAAAATAAGATTATAATGTAAATAATATAATACAAATTAGACTTTTTTAGCATTTAAAGTTAGATATGTTTTTAAAAATTTGGACTACCACTTAAATTGATAAGATGTTTGCTTTGACTTTACATAAAGCACAGATAAGTAGCTCTGAGCGATCTTAACATAGAGAGATCATTTAGGTAAAAGGTCAAATCCAAAATGTGTGTGTACTATGGCATTGAGTAGTACCTGCCTTAAAGATTAAAAAATACATTTACATTTTCTGGCTCAATGTTTTAATTATGGATTAGAAAAATTGCAGAAGAGCAATTCAGCTTTGGCTCTGCCATTAGTTTTTGTGCTTTGGTTGGCCTATAGGGACCATTGCAGAAAGCTTGAATGTTTCTCATTGCGAATAAAACATAAGCCAATTACCACAAGCCCTAATGCAGTTTAAACCAATACTTGGCTTCCTAATCAACTTGTTTGCATACAAATTAAAGTACTTCAAAAGTCAAAGCTCTTCGCTATATAATATCAGTCTCCTTATACCAGTGCAGTAATATCTAAATTGGAAATTGACTTCTCCCCTCTTTTTCCATTGGTCATCAATTCCTAATAGTTTAATGCTTACTGCGAAAACATGGCTTTTAGGAAACCAAAAGAGGAAATGGTGGCAATTATAGTAATTCCAACTGTTGCAGTAATTTCAGATTATTTTGCTAATGGTCCTGGCAGAATGTGCTGCAGTTTGTAAGCCAAGAGGATCTGAAAATGAGTTGAAAGCATGAATGCATTTCAGATTGTAGATCGGAGAGAAAAGAATCTGCCAGCAGAGAAAGTGATCTAGTGTTGTCACATTCAGTAGGCATCTGCTCGATTTGCCTTGCCTCTAATATAAATTTTCTAAGTATTAGTATGACATAAGGGAAGGGCTCTGGTATTAAATTGCTAATTAACTCATTTGTTTTGACATTAGAGGCTAAAAACCCCTAGAACAAAATCCTTCTGAATCATGTTGCTCTCAGAATATTATGCAATTACAGACTTACCAGGTCCACAAGCAGTAACTTGAGTCAATTTAAATTAGTGGAATAAAAATTTAGTTAGGAAAGAACTTGAATCCCACCTTTTTTCCCCTGCTCAGGTTCTTCATATTTGGACAGAAATAATTACCTGATCAGTTCAGGGTATTTAAAGAAGATTAAGTGAATACAGGTCCATCTCAATTATTTAGAAAAGCTGTGATTTTCCTTTTAGTGTTTCTATTCAAACAATAAGACCTCTACTTAATAGAGTGAGCACACAGAGGTGATGCATTTCAAGTATCTGATGTGAAAACCCAATTTCTTTAGCAAAATTATTGTATAGTGGGCCAATTCAAACAAATAAATTTTTGATACAGAAATGCTTTGTGTCTTACAGATGACCTCAGGCTTGACAGTTGTTACAAAAAGAAAGCCACAAAGATCATTGCTGAAAATGTTACTGCATCCTAACTGCTGTATAAAAAGTGTGGTTGAAAAAGATGCAATAGCAATTAAAATAAATTACCATTTAATGAAAGAGTCCCTGTGCTTAAAATGTACTCAATGCGTTTTAAGCAACAGCAGAGGTAGTAAAGGTTAGTAATGCATTGTATGTAGCTTAAGTCACTGTCAGTAAGGTTTGGTTGTGGTTTAGTCAGTGTTCTTTTGTGTTGCATTCAGTGGTTAAAGGTGACGGACACAATGCCTTTTAATTTTGCTTTTTTTGATTATTTATTTGAACTTAAATATTTAGGAAAACCCAAATCTAATGATGTGTAATCTTTAAAAATTTTACCTTTGTTGACATATTTCATCAAAATTTGTTAAAAAGTGAAAAGTAAAAAAATGAAAAGTTACTTAATTTATAATGAGCTCACTAATATTTTCTAAAGGTTTAATTTAGTAGAGCTTAGAATATCAAAAAGGTTTGGTGGCTAATTTTGCATGTGTGGTTTCGGATCGGAGGAAAATTATGTCCCATTGTTGCCCAACTTTCCGGCTGCTATTTCCTTCTTTTGTGCAGTCGTCATACGGGTTTTAATTGCACAGCAGCCAGATGTCAAACTGGGTTTTTAATCACCATTTATTGAATGACTGCAGTGTTATAATGTGTATTAGTTAAGTAATTTCTGACAAATAGAGCCAACAATAATTTCTAATCGTTTTGAGCATACTATATCGGCCAGATTTATTACTACAGCGGAGTCTGTGAGGAAGACAATTGTTCTCTGCTGAATAGAATCAGAACAGAAAACGGCAAGCAGAACTATTTAAAGTCTAATCAGGTTTAAAATGGTCTGTTGTTTGTGGTATTTTTTACATGCTCAGTTGTTATTTTGTTTTTAATTTTTTTGAATGCAGTAAATTAAATGACCTTCTCCCTCTCATACCAATGACCCCTCCCTTACTGTCCAGGCTTCATCTTCTGCATGCTCCATCGTCTTCCTGAGCAACACGATTGTCTCTTTGACCACCAAGGGCGCGGCCGTCAGGAGGCTGTGCTCAAGATGGTCAAGCTGGACCGTAAAGTGGGCCGCTCGTGCCAGCGCATCGGGGAGGAGTGTTCATGAGCAGCAATTCTCCCCAGAGGAGCCCCGGCTTTCAGACGGAGTCTCAGCACTAACAGGGATATGATTTTTCTCCTCTTCTTTAATTCTTCAGGGTTTTTCACAAGGTTTTTTTTTTTTTTTTGATACAAACTTGAATTTGGTCCATTTTAAAATTAGCTCGCTCTTCAATTCTCCCCTGCTCTTCTTGGTCTGATCATATCCCTTTTGCTAAGATGCCTGTTGCAAGTAAAATAAATTTGATAAGAGGAACATTTTAGAGAAAAGAAATTATAATGTTGTTTTGAGGAGCACTTGACTACAAATCTATGAATGGTGTGAAAGTATATAAAGGGATGTCAAGTTGAAATAGTTCATATGTTTGTGTTGGAAACCAGACTGTACTCTTTACCTCAGAAAAAAAAGAATGATCAGGAGGAGAAAATGGAGAAAGAATTGGTCATACTACTTGCACACTTTGGCTTTGGCGCTGTTTCTAGACTGCTCTTTACCTCAGAATCCAGACCAGAGCATCTTTGTACCCTGCGCCAAGTATGGACTTTGTGAGGCTAGCTAGTTAGCCAGCCTCAGTTCAAGTCACGTCTAACCCACACTGACCATCCAGCTTTTATAACCCTGACTCCTTCAGAAAGACAAACCGCTATTAATCACCCACCTCAGGATCTCCGGCGCTCACCCTGCCCTCGCCCTCCCATCAGCTCGCTTTATTTTCCTCTGCTCTGCAGAAAACCATTTAACCATTTGTTTCCACATTGTTTAAAACTGAAGGTGCTTCTGCCACAGTGGACTAAAAGGAAGAAAAGTTTCTGGACACTGACGGTCTATAATCAGGACCTGCAGACTGTGCTGGATGTGGACACATGGGGACAGCAAACCCCTTGTTCTCGGATTATGTAGATTTCAGTGTTGGGAAGGGTGTATGTTTTTCTTTTCTTTTTTTTTTTTAATCTGCTTACCCTCTCCTTATCTTTCACATGTAAGCATTTCTTCAAATCCATGCTCTTTAATCAACAAGTATGAGGCTTTTGTGTGCTTGTATGCAAAATTGAAAAAGGCTGGTTTTAAGGACATACAAGACGATGTGCTAATGAGGAATCCCTGAACCTGGAGGGCTTTCGTCCTTATTGAAGACTTTTGACTGAGGACTGAAGATGCATTAAGTAAGTGATGGGTTCCTGTTTTGGACTCTTCTGTTTAATCAGGTCTTGCACATCATGTTTTAGCCCTTCACTGCCGGCTAGTTTCCATGCCAGCATTGAAGTAAGATATCTTTGAGCTTCTCTCCGTTAACCAGTATATTAATATTCCTCAATACAAGATTTGATTTTCATTCAGCAGGATGAACCTATCTCCTATTTTCCACATGTTTCATTATATAATTCGGTTTGTTTGTTCTCTTTTCTCCTCCTTGGTTTGCTGCAACTGAGGAAACCGAACTATGGTGAGCAAAGTGTTTGAAATAATTGGCTACAGTTGCCTTTGACATCTCTTCTTGGGGGACTGACAAGGAAATAAATGAATCTTGTGTATCTTAAAGAAAACCTTGTTTAACCTCTTTTACTTTTTGGACTTAAGCATTTGGTTGTGACGTGCTTAAAAATGAGAAAAATGAATGTTAAAGATAATAGATATATAAATATATATATATATATATGTTTCTTTTGCATTACTTTTCTGCTTCCACTTTCCTGTTCTTTTACTGATTTAAAAATAAACTGGGTTAGACAAAAACTGGTCATCCCTGGTGTACTTCCTTCCCAAAAAAATATGTGTGGTGTAACGTGTTTCAGGCAAACGTAAGACATTGCAGGTTGAGTCTTCTTGCAATGTGCTGGTTCCCTGGAGTGTTCTAATATTCTGCTGGTTTTTATAGAGTTATAAACGTCTGTTTACTGCTCACAGAGGGCTGCTATAAAGCTTCTCTAATTCACTTATCGTCTTTGCTCGTGTTCGTGCTTATGTGTGGAAACCGTGCACGTTAAAAGAGACTTTTAACTAAAGTTGCCTATGTTTGCTGCAATGGGCCTCTGAGGTAGGCTGCACTAATTAATGTTCTAAAAAAATATATATTTTGCAGTGATCAAAAGAGGTCCCTAAATGCTGGAGTTGGTCAGTTGCCAGTCGGAGTGTAATCTCTTTTTCCTCCTGTTATGCTCTGCTGAGTTAAAGCTGGAAAGGTTCTAATTGGGAAGATTGTTTTTGCTGTCAAGGTTTTTGCCACATCTAACGTCTCAGTTGGATAAGTTGCCAATCTCTTAATTTTCTGTAACAAAAGAAAATCTGAAAAGTAGGAATTCAGATTAATATAATGAAATATATATATATATATATATATATATATATATATATATATATATATATATATATATATATATATATATATATATATATATATATATATATATATATATATATATATTTAATAATTATTTTGGTTATTGAAACTTAGTCAAAATCAAGAACCTATGTGACTAAAAGCTAAACAGGTGCAGGTCACTGAATTTTAATTTAAGAGATGTTAAGATACTAATGAAAAATCAAAACAAACTATTGATGCATTACACAGTTTTATATTACTCAGATTTGTATTTCCATTAATTTTCAAAAGACTAGGCACACTACCACAACCACGTTTAATTTCAGGCAAAATTTCTGAAATTCTGCTTATTTTTTTACAACAGATATGACACACCAGTTCCACTTCTGTCTAAATGGTCCACAGAATATTTTCCCAAACTTCTTGGGATCTTCAAGGTGTTTAGTTTTTGGCAAATGTAAGATGAATATTATTATTATTATTATTTATTGCCTTATAACTTTGGCCAGTCTTTCTGTGAATCAGAAAGAAATTGTTAGGAAGACCTGCTGTGGTTTAGATGTGGTTTTAGGCTGTTTCATGATGAGTTCTTGATGCAGTCTGGGAGTAATTTTGGTTAGTCGGCTATTCCTGGACAACACCTCTGTTTTATGTTTGTGGTTTTGTGTCATCTTCCAGACTGACAAGATGTCTATGACCTTGTTTTTCATTTTTGTTTGAATTTATTGTAATGAAGAAAGCTTGTGTTGCATTTTGAGACCTTTTAGCCTACTTCATGTTGCTAAGTTCTTATAAAGGGATTTGTTTTTATTCTAATGGTATGGTAGATCTATGTGTGGCTTGTGAAATTGAACCCAGCTTTCTTAAACATGTTTAATCACAATAAATTCATAATTTTACAGGGGAGTATCATTACCTCTTCACACAAAAGCAGACTGGGTCGTCATAGGTACTTTCTGTAATAAACGAAATCAGAATTTCTAAAGTTTCTTTTTATTTACTCTGGCTATCTTTGACATTAATTTTGTCTGAGCTGAAACATATTAATGTGACAAAAAAATAAAACAAAACATTTGTGAGGGGGCAGATATATTTAGACAGCCCTGTATTAACCGAGTTAGACTGAAATATCCCCTTTTATAATTTTAACAGTACCTCAAAAGAAGCGCATATCTTAGCTGTCTTTCACTCTTCTGCTAGACCACAGTTTTATTAGTAATCTTTTAATCCTCCCTCAGGCTTTGTGAAGTCCTCACTTTGTCGTGGTTGTTACTGCCTTTTCTCCTCTTTGTGTTTAATGCTGTCTTGATTATATTCTGACACCCTGGCTGAAGAACGGTGCCAGAATGGGGCGGCAACAAGGTGCATAAGATCTGTATTTGCAGGAGGCTGCCTGGTGTTATAGGGGGATTTGAGGGATAAGATGCAGTGGCCAGTGGTTAGTAATCTTCTTAGGGCTTGACAAACAAGAAAGCCTGCCATTCTATCTGCCTTGATTGGCTTCAATCAGCTATACACACCATCTGTGTATTGAACACTGCCTTGTTAAATGCTTTGTCTCAGGATTCTCTCTGTGCCCTTCGTTTTGAGACCACAGTCTTTTTCTCTTGTCCTCAGACACACCGGCGCCACTTTTATTCAATAGAAGTGGGAAAACCGCTGATTTTACTTTCTTGTAAACACAAAGGATGAAAGTAAACAATGATCTCACATATACAGTAAAAGCAGTCATAGGTAACAATGCTGAAAGTAAGCAGTAGATCGTTTTCACAGTCTGGCGCATGACTGGCTGTTTTCTAGTCAGAGCTGGTCTTGTATCACAGTGTTGTGATAAGTTCACTTATTCTTATTAAATCTCATGAGCACTCAGCTCTGTGAAAGCATGTCTGTAATTACATCGTCCCCATTACTTCCACTTAAAGCAAAGAATATGGTTGTCATTTGATAAGCTCATAAAGAACACAGATGTGGAAAACTGCTGTCTGATTTCAATAATGCAGCATACGTACATTTAGATGTGATGTATTGTGAAGCTACAATGACAGCTAATTGTATAATTTGTTCTGTAACAATTCAAGAATACTGTACAACAAGCTATTGTTATGCTACGTATTGTAAAGTAAATAATGAAATAGTACAACATGATCTTTAACTAAATTCATGTGGTTTGGGCTGCATGATGGAATTGGTAGTTAGCACACCAGTTACCTCCCTACCTGTCTGTCTCTCTTTTTCTTTATAGTGGTCAACTATCCTCCATAGTTTATTAAACTAACATGCAGGCCTTCCAAAGCTGGAAAATCACATTCTGTATATATCCAGCATAAATTAAAAGAGGTTTGACTTTGGAATTTGACACCTTGAAATTGGGCTCTGTCTCTTTAAGAAGTTTCTGCTCTTTCTGACACTCTGCCACAGTTCCACCAGGTGTTTGCTAATTGCTGCTGCTAGTCTGTAGCAGCAGAGTGGCGGAGGCGCTGCTGAGGGCCGCTCCGTGAGAAGGACGCACGATTGCATCTGAAACACCGAACTCATTTATGATTATGCGGAGAGTATTTCCAGTTTTGTTCTCAAGACATGTAGGTAAGATACACTAGAATTTACATCCAGTCGAATGCCATAAATGTCTCTTGTTTGTTGTGAAAACATGTAATCAGCTCCTTTAGTCTTTATGCAACTTACATTCAATTTCTTGACATGAATCTGTTTTGCTGTAGCTGCAGTCATGGTAAGAAAAAAAAAGAAAAAAAAAACACAGATTTTGAATTATTTGGTTACACATATTTTTAAAATAGTTAAATTTTTAAAGGTGGATCTAATACTTTCCATGCTATTTCATTTAGTTTTTACTATAGTTTAATAAATGAAGGCAAAGCAGAACTTGGAACAGGCCAGATCCTTTTCATGACTAAAACCTATATTTTATTAGGGGTGTGCTTTCTTCATGTCATTATTATCTTTTACAGGTTGTATTATGCTACAATTTTAAGTATTAAGCATTTTTAAGTAAATAAATTAGATCAAAATTGTTTTCCGGAAATGATAGTCATTTGTCATTGTTTTATTATCATTTCCTTCCTCATTAAGTTATCATTAATATTAAATTGAAATCTCTCTATGAAATGAACAATTTTGTGCGAAACTGTGACAGACAGCTTGAGGATGAATTAGATTCTACCAATCGTACTTTTCCTTGACCTAAAAATAGGGAGCAAGCTTAACTGATGTAATCAATGTTGCTCTGTATTTAATTAATAAGATTCAAATAATAAGACAATTCTGGATTTTTAGAGAGGTTGTCAGTGATGCTTTATACACATTTATACCTTCTTTTAATGTGCCATGTGATGAATTCTTAGCACACTCTATAGTGACTAAAAAAATAACAATAAACCTTTTATAAATGATGGCTGACTCACCATAGTGCTTTATACAGTAAATGAGTGGGCAGCTCAGGCGCAGCTTCTGATAAAGTTATGCAAACAACTAAATGCCTGTGGATGCTAAAGAGCTATAAATTCTCCATAAGTAATGGGCAAGCAGGGGAAATTAAATTTCCATTAAGTTTCCAGAAACACAGCTGCAAATCAATGCTACAGCTTTAAATATGTGGGATGTGTGCCTACTGCAGGCCTTAGATGTAATAGCATGGAAATGCATAGGGAAAAATCAGTTTGCCTACTATGAACTACTTTGATTTAAAAGAAAAATCCCCAAACTATTTGCATAGATCACCACCATGCCTTATTAAGACAGCAGTATATTTTACATGATAACTCTGGAATGACTGTAAGTCAGCAAGCTTCAGGAAAATGAACCACCCTAATTTTTAAAAATCTTGTTGGTGAGCTGGAATATTTAAACTGTGAAAAAGGGCAAGGACACTGGAGGGGCTCTGTGCTCTCTGATTGCTCTTCCAGTTTAATATTCTTTGAGAGTTACTCTATATCAGGAGACATATACGACATAATCCGCCTTCATACCATAGCTAATGACTCTAGTATCATCCATTACCATTTCAACCACCAAAAACTGACAGTATTCTGCAGGGGATTCAAACAGGCCTGCTGCTGACATTTGGTCAGGTTTAAGAGGAAATTAGCTGCAATGGTGAAAGACTCAATCCCAATATAGCCATTACTGTCTGATTGACTTTTTCCCTCCTTATGACCTTTAAGGAACAAGCTGACTACACACTTCTTCTCAGCTGCTGGCTGACTTCAACAGAATAAGGCAAAGAGTGATAGAATCTGACTTTAATGAAGAAGTCTTGTATTTGTATTGAAGTTAGGAACAGTGATGGATGACAGAGATGGATGGAGGAAGAAATTCCTGTCTTGAATCAGATCCACTCAAAATTTAAAATCTAAAATAAATTCAGCTTAAGTTAATTTCCAAAATAAATTTGCTGCACTGTTGAATTTTAAGATGAAGTTTACAATATGTTATGAGCAGTTTTGAATCAGTTCTCTCAGTTGTGACTAATACTTCTAACATACTATTGCATAGTCATCTTACTTTTCAATAGCGTTTACTGTTTATTTACAAAGAGACAATGTACTGTACAACATTTGATTGACCTTTTCAAAGGAGAGATGCATGGTACCAGGTTACAGAAAAAAATGCTAATTTCCACCTGAAGTCCCTGGACAGGTTGATGTTATCAAATATGATTAACAGATCATGAATTGGTGAAAAGGGTTAGTATAATAATTAATTACATACATGCCTGATAATTCAATACTTAGATCGCACTAAAACCAAGCAAACCAATCAAATTACAAACCATCCATAAATCAATTTATTTGCCTTCATAAATGGCATAGAAAGAAGAGGTTTAGCAGTTCCTAGAACAGACCTCTAGGAAAGCAGAGTTTTGAAAACATTATTTGATTACTTCACTGACTTGAATTACTGTGCATGTCTCACTTTGTGATATCTGAGAATAAATTATAGAATAATACACAGTTAAGTTAAACTTGAATGTATTAGTTTTATTAACATTTGAATTTCTTTTAACCTGATAGATTGACAACCTCACAATCATCCACTATATTAACTGGTGATTTAAGACTTAGGCTCTGAAATTAACTTTGTGGTCTTCCTAGAAAACTGCAATATTTGTTTCTCTTTTATTTTTGTCTGTGCTTTTTATACTCATTGCTTTCATCACTGTCTCACATTTCATGAAGCCAGCAACACTATATATTTCGTCTATTGAAAGATGACTCTATTCATTTTAATATTCCTGTGTCATTCATTCTTCAAAATCTAATTTCCAAAGCAAGTCATTGCACCTAATATAGTCACAAACATAATTTTATTTTTTGAGGAGGAGTTATTGTTTGCTGTAGCCATCTGGAAAGTCACTACTTTTCACCACTGTTTCATGTTTTTAATTTCTTCTGAATCCTTTCCTTTTTTATCTCAGCAAAAGGTAATTTCAGTGCAGAGGGATATCAAGATTCAGCAGCCAGAGGTAATCCAATGTTTTCTATCTTAGAAATGGTGCCATTGGACTGTCTTGTATGGTATCTGACGCTATATGTGCTTGAGTGTTAACACAACAATAGGTGACTTGCAACAGAGCTAATTGAGAAATTGGATGCCATCCCACATTAGTGTTTGATCAAAGTGATGACAAGCATCAGGAGGGGCTTTCAGACTGTACAGTTTTTTAAGCACTATGTCCCTGTTTATTAAATAAGTATACATTGAAGAACATAAATTACATTCAAAGTGGAAGTCTCAATACCTTCTTATACAACTTTACTTCATTTTACTTTACAATATATTATGTTCTGTTCATATGCTAAATTTGTACATTGGTTTGTCTGTAGGCAGCAAGAATGAAATAGCATCAGTTATGCAACACATTTAAAACATTTTTACTTACATGAAGCTGTGTGATGAGTAATTGCAGACTGAATATTTATAGATTTGCTGTGATCTGCAGCAAAACATTTCATGGGTCACTCATTTGTGATTATATTTTTTCACTGGGAATAATCTTTCAACTGAGAACACTATTGCAATGCATTACAAGAAAAAGACTCAATCGTTTTCTGTGTTTCTGTTCATTTCAAACCTGTGCCTGCGCACAGCTGGATGCTTTTTCTCCCAGTTAAGTCCCTGTCCTGCACTTGAAAAAAACAGCTGGGGCATTTGCTTCTTAAGAGCAATAATACAGCACACATCATGTTTCCGAGTCACCTTCTCTTTTGCAGAAATCATATTTTATGATCTCAGATGATAGATCTTTAACTTAAACCTTTGAATATGTTTCCTCAAGGTTGGACAGAAATGTTATTTGCAGGCAGCAGAGAAATGCACCTGATGCAGAAGCCAGTCTGAACTGGAAATGTATGCTTACCAGACGTTCTTCAGGAGCTAAAATAGAATCGGAATACTCAAATCCATTAGGAGCTTTTTTCCGAAAAAGCTTTTTGTGTGGGTGAGTGTTGTTGTTATGAACTACTCATGCAGTTGCACTTAAGGATAACAGCATTGCAAACACCAGTGTTATCTACCAAATGTACATGTTTCCTGAATATTTTCCACATTAGGTAGAATTAATACAACACAAACATTAACACTACTTGAGTTTTTCCAATTTGTCATGTAACAACCATTACTTTTTTCTGGCAAAGCAAACCAAAAATACTCATAAATGTAAAATAAAAAGTAAAATTATACATGGTTTTATGCAGATTAAAATCTGAAAATCACTGCATTCAGATTGCCAGTGCTGGATTTCTGGATTTGTCCACTTTTTTAAAATCTAAGTCTCTTCAGGGAGGCATTTATAATCAATAACTAAGATTGGAACATTTGGCTCTTGATCATTAAATGCTGACTTGACTTAATAATTTTGTTCTAAACTACTGTTATTCATAATTGCCCTAGGAAGTTTTTTAATAATCATTCAGAGCCAAAACTGAACGCCTATTGCAGGACAATTAGAGATGTTGTAGGGCACCAAAAAAATGTGCCCTACTGGGATACTAATATAGAGTTAAATATACATTGAATAAAAGAGGTCCAAAAATAAAAAAATGACAAAAATTGCATGTAATCTTTTTTTGTTCTGATGTTTAGCAGGGAAATACAGTATTACCAGTCTGTAATGTAAATTCTCCACTAATTCTCCACAGTGCCAGACAATCCCACTGACTTTTTCTTTCCCAATCATATCACTATCAGTTGTGTAAAAACAGCACTGACACTCAGAAAACCTAGACAGAAATTTTGATGCGTTAAATAGTCTCAGTATTACATCTTTTACTCGAATGTAGATGAATAAAATATGATTTCTTTGTATCATATTCTTTTCTAGAACTCTTTCCTTTGTCTCAATGTCTGTTTTTGTCTCTGTTTTGCAAACATTTTAGATATATTTGAGTGAATGTGTGTATAAGACAATGTCCAAACTGACCTTGAGAAAATTCTAAGGTCAGTTTAGCTTATGTTTTGGTGAGCTAAATGTCAGAAAACTCATGACTTGAGTGATATTTTTTAATATTAAGAACTATAATGTAAAAAAAAAGAAAAAGTCTCTTTTTCTTTTCTTTCTACACCTGGTTACCAAATACATGCGTTGACAGTGATATATTCTCTGCCTTCAGTTGCATGAACACAGACTCAAAAATTGACTGCAGGTCATGAATAATAAGACATCAGTAATCACCCCAGCAAAATTTTCAGCCTTTCAGAACCGCTGCCATTTATGACCCTCCATTATTGCCAAGACATAATAAAAGTCTTTTGGCAACATGCCCATCGGTTTCAATCAGATTAGAGTCGGGGATGTCTTAGAAGTCCTTTTTCTTGTTGTTTCAAATGTGGATATTCTCCAAGTGAATGAGACATAAAGATCACAAGACTGATAATTGCAACAGACAAATTGCAAGTAAGAATGAAAATTAGCAACCAGCAAGAAAGATGATTTTGTTTAAGTCCTTCTACCCCACATGATGATCTCAATTTAGTATTAGTTTTAATTAGGCTATTGTGTTCTTGTGTAGAAAGACAATTTGTGAAAATGTACTTAAATCAGGATACGCACTCATATTCTCATCAGTCCCAACTTTTGTTTGTCAGGCTTAAAAGACAGTGAAGATAAATATATTTGGGGAAAAATGGATTGGGGTCTTTCTTCCAATTCAATAGACTTGCTCTTTGTAAGCTAAATATTTTATTACCCCCTTTTTAATAACACAATATACAGAGAAGGTTGTAACTAATAACTGAGACGTCCGAAGAGGCAGAACGTTGCAATTTGGTCCAGGCAACAGTCAGAATCTCAAAAAGGAGGTAACGACCGTCTGCCCAAATGTTTTATTATTATTCACTCTGAGATGTGAGTACAGAGTGGTCTAGGCAAAGATTTTGTGTTAGAAATAAAGATTCTGTTTCTGGGTATTTTAATTATCTTATTTAGTTAAAGTTAGATAATGAAAACCTTCATAGTAAAACAAAGCTGTTGATTTATTTAAAATAAAAAAAACCAAAACGTCAGAAACATACCTACAACAACATTTCTCATGCAGTAGCAGACATCCAGAACATAAAAACAGATTTTTGCTGAGAAAAACTGGCAACTTAATATTTTATTAGATTTTGTTTCCTGAAGAAATAATCTTATATTCATATATTTATTATTTCATAAAGTAGTTTTTTTTATTGCTTGTTTATGTCTGGCACTCCTTAACAGACACTAATTTATAATTTTAAAGAATTTTTTCTAAAGAAGTCTCTCAGATGCATTAGAGCTTAAAATGAAACCAAATCAAAAGCTGATGTCTAACCACTGCTTTTCTTCTGATTGTTTTTTTTTCTGCTTTTCTGTTGCAGTTCAACAATAGTTTATAGGTAAAGTGGGGAAAGAGATTCACAAGCATGTGCTCATAAAAAGGTCTCTTTGTTATTTGAAATATGCTTCAGTGGCCCTGGCAGGCTGTTTCTACCTCTTTCATTCCTTTATTATGAAGGTTGGTAATTTAGTCATTTGAAAGAAAGTACTGTGAGTGAGGATATAGTTAAGGGTGCAGAGGGGAGGGGTTTGCTCAGGATATTCTCTGCTCGTCTGTCAGGAAGCCCTGACAACACAATCTCTCTGACCCCTCCCACCTCGTTCCCTGATTCCATTACCCAAGCAGTGATAAAATTTCCCTGTGACACCCAGCACCATAACATCTGCAGGAGGCACAGACTGAGACATAAATTTAATGTGCTGCATGGTGTCTGATTGTTAATTGTTGTTATATCACATTACAGACATTAGGTGGGGACGGTTTGCCGAGGCCTGTAGCACATGGAGCTGAGTAAGGGGGAAGTAGGAAGTTAATGTGTTTATCCATGAAATAAGACGAGTCAATTTAGGTTTTGTTTCAGATAACTCTTATATCTGCTTGTGTATTTATGCCACAGAAGACAACAGTTGCTTGTTTTCTATGACAAATTATGGACTCCAGTCAAATATGCTCACTTTAAAAAATAAATATTAGCAAAAAAATAATAAAAAAAGAATCCAAGCTGGAGGCTGGAGAAGGTAATCTACTCATAAGCCTTTCATGTAGCTCATTCAACATGTCTGATTTTGATGACTCCAAAGACAATGGGGAAATATCGACAAGACAAGGCAATTAAATTTTTGGAATATATATCTGGCATAAAAAAAATACATCTAAAAAAAAAACAAAAACATGGAAACAGTAAAACATGGTTACTTGCTTTCATTGACAAAAACCATTAATTTTCTCTGTAGTAGAAAATCCTACAGGAGAATCTATTGTCTTTAGTTTTAAACATTAGCTAAAGTCCAGTTGGGTTGCACACCAGGACAATGACCCAGAGCACCCAAGTGAGTCTCAGTCTGACTGGCCCAACAAAAAAAAAAAGAGAGAAAAAAAGACAGTGGCATGCCCTTAAAAAGGCCATTACAGCTCAAAACCCCTTGAATGTGGCTGAGTACTAAAACTATTCTGCTTTGAGGAGTTGGTCAAAATTCCTCCACTGCGATGCAAAAGACTCATGACAATCACAAATGCTTGTGCAATATTGCATGTTTTGCAACATTGCTTACTGGACAGATTGATTAATTGATACTTTTTCTGTACATGTTCGTTTTCATATTCCTAAGAAACTTGCAGAGCATTTTCCCTCTTGCTTCTTGGTCTTTGAAATGAGCAACAATACCAAGACCTGTCCTATTCCCTGGATGGATGCATTTATCAGAACCATTATTCCAGGTTTAATGCGTGTGCATTGGTTATAGTCCTCAAAGCAGACATCCTAGGTTTGAGCTTCAGGCCATTTGCTGCATGTCTCCTCTCTCCACCCCATCTCCTGTCCATCTACTGTCCAATAAAGGCCACCAGTGCAAAAAAGGTGCACTTTTCTTGTTACAGTCCAGTTAGTCTTTAGTCACAGAGAGGTTCAATGGAGCTTTGCAGCATTTTCAATATTTTCAATTATAACTTTCCTTGATCTACACAGTAACTTCTCCCTTTCCCCCATAGAAACTAAGATATTGATATTCTGAAATTATATATTGTAAATGTTCTCTTAAAGCTCTTTCTTATTTTCTGGTCATCTTTGGTTTATCATCCTTTCTTCTAAAGTATTCTACAAAAACAAACTCAGGAGAGACTCCTGTATGCACCCTTTACAATGAACAATAAAGCAGTGAGCTAATTAATTTATGTAATTTATGCATAATTTATAATAAACACCCAACTGGAAAGATGTTGTCTAATCATGTAGAAAGCACTCTTGAAGGTGCTTATTTAAACACTTGTGTTATTGGCCAATTAGCTCTGGCCAATAACACACAACGGCAAGGCAGCTGACTAATCACATCAACATCAGGGGAGAGTATTTAAGTATTTTACTAACATAAACTTATTTTAATAGACAGCTCTGTCAATAAAGTTTTATTTGCATTTATGGCATGGGTTTATTTTAAAAAGTTGTTTTAACCATTCTCTTTGGCCAGATTAAGAAATCAATACACTTGCGGGTGATGAAACAATATAAAATGTTTTACTGAAAGATCCATGCGGTTTATAGTAATTTAAGTCACAAAGCCAACACTGAAACAAGCTGGAGACAAAAGTGTTCCACTCAAGAATCATTTGGATGAAATGCGTTCATTCAGACCGGGTATCACAACAAATCAGATGCCCCCCCTGTCAATGTATGTGTTGGTTTTCTCTGTATTGAGAGCATATGCATGTTAGATTAACTGGCAATTCTAAATTGACATAAAATTTGAAATGTGGCATTACGCGGTTTTGTGTTGGGCCCGATGCATATTTGTGAGATGTGTAAGACATGACTGCTGGAGAAATCCACCAGCAGTCCTGTCCACTTCAGAAGAATAATTTACTATAAAAAAATCAATGCATGTAAAAGACTGTGAGGCTTACAATGGACACCAAGGTAACTATATGGACTACGCTTATATAACTTGAAAATGAGACCTTGTGAGATTTACCTGTACCAACAAAGGTGGAATAATAAAAAAATCAACTCAGTTTACTGTGGTTCAGTCAGGGTTTGCCAAATAATAAAATTAAATAAGAATGGTTATAGACTAGGGAGAGTTTCTCCAATCATTCAACAGATGATTATTAAAAATAGATAAAGGCCATAATTGTAACAGTAATTGTGGAGAGAGTGAAATGTAGCCATTTTCCTGGTTTCTGCAGTTCAGAAGGTCTATAAAGATGATGCGAGGAGCCTCTGACAACATGCCCAAAGTGATTTTAAAGCAGAACATTGTCCTTCTCAACTCCAATTTAATGAAATTCAGTTCAGTTCAGTTCAGTTCAGTTGAATGCTACTTTGATAATCCAAAAGTAAAATTAGATGTATTAACTCTCACTATAAATGTTTTGTCAGAGTCTGAATACATATGTCAGAGACGCAATCCACCAAAACAGTTTTCAACAGAACACTGTGGCATGTTTAAAAGATTAAATTAACTTTGTTTTAGTTTACTTAATCTGATATTTTCTCTCTGTTTAATAATCCTAGCAGTGCTCTGTGACCTCTTTTTATCTTCTTGAGCACCAGTTTGTTGGTTAGCGATCGATCAAGCTGTTTTACTTTCTATGCATGCCACAAACACTTTATTACAACTTAGTTCCTTTTTTCTTGTACGACAGCCAAATGCATGAGGCCACATGGTCGTATACAGTATGTGCTGCCATGCAAGGACAGAACAGCTTGTGGTGCTTTTCATTTTAACATCATCTCTTTCTGAGTATTTTTAGCAGTAACGTTTGCTATAAAAACACCTTCTGATTTCACAAAACAAAATTCATCCTTTCTGGATCTCTTTGACTCTCCATGAAGCCAAGTCATTTACAGTTCAAGGCAGCCCCGTGCAGAAGTTGTTAAAGTGCAAAAGCACATGTGGTGTGTAATTCATTCAGAAGCAAACAATAGCAGCTGGCAGAATGAGTTCGTGGGCTTAAGAGTGCATGCATCATTTACAGGTCAAAACTACAAAGAAAGAGACTATTAAACTAGACAACAACTTATTCAAAGCAACAGCAGCTCCCGGCGGATTCGTCTCTGCTACTCTCCAGTCCTAATTGGAGAAAGAGATGTCACACTGTGATTGCTATTGGAAATTGAGACTCTCAGTCAATTCTCATCATTCTCCCAGAGCTGCTCAAGGCCTGTATGGGAAGATCTCATCTGATGCGTGCTTATTTATCGTAGAGCTCAATTAACACCTGCTAGCTGCAATCTCCTGGGTGGTTTTACATGGGCTGAGTTTGTATTGCCTGTTTTTTTTGTTTGGTTGGTTTTTTCTGACCAGTAATCAGAAAAATTCACCTAAGTCACCCTTTCATGGTTTTATACATGATTTCACTCAAATATTTGCTAATAAAAATTTGTTTTCCATTACTATACCAGTTAGTGTTGCTTTTCCCTGTTGATAGATAAACCGTTGTCCTGAGAATTTGTGCAAATGAGGATAAACAAATAACACATTAACATTTACAGTGATTTTAACATTGTTAAAAGGTAAGAGAAAACAAATAAAACTGAAAATTACTCTAAATTTATTGTTCTCTGTGGTGCAGTCTGTCTATTTACGGCACTTTGACTGAATACAGCTCGACATTTCTACTGTTATTTTGAGAGCTAAAAAAATATATATCTTTTTACCTTGACATCATTTTTTTCCCCCTTTTCTTTACTAATAATTAATAATAATGGCCAAAACCTCTCAGGATGCATAAGCCATGACTGCTCCTAAGCAGTCTGAAAATAATTATTTTAATTAATCAGTAAATAGAGCCAACTGTCCTGAAACATCAATCATTAGCAGCAGAATTTTTTTCATTCTTGCGACTGTTTTCTCAGCCACCATTTTGTCTCAGTATTTTTAAAGCAGATTGTATGTAAACCTTGCAGGGTAAAACACACCCATCAAGTTCAGCTTTTACAAAACATGATAAAAATAGTTTGCTGCTCGCTTTTTTTAAAATTATAATTCTAGTTAACGGTCCTCAAAATTTTAGTGCAACATGAAATGAATTATGGTCAACTGTTGACTATTAAAGACGGTGAAATGATCCATCTCTCAATGGACACTGACTGGAATTTAAGTAGTATTAAATCATGTCACAATTACTATAAATATGCAATAATTCATGGTTATATCAGAATAAGTAAGATACTATATTATAGCTTGCTGTTTCACACACAAACCTCCTCCTGAAAAAATTCCCTGTTGAATTCAACTGCAGCACACTGCAGTTAGAATAAATATCTTCTGTTCAGAGTTAATTTATTTGACTTCTGGTCATTCATATCTCTACATGTACAGTGTCGTATGGAATATTTCAAATCATAAGATTTTTTAATTCTGCAAAATAAATAGATAATAAAAGATAAACTCCACCTTCTGTACATTTTTTCATAACAAATATTTTTTTCCCCATTTAATTTTCCTGTAACCAAAACTGCCATCAGCTTTCAGCAGGCTGCATCTATCCTGATTAAGCAATTTGCTCTGGCTGCAATTTTACATACATAAATATCTAAAAATAAATCTGCATTCCCCTAAATGCAAGCATGATGCCTTATTTATGTATGTGAAAGGTATGCATTCAGAGAAGCATCCAGAAACCCAGGTTTGGCCACATTTAGCAGCGGCTCATATTCTTGGGTTTATGCTCCTGAGAATCTGCATTGTCCAGTAGGAGATTAAGTTATGTTATTTTTTGGTTATTAAAATAAGATTTACAGAAATTGTATTCTACACCGGTAATAATCCTATATAATCCTTATTTTGAATCTAAATCCTAATCACATTTGGATGCAAAATTATTTCTTTTTAATCAAGAAAACTGTTTCGTATGGTATGGAAACCATACGAAACAGAGTCCTTTGAGGATGGAAGCCCTCCTTGGTACTGTTTCAAAATGTTAATCTCCATTTCAGTTAAATTAAACATGCTGTTACAATAAAATGATAATTTTAAAATAAATCTGTCAGGAACACAATAAACCTTTGGCTTGCATGTACAATTTGTTCGAGCTGTTATGCCACAGTTTTTTTTGGTAGGTTAAAAAATTTCTGAAGTAGCTTGGATTAGTTGAAGATAAACTTACATGTGCTACAGGATCAGATGTGATTGATTACATATGTAACATGGAGAAGCAGCATTCAGTTTTTAATACTCCTCTAATCTGGGACAAACGTCCAGAAAACGGCAAAACAGCCAAAACACTGAGTTCCTTTAAGTCGAGGCCAAAAACACATTTGTTTAGAGTTCCCTTTGATTCATAATAACTGGAACATTAATCAATGTATTGGATGTGTATTGGATGATGATTTTTATGATAGCTTTTGACAAAATGTAATGTTTATATTTTCACAATTGGTTATTGTATTATGGTTTCACCATATAAAGCACTGTGAACTGCCTTATTGCTGAAATGTGCTATACAGATAAACCTGACTTGACTTGAAGTCTTATATCTTCGGTCATATAAAAAGTCATATATGCAATAGTGCTGTGGTTTATTAGGATAATTAGGATTAACTGTCAGACTTATTTATTGATCAATATATCAGACCCTTTGACTTTAAGCTATATTCTTTGACGCAAGTTTAGGATAAACGAGCAAACACTGACACAGATTCTTCTGGGAAGCATATGCATTTTGGCTTCCTTATCAAGAAAGTTCAAGCAAACAATGTTCCCAAGATTCCTTGTTCACCCTTTATAAATCGTATCCTTTAAAGGGTTGCTTTGATTCTTTCATGCATCTTTGAGAAATCCTTAAATCTCTCATGGCAGCCGTTAGGTGGACCCTAAGCTCTTCCTCTAAAAAAGCGATGCCTATTTGCACAGAGCTCCTCCTTGGAGCTGCAGTCCCCAGCCAAGCTTCTGCCTCACAGAGAAACCCTCCCTAGATCCTTCCACTGCTTTTTCAGCAACAATAAGCTATCATCTGCTGTAACAGTGCATTATACAAACTACTTCTCAAACCCCTAGAAAAATTTGTAAACAACATAATGGAGAAGTATTGTTGTGAACACATGTTGAAAGCAGAGCTTCTTAAAGAGTCAGGCTAATTTCAAAACGTTAAATTGCAAAGTCAAATTTCTGTTGAGTTTTGTTTGGTATATACATCATTTTTATAACGAATTAAGGTAACATGCTATAAAATAACACTGTGCCTGAAATAAATATAATACCATCCCTTTAATCAAATTCTAGACTTCAATCTATAGAACAATAGTCTGACAGTTTGCCTCACCAGATAGAACAACCATGGCTATTTCCATCATCTTTTAAAATATTGAAGCTCTTGTTATTAAGTCTATCCTGAATGACTGACAGTTTTGACAGAGCTGAGCTGTCACATTAAGTAATTAAATCTCTGGCTAAGTATTTTGCTCCAAGATGCCTGTGGCTAAAGAAAAGAAACTAAATATTCCAATGAAAAGGTAGAAAATTAACATGCTTTACAGCAAATGGGGAAAAATTCTGGCAGTAGACCTCAGTCCACCTTTAATATTTGTCACTCATCAGTAGGATGCAAGAAGAAGTAAGGACGCCAACTTCAGCAGGCAAAAAGCAATTTGTCTTTATTCTTCAGATTAGGATTACAATCTCAAGGTTATTTTATCCACCAGACCTGTTGAGAAAACAGTCAGAGCTCACAGCCATGTTCATTATCACATATTAATGCTACGATGGTAACTCATGGCATCACTAAATGACAAAATTAAACTATATTTACAAGATAACTTTGGATTTTAATCTGTTCAAAGAGTTAGATTAAAGCAGTTCTCTTAATCCTCACATCATTTTAGCTTCCAGTTGCTGATAGGCTCAATTCCTGAATTACTTTTATTCCCTAAAAAACAAAAACACATTTATGCTTAGCAGATGCTCTGGGCAAACAGCCAGCTGCAACTCAGACTATCAGCAAGATAACCTGTCATTCTGTGAGGTAATTGACTGTGTGGATGACTATTGCAAGGATGCCATCGACTTGACTACCATCAGTAGAGGTATTTTGCAGAAAGTATGTCTCCTTTAGTAACCTCACAGATAAACTTGGTTGCAGACGCCCAGACACGCCCACGCACACAAACACAAACACAAACACAAACACACAGTGAGGCTGGTGGCTGTTCATCTAATAGATGGGAATGTAGAAACCCAGACATAGAGTGTTGTAAATCATTATTTATTAATGGCTGAATCACACACAACATTTGATACCAAAGCAGGCATGCCACTTTGGGGGCACATTGCTTTTTTTTTTTTTTTTTCTTGGGCCTGAGATGATACAAACTGTGAGGTCAAAAGATGAGGAGCATCATGTCTCTTAGATTATGATTTTCTCTGTAAATTCTGCTTTGTGGATACTCTGCCCTTTAACAAGCTTATCTGAGGATCTGCTGGATGGAAAGACAACCTTTGAGTAGGTCCATGTGTGTGTATGAGTGGGTAGCACCATTAAACTTGGGTGGATGGACAAAGAATGCATGGCTAATCAGATTAATCAGTCTCTCTTTTCAATCTTTTCTCATCCTCTGCCTATTATTATGCAGGATGCAAAAAGCTGACCCTAAACATTGTCACAGAGCCAAGATGATCCCCTCAGGGGTCGGCGTCTCCAATTTACTGTTTTCTCTTCTCCTCTTCTGCACTGCTAACAGGGATTTATTGGGCTGGTGAGTGTCAGAATAGAAGCGTAATTGAAAGGAAGAGAAGAGAGTTGACTGCTTGTTTGTTGTCAGAGAACAAGTGCAGTTTGAGAGGACATCAGAAACAAAGCCGGGGCGAGGCCATGAGCGGGAGAGAAAGCACGGTTTTGTTAGCCCAGACCCCTCGGCTGTCAGTGTGGGCAGAAAAAGCAAATAAGCAATTTGAGGAGCTGAAGCTGATGTAGTTTATATGAGAATATCTTCCGCCCCAGTCTAATCCCCACAAGGAATATTTTCTAGATTCAATGTTTCTGAAGCAAAAAACCTCTTCACATGTCAGGCACACGCAGAATCTTGGATAAGTTAAAAGCAAATCCTTGTTTTATTCATTTTTTTCACAAACAAGTGTTTGATGACGATGTTCGATTTTTCCAAGAGCAACTCAAAGACTACGAGAAGTGTCTCATTCAATTTATTTCAACTGAAGGGGTAATGGTAGTGACCATTAGGGTGAAGGGTTTTCCACACTTTGTTTCAGCTGGAATTTTGAAATTTTATTTTATTTATTTTTTGCTATCCGCCCTCAAACAGCTTTTATTGTTTGAGGGCAATTAAATCACTTTATTTCCAGTGATCATATTAGAGATGAAAATATAAACATTTCTATAGGAAACTGAATATTTAATGGGTTATTCTTAATTTACCATAATTAGTGTCGTACCAGTAAACCCTTAATGAGAACTAGTTCTAAATTACTTTAAGTCAGGTTAAAATACTTTCATTTATGTTCAGACATAAATGTTTTATTTTGCACTCAAGACCACATAATTATATTGGATACTGAAAGTTTAAGACATGTTGAAAATAGTCATTTATTGTGTGATTTTAGTAATTCTACAATCATTTATTAAAAATAAATGTAAAAATCTGGCCATAAAAGTGTTAAACTTGTTTTTTAATACAGCTCTGATTCTTTCAAAGCATATTAGCCAACAAAATTTCAAATCTTACAAATTGAAGACAATATCCCAATTTGCTGTTTGTTACTGCTTATTACTGCTGTGATTGAAAGTGGAATGAATGAGTTCTTGTAGTGGTTCAGTCTGCATGCATGTTTGGTTATTCTTGCATTGAAAATGGCCTGGTTGGGGCATGAACTTTCATTTGAGATTCTTATGTTGAAAGCAACACACATAAAAACTGCAAAAGTTGTTTTTGTGTGCTCAACAGCCAAACTTCATCCCTGCTGCCCATTACAGACAGACACACCAACACAAAGCAGCCACTCAGCTATCGACTTGGGAGATATTGTTGTTGTCATTGTTTTGTCTCTTTCCTGTATAAAATATCCAAAGTTTTCCCCTGAAAATCACCCAAAACAGAGCGCTATCAAATAGCATCAGCTGATCTATGATCAAGTTCAAGTTTGTCATGTAAAATAACAGCACTGTTCAGATGAATGCTCCTAAGAAAGGGAGCTCTAATCTTAAACTCGTGTGTTTGAATGTGTACCCACAACACTGCCTTTGGTTCTGCTGTAGGCTCATCCTGCTTGGGAGCCAGATACAGATACACATCTTTTCTTCACACTTCTCTCTGATGCTTGGTGTCAAGATCTGCTGTTATTGTCTCTTTCTTTGTTTTTCTTCTTTCTCTTGGCAGGTATTTGTTGTCAACCTGACATAATAGCTCCCTGGGTGGTAGCCATATTGTCCGTTTAAAAACAATAAAAGGCCACTGATGACACTAGAATTAATCACATCTCACTTTCCACCCTCATAATTTTTAGTCATGTCTTCCCTCCTGACATAATGGCTCTCATTCTTTCATACAAAATTTACACTTGTTTACTGTTTAGTTTTAATAGCATCAGATGAGACTGGCAAGGGAGTCGGAGCATAAGCCTAAATAAACCATTCACAGATCACTGCACTAAAATTAGACAATTGCTGTCCATGTTTATTTATTTCTACCCACTTTTCCTGTTCTTTTCAAAGTTCTAGTGTTGTTAGGCAATAAATCAAATTGCTGCTTCACAATCAACTGGCGTGTTGGTTTAGATTTTAGATGCTTCTGATGTGTTCAGTGGTGTGCAGATGGTTTTGATTTTTAATCAGCATACTTTTTGAAACCAGTGGTTTATTTTCTATTACAAGTCTTTTCAAAAAAAAAATATGTGCAGACTGTGGAAAGCTGTGTAGTCCTTCCCTAAGTTTTGATGCACTGTGATTTACTAGCAGCTTTAGACTCGTGGCCTTCTTGAGCGTTAAAAAAAAATCACAAAAATAATTTGTGTTGAAATAAAATGAATAGTTTATTTTTTATTTTATTTTTATTTTTTTATTTCAGCATTCTTGTGATTGCTATTTGTAATTACAACTTCTCTGCATTTTCTTTTGCACCTTTGGGGTTGAATCACATTAAGATGTGTGATGAGATTGGTTCAGCTCAAAGCTGATTTGGTTCAGCCAGTCAGCAACCAAAATCACCTTGAATGCTGATTGGTCAAAATGTTTATATGTGAATGTCGGTTTGGAGCAAAATTGCACTCTTTAACTTTATTCTCTTCCCATTTCACTTCTTTCCTGTTGTGTTGTATCCAAATATGTTATGGGTTTCAGTTTGTTTCATAAATGATCTCTATAAATGATAATTAAAAGTACTAGCTTGTATTTTGGGGAAATAAATCAAACCAATGCAACTGTACACTATGGCAAATTTGGCTTCCAGGATGAAGTATAAACAAGTTTCACCACAACTGTTATTGTGAATTTGCTTGACCCTATAAAGAATATATTGAAATACAATGTTACTCATTCAGTAATTTCTAGAAGTCTAAAATAATTCCTATGGGATTTTTATGTAGCTCATTTTATAAACAGTATGAACAGCATTTTTATTACAGCATTGTGCTCAAACCAAACATAATGAAATTGCTATCTGGGTGGCAAATTACTGTGGAGCTATTTGGAGTTTATAATAGCCTACCTACTGACCCATGTAAGATCTTGAACACTACACAGAAGTCAAGCAGAGGGCAAGGTCTTAAAAATAGCAAAGTACTAGATTTGATGGTACTTTTATATACTCATTTCATATATTTTCAAAAAGTATATGAAATGAATACACACAAGGTCCAGGTTACATTACCGTTTAATTTAATTTCAAACATAAGCAACTGGTTAAGAAATACAGCAAAAAACCAAGAAACAAAACATTAAATAACATTCAAAGAACACAGTCCTTGTAATTCAGCAGATGAGAAGGTCTGAAGTATTTGACTTCCAACTTTATTATTTGGAGCAGTTTCATCTGGCAAATTACCTTCTTCTTATAAAAACCCATATTTGGAAAGAGTCAAGGAGAGACTAAGGAGAGGAAAAAAACAGAGAAGACATTAGAGCGGGTCTTATTCCATTGCTGCAGTAATGATAATGTTTGCCGGTGGCCAAACACACAGAGAGCTCAGAGTATTAGCAGCAAAGAGAGGATAATAGCACAGAGAATTATTAGACACAAGTACTCTGTGTTTGAGTCAATTCTTTAGGCTTATTACACACTGTAGGGGGTGAGAGAGGGGTTTAAACAAGTAATACTGCATTACACGCATTAAAGGGTGACAGTAATTACTTACTCCAGTCAGTCTGTGGTGTTTGAACAGAAAGACACAAGCCCTATATGCGCTTCTTTCTTTTTCATTGTGGCTGTTTCCTCTTTCCTCATTTCTTCTCTTCTCCTTCTTTCCTCTTGCCTCGCCGTGCTCCTCCTCACCTGCAATTCTTCCCCTATTCTCTCCTCGCTTTTTCACTTCTCTTCTTTACACAGTGTCTTTCCTCTCCTTATCAGTGCAGCGGCGGATGCCTGGGTAATGAGGATCAGTGTTGTTTTAAACATGAAATGGTGAGGGGGCCCCGGCGGTGCGGAATCAATAAGAGCCATTACCTCTCCTCTCTAATGATGCAGGCCCCCCCCACCTCCCACCCCCTTCTCTCTGCACACATCACCCCTTGTCTCAGCCCATTTCTACTCGCTATCCAATATTGGATGGGAGGAGGTTATGAATTATCGAATCCCAAGGGCAATGTGCCTTGCCGCCAATTACCCAGTGAAAAATGACCCCATCTCAAGTGTGTGTGTTTGCACGCAGATGTGTGGGTACGGAGTGGGTGGAGAGTTTGACATAGACCGGCTGGTGTCACACATTTGTGGACAGCTATGCCTCCTCTGTCTCTATGTTTTACACACTCACATACTGTACACACACACACGCACACACTGGACTGTACATTGTGACTGATGATAGCCATTTTTTGGCTTGTTTGTTTTTTTTCTTTCCCTTTAGAAGCTGTGTTGGTGCAACAAATGATCTGTCAGTTCCAGAGGACTATGACATTTTTTGCTATTACTACACTCTAAAGAGTGGCTCTTTTTTTGGGTTGAAGATCAGTTTTGCATCACACACAGTTGTTTAACTTACCATTACACATCCTATCAGAGCAGCAATCTGTAAGAGGTAAACTTTGGTTTGGTTTTATGTTATCTGCATTGGTATTTCCTGCAGTAATTAAGATGGTGGGAGTATGGCTATTTTATCTGTCAAACTGTCATGTGTTATGGGAAAAGCTTTAATTGAAGACTTCATAAAAAGGGAAATAAAACATTGCTGTTTTCCTACAATTACATGTACTGTGCATAATTATGTACAGCAGTGATTAATATCCAGTGTCAGCTTTCAAACCCGATAGCAGAATTAGTATGCCATTGATTTCAGTAAAAGATATATGGCCTTTAAGACCATAGCAGTGGGTTCTTAACTTTCCTCATCTTCATTGTTTCTAAACACTTCTACTGTTGCCAACTTCTGTGGGAGTCATTCCAGCATCTTTAGCTTAATGGTGGCACATCATGAAACCAGTACATGATGTACTGGTTTCATGGAAGAAACCAGTACATGATGTGACTGAGACTGAGTAGAACAACTTCAGTTTTATTTATATATATTTATATAGCTACACCAAAGTCACTGGAATGGATCCTTATTCACCCCCCCCAACAGGAATCCATAACAAACTTTGGTGGGCGTCGCCTAATTTCTCTGTAGCGCCCCCTAGAATATTTTAAATGATCAACCCCAAGCCATACTTTAACCCAGAATTATGAAACTTGGCACAGATCTTGTCAGGACCTACAAAAAAGTCTATTGGAGCCATGGACCAAATCCAACAGGAAGTCGGCCATTTTGGATCAAAGCCACCATTTCCTCTTTTTTATAGATGATCGAACTCGTCCTACAGCTTTTAAAATACAGACTTCAAACTCAGTCAGCACAGTCTTGATGCAGTGAAGGTCAAAAGTTATCCCTGGATTTTTTTGTACATCAAAGCATGTGGGCGTGGCTAAGTGTCAAACTTTGACTATTCACCATGAAACATCAAGGTGCAATAACTTCCACATACAAGGTCACAGCTTCATCAGACTTCCTATGTCTCACTACAGACCAGCCCTCATCACATTCACTTGCTCAACTGATGACATCACCTTAGCCCTGCCCCCCTCCAACAGGACGTCATCCGTTTTTTCTACCGTATGTCTTACTTTTAATCTATGATTCATATGGGTTTAATCCTGTGCCAACTGACATAAAATGACTTGATGATGAACTCTGTCAATGCTGGCTGAACCATATGGGCGTGGCCGAATGCCGACTTGCAATCCCTCGCCACATGCATTCGGTCGTCTCTAAATCACACATGGATCATCCGATTTGGACCAAACTGGGTATGTATGACATTTGCTCACATCTAAAGAGCCCAATAGCATTGAATTGTAATTGTACTCCACTGCGCCCCCTAAGTTATTCCATCACCTATATTTTCCTCAACACAACAGAATATCTGCACCAGATTTTTGGTGCATCAAAACTCTTTGGTGCTGATCGCATCGGTGTGTATCGCCTGGCTGACAGATGCGGGAACTTTGTGAGAGCATCAGCGGTGGCTGGCGGGCGGTGTCACTGGAGCTCCCGTGGTCACCAGGAAGCCGGAGCGGCGCTGAGCTGCGAGGGCCGCCCAACAACCCTGACGGCTTTAATTCACTTTGACATTCTTGATTTGAACATATTTTTACATATATAGTATCTGTTTTGGATAGTCAATCGCAATGTAACTAGTAGTGACAATGGTGTGCTGTAGATCTAATGTTTTCTCCTAAATTTATCCAAAGTCCAAAAGTCGTTTCAATACAAATGTAAACCACTTGGCACCATTCTCCAAAACATTCAATTTTACACCAACCTTCTTATTCATGCAACACCTGAGAGAACTGTGTATTATGCTCATGTTATGAAAATGTATTATATGGTCATCTTTTACAGCAATGTAGAAGTATTCATATCAGTAACTGAAATTCATTATTTTAGATGTCCTTTCTCTGGCAGCTCCTCCTGTCAGCTGTGCATCTTCCTAAATGTGTTGATGAGATGAGTGAAGTTTCTATCGTTTCTTTCAAGTCTTTAACACAACGTTATTACTTTTCTTTTCCACATTTCTTTGCAACATGGGCTAATATGCATGCACACATGCACTGAACACAATGAAATCATCTTCTGTCTCAAGTGTATCTTTTCTGTCCATTTAGCGGTTTCGTTGTGGGGAAGTGCTTGGTGCTGATATATAGCACTTTGAGCTCTGATTAAATTACACTGATGGGAGCATCAAATACAAAGAATAGTAGCAGAGAAAAAAAATAAGCTCCTCAGTTTACATCATAGTTTTTGGCAGATAATACATGTCAACAAGTTTATTTTTTTTCCTTTTTTACATCTCATGGATATATGACTTGTTTCATGACTAGCCTGCTGTGTGAAAATTTCCATCTACAGTTTTTGTTTCCCTCCTAAACTCCTACTACTTACACAGTGACTTATCCATCCATCCATTTTCTATTCACCCTATGTCCCTAATGGGGTCGGGAGGTTTGCTGGTGCCTATCCCCAGCTAACGTTCCGGGCGAGAGGCGGGGTACACCCTGCACAGGTCGCCAGTCTGTCGCAGACAGTGACTTATGAGATTAATAATTATGTTTACTTGTCCATACTTGAATTTCAGGATCTGACTTTATTTTTTGTAGCTGGAGTTTATATTCTCCATCTCTCAGTGTGATTTTCTGTGGGATCTGGATAACATTTGATCCCGTTACACATCTTGAGTTATGTAATGGGAAAGTGAGGACCATTCACATCAGATTTGAACTTTCACTTCCAATAACTACTTTTCTGCAGGCCCCTTCTAGATGTTCAGGTCTATATATAAAAGTTATTTAAGCAGGGGGAGATATGACATCTAAAAACTAGGACAAGTTTAAGTCCTTGCTGAATTGATTTGCTCAGAAAAGGTTGTCAATACATATCAGATTCCTAATATTATTCTAAATAAATTGAGAAAGTTCTGAATTAACAATGACTAGTCATATTTAAGCACTTGGTCAAAAGTTTGAAGGAGGACCAAAAATCTATGGAAAAATAACTCTTAAAGTCTTCACATTATGAATGCGGAACTTTCAACAAAATTCATAAAGTTGCACTGTGACAACGGAACCGAAGCATTTCATGCCTCTTGTAGTCCAAACTGCACAATCCTGACAAGTTTTATGCTATATGCTCTACCTACTAGAGAAGCCACCATAAATTGGTATTCAATGCCAATAACAAAAATAACAAACAACTTGCATAATATTAACCAATATCCAAATGCATTAACACAACCATGATGTATTCAAATTGTCTGGTTGCATACACCTGATTTTGTTCTCTTCTTAGAAAAATATGTGGACAAAACAAACACCCCTAGGCACTGCATTAGAAATGGAACATCCCAAAATCAGCCTCTCCATATAAGGCATTGGAAGGCCTCTCTTCTGGTTTGACACAAAGGCTTGGACAAAAGAATGAAGGTAAGATGGAAACAATACATAATATCTGAGAATCTTCCCTATTATGATCAAGTAACCGACAGGTGATCAAAAATCATTACCTTCACAATAGAGGACAGCACAAACCAAACAACATAATTTTGCAAGATGTCCAGATGTAACAAAGTAAATATGATTGTCCATTGGACTCCATGAATAACCTCACGGCATTTTATGACTTTAACATGAAATGCCATGTTCTTAGAATCTTAATTATGCATTTACTTCAGCAAAGTCAATGGAAAAACATCCAAAGTAATGAAATAATTACCTTAGCTGCAGTGATAATTTTCTTTTTACAAAGTTTCTGGAATTTAAAGTGATCTCTCAGAGAAAAATACTTGGATTCCTTTTGCACTGTAATTTTTTTTTAGTATTTTTTTTTTGTGATGTATCTCTGAATTGCTGCCTCTGAATTCCTGTTCAGTGCCTTGTGATGCATCTACACTTGAAGAGCAGACTCTTGAGAAGTTGAATTTGTATTTAGAGATGCTACTTTCCAGTTGTACTCAGAACTAGGAAATTCCAACTTCCCAGTCAGAAAATCAACTGGAACACCCTCCAAAGTCAGATTTCTCACTAGGAATCTGGGAACAACTCCAATTACTCCCAGTTATGACTTGTAAAGCTGACTACACGTTTCAAGATGGCCGCTCCTTACATCAAAAATAGTAAGATGTGGTGGAAACGTGTATTTTACAAGGCACACATGTAAGACAATGTCTAAAATTGATGTTACATGTAGTGCCTGCGACTATAGACTGGGAGAATTGGAAGTAGCGTTTACTAATGGAAAGTAAAGCCTAAATTAGTTAGAGGTAGTACAAACAATGTTTCTGGGCGTCGCCATGCAGAAGTCGCTGGGGTCTGAGGTTCTCACATAGTTGAAACGCAGCATTAGAATTTAATGTTTAGTCCAAGTCAAAGGAGAGACTAATGAATCTTTCAATGCTAGTTCAGTGAATGCATTATGTTTGTACTTTTTATGTGTTTTGCGTCCATCATTATGAATTTTAGGCATTAAGTTTCGACAAAACTTAAATGTTTTTGTCCATTCATAAAATAGTGAATCCTTAAGCTTAGCAAGTAAAGTAGGGGAGATTCTGCTTGCCACTGTAACAATCGTTTCTCCCTGTGTTTTAAAGATTGCAGTCATCCTGCTGTCAAATGACAAAAGTCTGCATCTAAGCGATCCTGCAGCCACACTACACTGTTTGTGCTGAGATTTTCTGGGAGTATGAGACAAAAGAAAGGGGGTCACACACTTGCAGAGGTGCAGCAAGCTCAGAGTGATAAAACAGCTTGGCTTTGGACCATGTATGGCACTTTTTCCTTTGTGTTTTGGCTGTTGTAGAGCTAAAAAAGTCAGGGAGTCAGAACCTTTTCTACCTTCCTGTTTTACTTTCTGAGAATAATATAATAAAACATATTTTTTGGAATTTGAGAGACCTATAAATTCTTGACAATGTTAGGTCTATAATGTATAATGTGAATATTTCCTTTTGCATTTCCCATTTCAGTTGTATTGATTTATTTGTTGTCTTCCTTAGTTTTGATTAACACTGAATTGACTAATGTTAAATCTAATTCTTGATTTAATCTAATTCTTTCTTAATTTAATTTTGAATACATTTAAAATCCTTGGACATTTCTAGAAATTTCCAGATTTTTCTTTATGTAATGACAGTCTCTCAGTGAAAAGCTGTAGAATTGATCAATTCAACTTATTTTGATAGATTCTGAGACTAACTGCATATACAGATATTAAAATAACCTAACATAGCTCAAACAGGTACACATTGTTTACATCGAGCAAGTCACTAAAAGCTGTTTATGCATATGAAATAGTAAAAAACAGGGTAAAAATTGACATATGTAATATGTTAGTCCTCTTCCTGTTTGTTTACTCACTGCTACCCTTGCAATTATCACTTCCTCATTGTGGATGAGTTTGCTGCGTCTCTGTGTGGCACTAACCCAAGGTTGTTCCAACAACATGTTGTCTTTTGAAATTAACTGCTTTGAGCAGCTATGATGTGCTCTCTGGAAGACATGCCAAGACTGCTGGCTCAAGTCCAACATGAGAGATGAAATCAGGAAAGTAAAGAAGAAGAAATGAGAATTCTGAGCCAGATCCAATAATTTTGTTTACTCAGACTTGTGAATAGAGGGTGCTAGGGGACAACACAGAGTCTTTACTCAGTTTAGGAATGTCACAATGAATCCCCAGATATTTGGTACACTGAAATGACTGAACTGTATATGATATTGATTAGCTTGACACAGAAAGATGAACATTAAAAGGTTGCAAATCTAACTATTTGCAACCTTTTAATAGTTAGAAAATAGTTACAAATTGCTTTCTAAAACAACCCCTTTTTTTTACAGAAATGTATAGTTTAGACTGAGTTTACAAAGTAAAGCAAATTAATATTATAAAGATTTTGTCTGGATAACATGTTTCAGTTTAACATAAGATTTTACTTAAACAGTAAATCTTATGTTTTCCTTACTTTTTTTTTTGCAGAATGGCCACTTCTGTACAAAATTTATACAAAGTGCAAAGAATTTCCTGCAGAATGCAGAATGCAATGCAGAATATTTGTAAGGTTCTAGGTTCATGCATTTTATAGAAAAAGGGAGCTTTTTCCTTAAAGAAAGAATATTATTTACAAATTCGTTCTAGTGAGCAACAGTCATCTCCAGTTAATGGATACATGTTGGTGGGCGGAGTCGGTCCTACTTAGAAATTAGGGCAGTTGAATCAATTGTCCATGAAACCACATAAAAAGTGGTTACAGGAATGGATGATTCATGCTGAAGAACAGGACCTTTAGTCACAATTCACCCAGAGCAGCACACACTGCAGCTAACATTATTTGTTAGATGTCAGTTATAACAAAACACATTAGAATGATTTCTCTTACAAAAACAACTTTTGGTTATTTTAAAACATGAAGTTGTGAAATAAAACAATAAGAAATCTTTTCTCTGGTTAACTTTTGCACAGAGATCTGATAACTACAGAAGTTTGTGGAGAGATTAATCTGGCTTGCAGCTGCATGCTTTAATAATATGCAAAAAAAAAAAAAAAAAAATGGTCAACTCAATATCCTGAGATTGCAAAATCAGTACCTGAAGCAAACTGTAGCACAACAATTACCTGGCCAACAGATACTCATCAGCAATTCAGGCAATACAGGACATTTGGAATGTATTTACAGTGCTTCAATTTTTCCATATTTTACGTTACGGCCTTATTCCAAACTATGTTAAATTGTATTGTGTTAAATATCCGGTTGTCATAACCCAAAGCACGTGATGGAGGTCTCAAAGGAGTGGCATCAGACTCTGTCAATATCCAGGAGTCCCAGACTTGAATCTGATGAATATCTCTCTTCTACCTGATGGAAATTTCAGAAGTATTGCAATGAATCATTGGTGGATCTGCCTTAGGATAGGTGTGCTAAGCTTGTGGCATCTTACTCAAAGAGACCTGAGGCTGTATTTGCTGCCAAAGGTGAATAAAAAATGTGTTAAGCAATGGCTGGGAATATTTGCATAAATCTGATTTTTTTTTGGTTGTCTAATTTTAATAATTTTGCAAAAACACTCGCACTGTTTTCTACATTGCTGGTGAAAATAATCTTCAGTAAGGAGTCACATTTCTTAATCTTTTTAATAAAACAAAGGTGTGTTTTCCAATTTAGATCGAGTTCAGAATATGCAAAATGCACAGCCCTTAAGCCTTAATTTGAAACTTTTACTTCTAACTTTCAGAACCTTAAAAGGTCAAGCTCCTCAGTACAACTATCTGCTGAAACTACATTCCTCCTCCTCCTCAAATCAACAGGTCAAAGGTCATTGATGAGTCTGCCTATGTTCATGGGATTTCTTATAGGCCAAACCAAGACTTTGGAAGAAACTTCCTCTGTCTCGTATATACTGTACACTACTGTCTTACTTAAAAAGCCACTGAATAAGCAACTATTCAGACAAAATTATACAAGAGTTCTTTTCTTTAATGTGATTTTATTTAGATAATTTTCAATTGGGTATTATTTTTTCCTCTTGTGTGAAGTTTTTTTTTTTTTTTTACTCAAGGGCTATGTTAATAAATTAATTATCTTGCCTATTTTTACTTGTTGTTTTTGCTGTTACCTCAGTTTCGGACTCTCATGCATATAATGAAAGCATAATAATACTCCTGACACGTTAGAAATAATTGGAAGTTAATATGACAATAGACTGTTTCATTGAAGTTTAATGTCACATTACAGGTCTGAAGAGTTTACAAGCCAAATCGCCTTCTTAAATTTACATGCTTTGAGTCAGACTTTCATTATTTTTTCTGTTCATTTTTTTTTCTTTTGGTGATCTATTAAATTACAGAGAATAAGATATTCCTTAACTTTAAATTATCCACATTACATTTTGATTTCTTGCTTTTCGGTAGCGGTTCAAAATTTTTTGGACGACTAAAAAGTCACTTTTAAAGCATCCAGTAGTTTTTCTTGGAGGACATTTTCAGGGACAAACTGAACTCACCTGTTGAAGGGAGCTGATTTCAAATCCCGTCACCTCGCGTACAAACAGAGCTGCACACTGTTTGCACGCACCTGTCAGGCGCACCAACATCATAGTGGGGCTGTGAGCTGAAACACGCCCTCCTGTGGCCCCACATAGCAGACGCGCGAACAACTTTGGTGTCAGGAGGAACTGAACGAGTGGACACGGGTACTAGGTCAACCATGATTTTTTTTATTTTTATTGCTTGCTAGTTTGTTGTTTTGCTCCCTTAAAAACGGGTGTACGCAGTGAGATTAGTGGTTGTTGGAAGTCCTGCATCAAAGTGAAGAAGTTTCAGAGCGCTTTTCAATAGGCACAAATTGTTGGCGAGGATCAAATAGAAGCATAGACTGAAAAAGAGTAAGACCACCGCGCCCCTTGGCATGGTAAAGGCGTCCTCTGGAAACCTACGTGAGAGCGGAAAACAAACTGGGAGTGGGAGCAGTGATGCTTCTTTGACAACCTGTTCAGTGTGGAGCTGTGAAGCTTGAGCGCATCCCCGCGCCTGTCCTCCCCTCTCTTCTCTGTGCCTCTCCCTCTCTCTCTCCACGCACAGACAGGGGCGGTCGTTCTCAGTCTGCACACATTCCACTTGGCCAGCATCCCCCGGACTCCACAGACACAGTGCTGATTGAACAAGCGGAGAGGGGAGCTCATTCTCAGAGCGTATCATTTAGAGAGGCTCCACTAGACTGTCACCGGCCAAAGAGGGAGAGAGGCAGCAATTCAACCACGCCTTTCTCAGTAAATTCAAGGAGAGTAGTCAAGGTTTAGGGTATATATTTATATTTTTAAAGGGACTTGCTTGGGTTCCTTTTTTTTTTAAGAAGATTTAGGGTTTTTTCTTTTCTTTTTTTCCCCCACTTTTTTATATTTGTGAGGAGGAGACTCCATCATCACTTCTGCTGTGCGCTTCGCTTGCCGCACTTAAAACAACAACAAAAAGTTCAAGTGGAAATTCTTTTGGAACGCGCTACTTCACTACATCGGTGTTCCGACAGGAGTTTTGTTTTTCACGCTCTCCGTGGAAGAGGATATATAACTTTTCAACTGGTGTTTTAGGAGAAGAGGAGCTGAGATCGGAGGAATTCTTGCTGCTGAGCCTGGAGGAGTGCGCAGCGCCTTGAGATACAAGGTAGAACCCAGGCGTTGAATTTGTATCCATCTTAAATTTTTAATGAACTTGTACTTTGCTTCTTAAAAAAAATAAAAATAAAAACAACAAAAAAGCAATTTACTTACACAATATGGTCTCAAAGTTCATCATCTGTCTCATAATATTCTGTTTTGCGATTAAGCCATTCAATTTGTGTGATTTTAAAGCTTTTTTTATTTCTATCTTTGCTTTGCTTTAATCCCCACGAGTCACAATGAAACTTTAATCACAGCTCGCCTTCTTCTACTGCAACTTGCCAATACAGCCATCCGGTTATAAAAACATGTTAGGTCAGAGGAGTCACACAAGAGGCTTCATTATCTCTCGACTCCTTCTCATTTTCATTCCTCTTCCTCGGTTTTCCCACTGATTCCGAACCCAAACCTGCAGCATATAGCTACATCAATCCATGCTAGACTTAAAAAAAAAAAAAAGAAGAAGATAAAAACTATGCTGTTTTTATATGAAAACGGCAATTTATTTTAGGATGTCTGGAGTAAAAAGTGGATGTATTGCTCCACTTGTTTTTAATCCACCGTCCTTCCTCACTGCGGTGTAATCCTCCGGTTCGCTCCTGTCCCGACTACACCTGCCTCAGCAGGAGACAGAAGCCAAACATCAGACCTCAACAATCCCGTCAATCTCCAATTCTCTAACACACAGCGCCGCTTGTAAGCTCTGTATAATCCACGCTGTCGTGATTGAATTACCCGCCCTTTAAATTGAATGAGGCGATGTAGGCGTTACAGCGCGCAGTAAATTGCTCCGAAACATTATTGTCTCGGCTTACGGGGTTGAAAGAGACACAGCTGGACATAAAAAATAAAAATAAAAAAAAAGCGAAAGAAACTCTTTATTTAATTTTTTTTTCCTGTTCTCACCTCAACATTCTTGTCTCTCTCAGGTTATGACGGAGCTGAGCTGAATATGGAGCTTTTCTGGATTGTCTTGTTTTCCAGTGTGCATCCTCTTGTTTGGGGGCAAGGAGTTTACGGTAAGAGGACGATGACAATTTATTTCCTCATTATCCAGACTGTAGCCTCCTTCCATGCTTGGCAAGTTCAGACCAACCTATCCACGTTGTGTTAGTGATGAGAATTAGTTCATTTTTTAACTCACTGAATAATCTTTATAGCCCACATGTCAGCATGACACCCTAATAGGCTCACAATAACGGCCTGTGAGCTACTGCCAGAACAGCTCCAGATGGACAGACTGTCACTTATCTTGAAGAGAACATTTCTTTGGTAGAAAAGCTGCAGAACATCTAACAGTGTAACTATAATCTAACCTTCCTATTGCTTGAAATCAGTTCTGTTCACTGTTTTTAGAATCTAAATCATGCATTTAAAGAAGTGGCTGAGTTATGGAGTTACTTTTTGCTTCACTAAACACATTTTCAAACTCGAACCGTCTGAACATTTTTGTCATCAAAAATTCTCATGCTTAGTGAATCATCTGCTCACACACGCACACACACCCCGAGAAGGTTTTGAAGGCGAGGATAAGCATGGCAAAGCTCTCTGGGATGCGGCTCGTCTCTTGTTAAACAGGACAGTCACTCTGCGCTTTTGAGGATAAGGCCTCAGATTTGTGCCCTCTCAAGACTGCATCCTCACTGTGTGTTACAGAGGCTCAGTTTCCCGGGCTTACAGGCGCCTGGCCAGACATGCATCCTCCTGTCCCTCTGGGCAAGGCGAACACACAAAACTCATCTGTCTGCTTTGATACGTTGATTTTGACGTTCGGAGAAATGTGGCAGCCATTGGAAACAAGCTCTGTTTTGTCACAGTTGCACAGAGTGCGCTTGTCACATACAATCCTGCATCCCGCCGTCACGCTGAGAGACGATGACAGTCTTTGATTTGCAGAAGCATGTAGGCCTGTGTAAAAGTCCTTGCTAAGTAATCAGGTTTGCTCTCGTCTGATACTTCACAGCCCTGCTGACTAATCAATGAGTGTAAAGTACAAACAACTTAGACGGTTCACAGATCTCTTCGTGGTTTATTTCATATAGCACGAGTTGCATGTTTTTTTGGGAATCCTCCGTTACAGCCTCGGACGTTTTGTAGTCCTCGACAGCAGAAATGTCAGCGTTAATGCAGCGAGACAGCTCTGGATGTATTCCTCAAAAGTCTTTCAGTTCCACTGGAAATGTCAAACTTTTCTAGAAGAAAAAAAATTGAGCTGTACTTATGTGAAATACACAGCTCTATATGCTTTTATGGAGGGACAGTTTCAGCTTGTTCAAAACCCTTTTAGCACACGTTGTAGAATATATGTTAAGAACATATGGGATCTTTGATCAAGCTTATTCTCAGTACAATCCGTGTGATTAGTTTTTTCCCATTGGTTTGATCTTGAGCTTTTTGTCCTCATTATTTCCCCTCACAGATGTGTAAAATTGTTTAAAGTTGGCTTCAGGCTCATTCACAGTTTGCTAATATTTGTCCATCATGAATTCTGTTAGAAGCATGCATTCGATTGAAGAGGGTTCACAGGTTTTGTTGTGCAGCCTTTCCCACAGTTTGTTTGGATGAAGGTGTTGTCAGTACATGCTTGTGTGAATCTGTGCATGCAGGTATTTGTGTATCAAAGTGTGGATCGGTCACTGTGTGTGTATACTCAGAAAATAAACTTGCTGCCTAAACATAAGTTAAAAATTGTAATAAATCACATATGGTTTCTTTTTATTGACGTACTTGTGTTGTAATGGGAAACATCCGGGTTAGATCAGCATCATCGCTTAGAGTCGTTTCAATTTTATTTTTAACAAGACCGGGTCAGTGTCATTTTAATTGAGGAAATTAAAATCAT
This sequence comes from Gambusia affinis, assembly GCF_019740435.1. Classification (NCBI taxonomy): domain Eukaryota; kingdom Metazoa; phylum Chordata; class Actinopteri; order Cyprinodontiformes; family Poeciliidae; genus Gambusia; species Gambusia affinis. The sequence continues at coordinate 10,589,770 of NC_057869.1, read as the reverse complement.
TTTCATTATTGAAAAGGTTATTAATTAAATGTTACTTTGTTTTACTTTTAAAATTAAACATAACTCTCGCCATGAAATTGTCAACAGTATATAGCTCAATGAATGTAAATAGTTTTCTTAAGTTAGATTAGGGGTTCTATGGTTCATTTCTACAGTCTACCCTTACCTCTAAATCTTACCCACCCCAACACACACACACACGCACACGCACGCACACGCGTGCACACACACATATATGTAGGCAGTGTTTCCTTTAGTTGTGTTTTAAAAATAGGAGGCTGCATATTATTAAACATGAATATGTAGCAAGTAGGTGAGAATTATTTAGTTTTTTTGATGCATAGATTTAATTAATAGTTTGTCATAACTACATTTAGTAGAATTTCATAGACGTTTTTGTACAGAATCCCAGCATGCTTTCCTTTTAATGATGATTAAAAGAAGGTGATGATCCTTTAGTTTTCACATTATGACAGTTTGCGTTGTTTCATGACAAGATATATGTCCTAACAGAAGACTGTCAAGATAAAAGTGCACAGGTCTTATTTCAGCCAGCATACTGGCAGTGCTCAGACAGCTACCACAGATGTACTCCAGCACTCTATGCTTCTTATAGCCACAGCTAACTGCTATCTCTCCAACACCTTTTCTTATTAACATAACATAAAATTCTAAAATTGTTCAAATCAGTCATATGTGCCTTCTTTTTGTGCAAATCCATGTAAAAAGTATATGCGTACTTGGGCATGATTCTGTACTGTGCACCTGGGCTCCTTTAGTCACTGCCAAGGGAAGAGAAGCCCCAGGGCTTTGTGAAAATGTACTGGCCGGCATTCACAGGAACCAATCTCCCAGGTGGATCACGTGGGACCGGACGTGGCAGGGCTCAGCTGTGCATACCTGTGCAACACCTTTCTTGTGCGTTGGTAAAACTTGACGACTAAGAGGACTCATTCGAAAAAAGCAGTCGGTCTCACAATTTGTACAAATGTGGTAAACAACACAAGTTGGGAGGAACAGGGAAGAGAGCCAACGAGTTTGGCACGCTGCACACACATATGCATAAAATTCTTTCCATCACTTTGGAATTGTTTAGCACTTGCTTTAGCAGACAGATGCGACTCAGCGCCCGTCGGGAACCGAACGGCGAAGTGTGCCTGATTGATGTTGGCGGTTTGGACGCCTGTGAGGTTCATTTACTGTAGCCTTCTCCAGGGTGTGTTTGGATGCATGTGTTGTTGTCAGTTCGTGCTTGTGTGAATCTGTGCATGCAGGTGTTCGTGCATCAAAGTGTGGGAAGTGTCCAAGCCTCTAAACCTCGAAGTTGGTGTGTGGGCGTGCGGGTGTGTGTGCGTGTGTGTGTGTGTGTTCATTGCCGTGCGAGAGCCTGAGTGGGACGTGTTTGTCTGCGGCAGCCACACTTTTCTTCACTTTGCAACAGTTTGCTGGCTCAGCAGGGAATCATGGATCGGTCACTGTTTTTCTTGCAGCAGTTCGGTATTGAATTCTTCTCTGAATTGTGATAGGTTGTCAGAAAGCTTGTAACAGCTGTTTGTCAGATTGCAAATGGACAGGTACCAAGGAAGTGTGATGCTTTATTTCAAGGAGGGTGCAAAAAGCTGCATACTATATGTTTTCTGAAATTTTGATATAATCATATATAATGTCTTGTTTATTACCATATTTTCACTGTTTTCTCTCTCTTTACATGCATCTCCACACATCCATCCCTGCATACATATAACGTGATTTTCAATTTAGTCTGGATATACTGCAGTCTGGGGGCATTCCAAGTTTGATGTGGCATGCATTCACATGCAACAAATTGCAACACGCTGTAGCAGAAAGGGAGGTTTGGAAAATGTCAGGACAATCTTGAATGATGTTCATCCTTCACAGAGCCACTGAACACAGACAGAGTGTACCAGAAAAAAAAAAGTGTCTTTCCATCTCCGTGGCACTGCGTCACATCTTACTGTGCGAGGCAGCAGGGTTCACAGAGACACCAAATTATTGATTGCTTGACAAAGTCACACAGCACCATTAGCTGCTGCTGTAGATGGAATCCAGACTGCATTAGCCTGCAATACGATGCTTCATTATGTGCTTGTTAACAGGAAATTTAATGAACTTAAATCAATGACTTTGCTTAACAGGGTTTTTTTTTTTTTTTAGTTTTAAGTAGGGCTGTAGCAGCAGTAGCAGAGGAGTAGAAGCCTTGCCCTTGGCCATAAAGCAAAACACTGTAAGAAATGCAAAAACTGAAAATGTTTAATGTACCTAAATTGCACACTAATTTAATATCACTTTGAAGATGTCGCCCGAGGAAAATTTGAATGTTTGGGATACATATTTAATTCATTTTTTTTTTTATATTTTTTTTTACCAACTCTGCATACATGTGTGGCTGTGTATATTTGCGTTCATATTAACCAGGAGCTTTGTTTGCTGCAGTCAGTGACAAGAAAGTTATTGCAGTTACTACAATTCCGAGTTAAAAGTTGAAAAGAGTTAAGTCCAGTTTATCTCTATCAGAGATTCATTACACTCTACTGTTGCCTCAATTCTTATACACCACCTTTATTTGCTATAACTGTTCACTTGCTTAACATAAACAGAGAATCAACCAATCACATGGTAGAAAATTATTGCGTTTAGCCATCTAGATTTGGTAAATAATTTTTTTTGTTCAAAACAAGAAGCAGAATAGAGTAGAAGTGATGTAGAGTGTTGCATTGTAGATGGTATGATTATTTCTGAAATTGAACCTTATGTTAATAGTTTAGACTGCTGTTGGTTGTGCAATAAAGTGGGGGATATCTTCTAGGCCGGCGGTTTTCAAAGTGTGAGGCGCGCCTCCCCGGGGGGGCGCCAGAGCACTTTAGGGGAGGCGCGGTGCGAGGGAAAAAATAAACCGGAAAAGCTATCTGCTTGCTGTCTACTGATGTGAGAGAAACGTCTTTTACGCTCACGATCAACTCTGTGGATTTAGGAAAAAGTTGGTACTGTGGGGTGCGCGTGTGGAGCGGGGATCAGTGGAAATGTTTCCCTCCTTAGAGGATGTTTTGGCCAGTGATGTCAGTAACGTTACTGACGTCGGACCACTTTTTTCAGTAATGAGTAATCTAACGCGTTGCTATTTCAAATCCAGTAGTCAGACTACAGTTACTTATCAAAATCACTTTTATGCTACTGTGCAAGCATTATCTTCTTTTTGTTATTTAATCATATTTCCTCTCGTGTCTTGTCGAGTGACCGGCGTCTCTATGCGACAGAAATGTAAACAATGGGGGGAGATGCGCGTTTTGTTGGTGGAAAAACTGGAACTATTTTGAGTTTCTGTCGACAAGTCCGATTATTATAAGCGGCTTTGGGCTTCATTTTTTTAAAGTCGCTTGCAGATTTAATGAGTGGCGGGTTGCGCCTTTTTGGGCTCGTTTTTGAACGTGAAGTTGCTCATTTGGGCTTGGAAATAAGCAGAGACTCACAATAAATCCCAGAATTTGTCCGTCATTAAGGTAGTTTTACTCAGTCTCTCCCTGTTCATCATTTCCCGGATGATCCGTCCCGCTGTGTCTTTGTTAATGTCAACTTAATTTATTACCTCTCAATGACGTCAAGCTTCGCGTTGCGCTCCAGAAAACTGCAAACATCGAGACCAATATAAACAGCGCAATAAACGTGAAAACAGCCACGAATAAACGTGTCCGTAGTTGGCAATAGTTATAATGGCAAGTTAGCACCGTTATAATTATTAATATTACGGTAAGTGTCGCAGCCATCGGAGCTGTGGAGCTGCAGGAGGAGCTCTGTGCGCTGCGACATCAAACTCAGGGGCGTAACGCAGAATCTGGAGGCTGGGGGGAGGGGGGCTTTAAAATCCTTCTTAGAGTTTTCCAGACAACAGTGGACCACACAAATTACTCATGTTTTTTATTTTTTGTACAATCTCCTCTTCAGTTCAACCTTATCAGTGGAGACACATTGTTGATGTTACCATTATAAAATAACTTACAATTACATATTGGCAAAGCTCAATGTGATTTTCACAGGAGGCGGAGCGTTGTTGTTAGCAGCTGCTGAAAGTAACTAAAAAGTTACTTAATCCTGCAGTTAGTTACTTTCCTGCAGTTAGTTACTACTTGACTTGGAAAGTAACTTAGTTACTTTCCAAGTCAAGTAGTCAGTAATATAACTAAGTTACTTTTTCAAGGAGTAATCAGTAGTCCGATTAAAGTTACTTTTTCAAAGTAACTATGACATCACTGGTTTTGGCCAGAGCGGGGCTGAAGGTGGAGTTTTTAGAACTCCACCCCCCTCCGCCCCCCTCCACGGGGGGGGGGGGGGGCGCAGCAGGCATTAAGCTCCTTGAAGGGGGGCTCACCCTTTCATACTTTGAAAACCCCTGTTCTAGGCACAGTTTGGGCCCCTTAGTACTAAATCACCCTTCTTGAATATCATTGCTGACTATGTCCCTATCCAGTTCCTGAGCGTCACTATCCTCCAACTTCTAGATGTACTACTTCTCCAACACACTTGAACCAAATGCATGCCTCGTTTCCACCCTCCACAGAGCTCATTGACATGATGATGATGAGGAAATTCAGCCAACCGATTCAGGTCTGATGGAGAAAAAAAGTCATCTAAAAGTTGCAGGATGCTATCTTTTTAGGACTGGACCAGGGCACCCCCATTTTAATTGCTTCTTGCAGCAGGATGAGGCATCATCATGTCACAAAGCTCAAATCATTTCAAGCTGCTTTCAGTGAGTCAGTCCAGTGTAGCCCACAGTCACCAGATCTCAGACTGACTTTGGGATGTGGTTGGATTATCAAACCGCGACTTGAACATTCATCTGGTAAATTGTCAATGCTTCCATGTCAATGTGGACCCACTTGTCAATAAAAATGTTTAAGACACCTTGTTGAGTCTGTTACAAACAGAACCACGGCAGTTCTTTTGACAAAAAGGTAAAAATACCCATAGTAGCAAGTTACATCTAATAAAGTGCCTGGTGGTAAGTGTGCAATTTTTTTGACTAATGAAATTCAAAAACCTTGTTTCTGTGTTTTATGGTCTGGTGCCTATCTCTAGGACTCCAGCAGTCATTGGGCGAAAGGGAAAATGACTACATCTCACATTGTGATGGACTGACAGATCTCCAGTCCATCACACAGCAATAAAGACAAAGTAGATAATTCTATTCCCACAAGGTATTCTGAAGTGTGCCTTTCAACACTTTTCTTTTGAGTTTACGTCTCTCTGTTGTACCACTTTCTGCCTCTACATTCAGCAGTTTTTGGCTACCACAGATGCAAAAGACTCGGGTGCTTCCTCTACTTTGACTACGGCCACATGGCCTTAATGTCGATGACCTAGAAAGAGATCGCTCCAGGTTTAACTGGCCTGAGCACCTGCTCCTGGGAACTCCAGCTCTTCCACTCCTCAGATCAGCACTTTTTGTTTGCGTCTCTTTTATGTCTCCTGCCGCAGAGTTTATTTGGGATGCTGAATATTGCCCTTTTTCTAATAAGCATCCATAATTTATTGGTGGCTCTGAGGCAAAGGAGGAAGAGAGGAAAAGGGGAGGGCAGACAGTGATAAGAAGAGACTGAAGCATTAAGCTAGAGATGATTAGAATCTCTCACCTCCCACGATCCGACACCCACCATGTTTCTCCCACTCTTTCCCTCTTTGCTCAGTTTTTCTGCATGTGTCCACATATAATGTTTTCACAGGTGTGCTTTCCGGAGTGTGCACATGCATTTGCGATATGCCTGTTTGAACAGATTTTCGTCCTCACAACACGAGGAATAACAAAAACACACATTAACAAAATACGTCCACTCTAGATAAATATAATCAGTAATGTCATCAGAAACTGAGTGACCGTTTCCTTTATTACATTAGATTGCATTTCTTCCAATTAAAACATGCCTATCCAACATGGATGGATAGATGGATACTTTTTTTGGGTGCATTTTTCCTTTTGATCCTTTGAGCTTCTCCTTTTTCTCCTCGCCTTTTTTATTTGTGCTTGACTGGATATTAAAGCCTGACAACATTTCTATTAACCCACAGGTCAGCCGCAGAGCCACAGACCTGCCTCACAGTGATGCGCTGAAGCTGTTTTACACCAGCCTTGCTACCTAGGGGTAAAGGATAAAGGAGTTAAGACAACATATTGGAAGATCGTTTTGATTTATCACCTTCTGACAAGATAGACTCAAACCCCTGAGATGGATATAAGGATGCAGGGTGGAGTTGGGTCGTCATTTTGGGGGTCAACAACCATTAGATTTAGGTCTGAACTTTGATTGGTTGAGTTTACCACAGAAATATACTGTAACCCTGCACGGTATTAAAAGACCTCACACAATTTTTACTCCGACGTGGTCACACTGACCCTGTGTGCGCTTATACAAGTTTGTTTTGCTTTTTTTTGGGTGGTTTTTGAAAGTGACAATTTGACAGGACAACCCTCTTCTTACCCTCTTAACATTTTTAGCACTCCTCCTGACTGTCTCGCTAAGACCATGCATGGCTTAATCCAAACCATTTATTTGTAGCTAATATAGGTGTATGTGTTCTCTGAAAAGCTTATAACTTCTTACTGCTGAAAAGAAGAAACTTTATAATTAATTTGACTTAATCAGCATTTTTAAAGTCAAATTAATTTAACTTAATCACAATTTTTAAAGTCAAAGGTCAGTAAATGTTAGCTTGTACCAATTAAACTGTATTTAAATAACAACGGAAATCATATATAAGTTAGTGAATCGATGAACTCTGCTCAAACTCTGTGCACTTTAATTAATTGCAAAGCACTACGTTGAAATCTTTCTTCAGTGGGGCGAAGCCCTGGACCACCTAACTGGTTTATCTTTATCCTTGTGAAAAGCCCTGCTGAAGTCTATTATTGATTTTCTTTCTAAGCCTTTCCAAAGGACCAATAAGTAAGCTTGACACTTACTAACGATTCAAAAGATTATATAACGTTGTCCATTTGGTCCAAGTTTTTCAAAAGGTTGCATGGAAATAAGCCCCAAGTTACACATTAGTTTGTTTCCAACTTATTTGTTTCATGAAACATTTCTAAATTATTGTAATCCAAATAATTTGATTGTTTAATATCATAGGTTTTGTCAGTGTTCATCATGAATATTATTTTGAGCATTTTTTTTTTTTACTCCATGCTTCCAGTCAGCTTTAATCACTACTACAGCATACTGAAAGAGAATTGACACATCCTGACAAACTGTTTGCTATTATCAAATTTCCTTTTGAATGTTTTCCTGCAACTTTAATCAAAACTAAAAATCAAAGATGAAAGCTAGATGAAAACAAGTAAAACGTGGTGCAATTTTGCAGACTGCAGAAGTACCTCGCAGGCTCTCAATTGCCATCAGAATCACTATAATTTTCTCTCTAAAATTACAGTGCAGCCCACATACTATTTATTTATTTAAATTTCCTTTTTACTGCCTTACCTTGCATGTCGCTCTTTCATTTGGATGACGCTCTAGTTCATGCAGATCCCAGCCGCATACAATCATGTGCACGAGAACACGGTTTTCACATGCACACACAGAGACATCTATGTGCAGAAACACCAATTCCACTGCTCACCTTTTGCTGCACTTTTTGTCATTAGCTCACTCTGACCCTCTCTCTCTCTTTAGAATTGTCAGTATCCTTCTCCTTCACATGCACACACACAAACACGCATGCACACCTAGAGTGGTTCTGAGCTTTACCGGGCAATGTGGGCGCCCTGTGGGTTGGAAAAAACTGTCAGGCAAACTTCACTTTTCTCCTCTGTAGTCCTGTCACTCTGTCAGACATTATCAAGCACTTCTTGCTGGCTCGGCCTCAGGAGGAAATATATGTTTTTGTGTGCATGTGGCTTGGTGTGCAAGTGTGTGATTGTCTCTCCAGTCACATTTTTAGGGACACAGAACATCATACTGTTTAATTTCCACTTTGTCTTAGTTGCATTTTTTTTGTGCTGTTGTCCTGGGAGTGCAGGAGGAAGGTCCCTGTGTGTGAGTAAGTGTGTTATGTTGTGCATTCGCATTGGACATGAGAAGGAAGGAACATTTGGCATCTAACTTATTTATGGAGGCAACAGGATGGTTGTGAACAGTGGTGAGAACATAGCTTACATCAGAGACTGTCTGCCTCCTCTTGCACTTTCCTTACCCTGTCACTTGTTCTTTCTTCTTCTCCTTCATTTCACTTTCCGTCGTCCTCAACACGTATCCCTTCACATTGCCTCATAAAGCTTTGGAGCATTTTTATCTATCAGTCCTTATTCAGAGTTTTGAATCGAAGTGCAAATACCGGTAGATGCACTTTTTTAATGGCCACCTACATCAATGTTTTATCTTTTAATCAGTATGATGAAGGGCAGCTTTAAAGAGTTGTTTGAGATATCTTACAAACATCTCTGTTTGAAAGAATAATTGGTTCCTGATCTACTTACTATGAATCTCAGCATCAATCCATGTTCAGGATTTGTTTAAATTACGCTGTTCCCTTCAGGAACCAAACAAATAAACCTTATAAATTTAGTGTATTAGCATGACTATAACAATTTATTTCCCAAGAGAGCAATAACTAAAGAACATAAAAACAGATACGGTAATCTATAGGGCAACTCTGGTGCCTGAAACATTGACTGGCCTCACAAACTGAGGCATGTTAGAAACAAACAGCATCTGGTCAGGGAATATAAGACGCATGAGCAAGAGAAAACATAAAGCTTATAACCAAAGTATCTAAAGCAATAAAAATCATGAGAATCATAGATTTGAATATTTTAATTAAAAAAAACCCCATCAGAATTACATGTCTTATTAAACGATACTTGTTTCAAGGAGATTTCAAGTTCAACTCATTTTTAGTATCATAACATTGTATAACATTTTTCCAAGGTTCATCACCATGGTAACTCAGAAACCATGGTTGATTTCGTCAACTATTGTGTATCCAATAAACTAAAATTTTACAATTAAAACTCCCTTTCATTGCTCTTGTGGTAGTAATTCAATTTTCTGAGGAGCTGAATTTTAGGTTTCTTTAACTGAAAGTGATACACATGAAAATTAACAGGAAGAAAAATGAACAAACGTGTAATAAATCCCAAAAGGTTTGACTTTATTTTTTTTAAATGAAATGCTGATTGTTTCTCGACTCGCTTGACTTGTTGTGCAAAGCAAACAGAATCCATTCTGTGACAGAATCCATTCTGTGACAAAAAGGCACAAGTGTATCTATCCCAAGAGCTAAATGCAACGACTCCTTTGGAAAAATGTCATGGAAAATATTACAGGTCAGTAAAAACCCAACAATTTGACTGAAACTGTTGTGTTTGTACCGTTTGGCTTTACGATCCTTTTCTGCTCGACTGAAAACCCAGAAACCACAGCAAACAACCACAATCGGTGGATTCGGTCATGTCCAACTAAACTTTCTGACAGCAAGAGGGGATCAACAGTGGAATCTATCTTTTGCTCTGACACACATCTGGCCTCAATAATTCAGTGATGCGTGCTGCTCAGAGCTCATCCTCTCCCTGCCTCTTCGCCATTCTCAGTAGCTGTCTCAAATTTTCTCTCTCTAAGTGGCAAAGATCCTTCTGTCCCCCACTCCTACAAATGGTAGTTTGAGTAAAAAATTCTGACACTTAAAATGTTCGCACTTTTAGCCTGCTGGTCTCACACTTTTCCCATCCCTTTTCCGCCCATCTCAGCTGGCTCAGAGAAGATGGGAGTATAATCTGTTGGATATGCTGAAAGTAACCATGTTCTCAGTGTAGCAATTTACCTGCCACCAGCTACACATCCTAATCCGTCTCTCCTCCTCCCTCACTCTGTCTTTACCCGTCCACTAAACTTTTACCTGTCAAAAAAAGATGTTCCTGTCATCTTCATGCCTTCCCTCCTCCTCACTTCTCGCTGATTCTTCTCCCAGCCATGCATACCCTTAGTATGTCAAATAAAGCATGCTCTCTTCTTTGCTTTCCATCCTCTTTACATCTTAATTTCCCCTCTTGATCCAAACCACTTCAGCAGAAAAAAAAACTTTAATTCTCCTCATTTTCTTTCGTCTTCTGCTTAGTATCCTTCTCTTTCTTTACATCCTGCACCCTTCTCGTCCAAAGCCCTGTCATACTCTGACTATCATCTGAAAGTTCAGTGGCAAGAATCCACCCACTTCTCCACTTTTCAGCATATATAGGACATAGCTCATACTGTCATTGAAAGCTGCAGAAAGGCTTTCGGGAAACAGGGTGGAACGCTGACACTGGGGAGCAAGAAGACCGCATAGGTTAGACACAGTTACAGGAAATGAGGACAGAGTGAAAGGTGCATCGACCAGCCATCTCATTACTCATTAAAGCAAAAAATAATAATAAACTAAAATAAACACTAAGACATGATATAAAGCAGAAAGTTCTTATTTTTAAATTACTCTTATTTTCACCAGACAACACAGTTTTAACCATTGGACATATAATGTTATGTTGCTGCAAAATAATAAACATTTTTCCACCTATTTTTATGAATAAACTGTTTTGCCCGCTTGGTAAAGTTCAGTATTTCACAACCTTTTGAGACTGATGTACTCCCTCAGTAACATCAAATAAGCTCACAAGCCCCTTGAGCTACAGCATTGGTGTTAATAATTTAGCAGTTTGAGCTGGTTTTAATTAATATCATTGATTATATGAAAGAGCATGAAATGTTAAGAATTCAGCCATGGACATGTTTCTATTCCTCTGTTTCTGCCCATCATAAAGGATTAACTGTGTTACTGCATGTTGGTGTGGAAGAAGGTACTTTGAGGCTCTCTCTGTCTCAAAGAACGTCAGTTTAGGAAATGAATGTATAATGCCTCTGCTTAAAGGAGCAGCTCAATGCTAAAAATATGCTTTCAAAGTAAAACACTCCTAAAACTCTGACCCTGCTGACTGGTAGCTGAGCTGAAGTGACAACGATTCAGACTCTTAAGTTTTCTATGAAGAATGGAAATGCAGAGAACCTCTTGGACTGTGCTAATTTCGACCTGTTATACTTACATTCCGGCATAGGCTGATTTATGATCAAGTTACAATGTGGTTTTCAAAGTCACAGTTTTAAATTTTGTGTCATGCTGCTTTTGTAGAAGTTCTCAGACTTGGGTGCCTTTCTCCAGCAGTGACTGGGTGAGAGGCGAGGTTACATCCTGGAAGGTCGCCAGTCCAACACAAAGCAACACATGAAAACAGGACCAACAACCATGCATACTCACACTCATACACAAGAGCAAGTTAGCCAGAAAAAATTAACTTAACAGTCATGCTTTTGGAGTGGGAGAAAGAAGGAGTACCAGGAGAGAACCCACGCATGCATGAAGGAGAACATATTACATGTCAGTTCACTGCAGTTATTATACTCCCAAGTATGACCAGTGTTCTCTCAAGGCCCTTTAAAAGACAAATGAATGCAGATATGATTCACATCAATCCATTTTACTCCAACGCATATCAAACATTAAGACCTTATTCACACCTGGCTCCAAGATGTCTCCCGACTGATCCAATCATGTTCAAACACTATATACAGGTGTGAACACACTCCTCAAGATGCATAGAGGGAAATGACTGTATCTACATTAATTTGGCAGTCTAACTGCAGTTTGTTGCAAAACCCGAAAACAAACCAAAAAAAAAAAACTTTAAAAAACTGTGTCAAAATCAGCACTGCTCTCGCTTAATCTGAAACAATGAAACAGCTGTCTTAGAATAAATCCTATTCTAAACATAGGATTTAATATATATATATATATATATATATATTATAATGTTATATAGATGAGCAATGTTTTATTGTTTTTGAAGATAAACTGCTGTTTACACATTGTAAAATCCCTTACACAATCTCTTCGCATGTGTAATGTTTTGTCACTTTTACACGCTGCATAAAGTATGTGCAACAAGGTACTGCTGTTTTATGGGTAAACATCTTTCACAGAGCTTTTAAAAGTTACTCTTCTTTTTATCTCTTGTACCACATTGTTAAACTACACAGTAAAGCTTATAAAAGTTTGGAGGCAAAAATAACTGCACACAAATGCAACAAAGTTAAAATAAATTTTAGTGTTTTATGTTCTCTTTATGGACATAGGTTGTGTTAACAGTTACATGATATGATAGGCATTTGGAATAAAAAACAAACAATAAAAAACCTTATCTGAGTGTATTAACTGTTCTGGTCTTAAAAACATTCATATTTTGGAGATTGAAGGAAGCCGCCTGTGAGAAATGTTCTATGGGCCTAAGGATAATTTGAATAGACGTAAATAGAAGCAGTGAAAGCAGGTGAACATTTGAATCTGAGGGTTTTTGTGTGCACTTCAAGAAGCTGAAACATCTTCTTCTTTAACTTTGCTGTACATCTTTAGTTTCTGCTCTTCTCTGACTTGAAGCAGTTTGGATGCCTTTCAGAAACACAGCGGTTAGCGACTGTCCTCTCACCATTAAGCCAGTAAAATGAAGGAAAGCTCCTGTGTTTACATCTTCTTTGAAGTTGTCAAAGTAAGGCAAAGAATTTCCAAGAAGGAAGTTTGTAGAAATGTATTCTATGTGGGTAAAAAAAAAAAATAACTAGATTTTCTATTTCCAAATGATTACATGAGAATTTCTTTTTTGAACTCAATTACTGTGACGCCCCTGGCTCAGTGAGGACATGTTACCCTGCAAAAATGTAATTTCTTTTCCATTCTTCATTTGTGGCGTATGTTCTGTGAGGCAAGATTATGCATCAGGTAAATTTCACACTTTTTACTTAAGAATACAAAGATACTCAGCAGTATTCCCATTTGTCGTCTGATCTCATGACCGTACAGTCATAACACAGTTGAAAGGTAAAACTTTAGCAGCTGTGATGTATGAAATATCTGACTTAAAAAAAAAAAAAAGACTTACAGGAGATCCCTTTCATAATTCATCATACATATCTAAAGCTCAAGTGAATTAAATATTCTTCTGAAAAATGTATGTCCTCATTTATTCATCAACAGCAACACCTTTCAACTCCAGGCATTAAAATATCAGGCCGATACTAATGGAAATGTTATTCAATTTTGACATGTGATAAATTGGATGGGATCTGACTCATGAAAGGGATAAAAAAAAAAAAAGACACGACTTGTGGCTGAAGAAAATGCACGTATTAAAAACAGAGGGACACAGTGAGAGTGACATTGAAAAGGGCAAGGCCAGATACAGAGCAGCTAAAAGAAGAAAGGCTTCCCTGGAGACAGAGAGGTAGACAGAGAAGGGGCTTAGAAAATGAGAAAGGAACAGAAGGATGGAATCGCTCTAAGAGTAGGAGCGAAAGTGGGGAAAAAGGGTGAGACCTAAACTTTATTTGCTTTAGTCCAGACTGAAATGAAAAAAAAACAAAACACTTACATGTAGTTCTTTTGGAGAGCAATATCTACTTACAAAATAATCAAAATGACACAAAGCTGCAAGAGATTTATCCTTCGGAGCACAATAATAGACATCTGGTACTTTGGACATGTGATTTAGCAACCCTAACAAGAGGTGATACAAAGGCCATTTGAGAGATTTGTGATTTTATTTTCCCATGTTGCACTGTTTGAAAAAAAAGTCCCAGTCTGTACCTTACTGTGCCATATCTCTCTGTCTGAAGCCTGGACAAACTGGGAGGAAAAACAGATACACTGTCAGAGCAAATAGGGTGAAGCAGCACTACATGCACACAAGTACAAGTGAAAGGCAGGTGGTAAAAGTAAAGACTGAGGGTGCTTTCAGGTTCATGCGATGTAGTATGTTGGTTAGAAATCATGTTCAAAATGTGGTGTATGTTCACAGGTAAAACTCTTCAGGGTACAGAAAAGCGTTCAGCTGCTATCTGTGGCTATGCTGGCTGGACTCCAGCAACAAAACAGATTTATTATGTATGGTTAAAGTCTTCACAATTAGAAAAAGCAAAAATGCTAATTCATTAAACATATAGAAGAAGTAAATGCACTAAATGAAGACAGTTTGGTTGTAGTTTCCAACAGTTTAAACTTATTCATTTAGGGTTTTTGGAATTATGTTTTCATTAAATTGAAATAAAATGTTTATCAAGGCTAATGGTTTTTGAAGAAACAAGGAACTTGAATTTCTTTTATAACTTTCATCTAAAAGTATAGATGTGTCTATAAATTTAAATGAATAAAATAGTTTGTCTTAAGAAAAATGTTATAGATCGGCGGTTTTCAAAGTGTGAGGCGCGCCTCCCCGGGGGGGCGCCAGAGCACTTTAGGGGAGGCGCGGTGCGAGGGAAAAAATAAACCGGAAAAGCTATCTGCTTGCTGTCTACTGATGTGAGAGAAACGTCTTTTACGCTCACGATCAACTCTGTGGATTTAGGAAAAAGTTGGTACTGTGGGGTGCGCGTGTGGAGCGGGGATCAGTGGAAATGTTTCCCTCCTTAGAGGATGTTTTGGCCAGTGATGTCAGTAACGTTACTGACGTCGGACCACTTTTTTCAGTAATGAGTAATCTAACGCGTTGCTATTTCAAATCCAGTAGTCAGACTACAGTTACTTATCAAAATCATTTTTGCGTTACTGTGCGTTACTATCTTCTTTTGTTATTTAATCGTATTTCCTCTACGTGTCTTGTCGAGTGACCGACGTCTCTATGCGACAGAAATGTAAACAATGGGGGGAGATGCGCGTTTTGTTGGTGGAAAAACTGGAACTATTTTGAGTTTCTGTCGACAAGTCCGATTATTATAAGCGGCTTTGGGCTTCATTTTTTTAAAGTCGCTTGCAGATTTAATGAGTGGCGGGTTGCGCCTTTTTGGGCTCGTTTTTGAACGTGAAGTTGCTCATTTGGGCTTGGAAATAAGCAGAGACTCACAATAAATCCCAGAATTTGTCCGTCATTAAGGTAGTTTTACTCAGTCTCTCCCTGTTCATCATTTCCCGGATGATCCGTCCCGCTGTGTCTTTGTTAATGTCAACTTAATTTATTACCTCTCAATGACATCGAGCTTCGCGTTGCGCTCCAGAAAACTGCAAACATCGAGACCAATATAAACAGCGCAATAAACGTGAAAACAGCCACGAATAAACGTGTCCGTAGTTGGCAATAGTTATAATGGCAAGTTAGCACCGTTATAATTATTAATATTACGGTAAGTGTCGCAGCCATCGGAGCTGTGGAGCTGCAGGAGGAGCTCTGTGCTGCGACATCAAACTCAGGGGCGTAACGCAGAATCTGGAGGCTGGGGGGAGGGGGGCTTTAAAATCCTTCTTAGAGTTTTCCAGACAACAGTGGACCACACAAATTACTCATGTTTTTTATTTTTTGTACAATCTCCTCTTCAGTTCAACCTTATCAGTGGAGACACATTGTTGATGTTACCATTATAAAATAACTTACAATTACATATTGGCAAAGCTCAATGTGATTTTCACAGGAGGCGGAGCGTTGTTGTTAGCAGCTGCTGAAAGTAACTAAAAAGTTACTTAATCCTGCAGTTAGTTACTTTCCTGCAGTTAGTTACTACTTGACTTGGAAAGTAACTTAGTTACTTTCCAAGTCAAGTAGTCAGTAATATAACTAAGTTACTTTTTCAAGGAGTAATCAGTAGTCCGATTAAAGTTACTTTTTCAAAGTAACTATGACATCACTGGTTTTGGCCAGAGCGGGGCTGAAGGTGGAGTTTTTAGAACTCCACCCCCCTCCGCCCCCCTCCACGGGGGCAGCAGGCATTAAGCTCCTTGAAGGGGGGCTCACCCTTTCATACTTTGAAAACCCCTGTTATAGATTATTAATTTGAAAGTTTTGGAGCTAAAACAAAACATTTGCTCTGCATATACTATTGGATAAAAAGAAACAAAAACATAAAACTTTAAAATTGTAATCCGTAGCACTTTACAATTCAGACAAACAGTAATCCATTTAATTTTGATCAGTCCAAAGCAGATCATTTCATTCCAAACAGAAAAATCATTGGATTCATTACATGCATTCAAATCTAACCTTAGTTGTAATACAATTGTTTTAGGTTCTGATCAAAACAGCTATTTGGAGGCGTCACTGAACACTGACACCTGAATACACCAAGGACTATAAATCTCACATATATATATATGTATATATATATATATATATATATTCCCTTACATGCAATAAGCAACAGTGTAAACTTTCTCAATCACTACATTTTGACTGATGTGAATAAAGCAGGTGACCTAATGGAACTAAACAGGAACTCTAAGTTAAACAATTACAAGTATTTGCCATGTTTTTTTTTTTTTTTTTTTCAAAACTAAAAGAATGGTTATGATTTTTGACATTCTATTTTGTTGTTTTGTGATAAATCCCACTACAATGTGGATGGCAATTGCTTTCTTGGCTGAGAATCCTCAGAGTGTTTTTGAACAGTGTTGGGGTGTCACAGAAATATTTCTGTGCTGCACACTATTTTACTGCTTCTGGAGCTTCTGTTGTTCCTTAATCTCTCTCCTTTACTGTCTCCAATAAATGAACACCTTTGAGGTACGCTCTGGCAGGGAAGTTTTTCAGGACATGCACTAAAGACAGCAAACGCATCTGTGATCACAAATGAAGCTCACTTGTTCCCAGTACAAGTAAGGGAACAATTTCTCAGTTTTTTTCCCCCTTTCCTTTGTTTTTCCACATCATGATTACTCAGAACAGTCCTGGGCCACAGCTGCATTTCTTAAAACTTTCATTCCATCTTTGTAGTCAAAGTCTTCATTCATTGCAACTTCATTCTTCATTCCTCCTTGTTTTTAATCTTTCTTCCTCGCCCTCTCTGTTCTCGCCTGCAGCGCCCTACAATGCAAACACAACCTGTTCTGAGGGGAAGTGAATTATTGAAGCTGCTGCTGCTGTTCCCCCTGTGCAGAAGTGGGCCGCAGAGGAAGGATGGAGGCGGCAGAAGGGAGGGATAAGGGTGGATGAAAGAAATGGAGAGGATAGATTTGTTGGGAGGGATAGATGAATGAGGGGTTTCAGGGTGCAAAGATGCAGATAAATCTCATTTTGTTTACATAGTCTCTTACCAATTCAGCAGTAATGAATGGCGGTGCTAGGGTTTTTTGCAAAAACAGTTTTTGATATTTTGGGGATAAAATTGCAAAAAGGTTTAAAGGTAAAATAAAGCATCTTTTCAATGATTTCGCCTGACACCGTCCTACTTTCCGTCATGCCATCAAACATTCAGTCCGTCTGTCTGACGCTGTTTTTTTCTGTCTTTTTTTGCATTCTCTTTCTTTTATTGTTTTACATTTTATTCTGGTTTACATCATCTTGCTCTCTTTCTTCTTTGTGTTTTAAATCACACACAAAATTTTCGTCTGAGAGTCAATATGTTCTAAAAGAACCAGAGTTTTGTTAGCTAAAGTATTCACACCCTCTCACCTTTCTCGGTTTTTCTTGGGCAGGCCAATAATCTTGATGTGTTTAAGGAAGATTTTTTGACGTGATCATTTAAAGGTATTACTTTTCTCTTGAATACATGAAAACAAGATAAAAAAAAATAGAAATAAAAACCTGAGTGTGTCAGTATTCAGCCTTAACGTAACAATACTACTTGAAACTCCATTTACAGCCCCATTTATTTTGGGAAATGTCTGTAGCACCTTTAAGGATCTCGAATTGTTTTGGTTTTCTCTTGGATTTTCATTGTTGTTCATAGCTTTTTACAAATAAATAAATAAGTTACATAGTGCAGCTTTCAGCCATGTCTTGACCATTAATATATGGTTATAGTGAGATTATACTGGAGGTGATTCTGGAATCCATCATACAGCATAGATCTGTGTAAGGATTTGGTTTATATTGCTAAAAGAACCTTTTGTCCTCAAACTTCAACACTTTGAACAGTTTTCTTTTTTTCGCCTCTGACATAAATTGATCCCTAAGTAGGGTCATTGTTGGGTTGGAGCTTGGGTTGGCTCCGATCTGGGATGTAAAAGCAGTGTGGGATGGTGGGGAATGTAAGGCCTGTGCAGAACAGGAGGTGTCGAAGTAAAGCAAAGATTCAACAGCACTTACACTCAGAATACATTACATTCATTTAGGCTGTATTAGCTATTGGACAGAGTTGGTTCCACTGAATTTAACTTTTCGGGTTTCATAATAAGTGAGTGTGAATGAAAATTCAGAAGCAGTACTCTGTGTTGATCTCGCACATAAAATCCAAACGCTATACATTGCAGTGCATGGTTATGATACAAGAAATTGTGTCTGGTGTCAAGGCGTATGAAAATAATTTGAAGTACTAAACTTTCACTCAGTAGTTGAGGTGAGTTCTACCACGGTTGCATGGCTGGTTCTCTTCCTTATTTGAAAATCAACAAACATATTTGAGTTTATTTTTTTGTGAGACCTTTTCCAATGCTTTATTCAGTGTCTAGGCCTCTCAGCAGACATTATGAGTGTCCTTAACAAATATTCTCTGCTGTGTAGCTTGTCATCATGATTGAAATGAGTCACAAAGTGGAAGTGTAAATGCAGAAGGTTATGCACTGAACAACTATCGTGGCATTATCGCTTCTGTTTTCCCTCCATGTAGCCTAGACACCAAAACTTCAGTTGATAAAAACATGATGACATGAGAGCAAAAGAGAAATCTCATACTTCTCTGTAGCTTTAAAGCCATCTGAAAATACCACTGTTGGTATAACTTCAGAATTGTTTGGTTATGTCTTTAGGCACCAGATTGCATTGCAGTTTAATTAAGCAAAGCTCTAGTTTGTCGAGAGGCTTTGACTCAGACTGCAGAAAGAGAACAAAAAGGCATAGTTTTAACTTTATCTGAAGAGAAATCTTCCGGCACTGAAATAGCAGTCAGTTATTTGCCTGTAGTAAACTTATTTTATCTCTTAAGGAATTTGCAAAACACAAAGAGGCTTAATTTTAGAGCATTTGTCAAAAAAGTGCATCCAGCAATAGGTAGGGTAATGTAATAGCAGACCAATAAACTAGGCCACGTTCTGACACCTTTTTAAGATGTTGGCCTTTGGCTTCACCAGAGCAGACTTAGTCAATAACCAGGAATGAGAGAGCAACATGTTGCTGATGTGGCTGTAAGACAGGAAAAATGTGAAATGTGACTCTACAGCCTCCTGTCAGTCAAACAGCTACAGGCAGAACTCAAAGAATGAAACTTCTGTGTGCTACTGAATTAGTCAGAAAAACTGTCAGTCAGTTGTAGCTTCAATCAATCAATCAATCAATCAATCAATCAATCAATCAATCAATCAATCAGTAAATAAATTAAGCTTGATGTCACACAGAATAGTGGAACACAAATGCTAAAATGGGCAGACCAACTTAAAAATACACATTAGAGATGATCAATCTAAAACACCCACCAGAAATAAGGAAAATGTAATGTTCTTAGCAAAACACACTCATGAATGTTTTCCCCGCTACATTGAAACCTGAACTCTTGTTCATTTTAAGTTTTAACCATTTCTAGCTCTGAGAAATGACTTGGAAATATCTAAATGGCTGCTATAATAGCAGTTGTTGCAATACTGTAAATGCTTATAAAAGAAGCTTTACTATTTCTTTATTGACCTTTAGTATTGTAAATACACAAATACCGTTTGTGAGACAGGAGCAATTAGTCCTAGTCCATAACAGCCACAACTTTAAAAGAAAATAAACTATTACTGAACTATTTACTGTAAATCCCTAATTTTAGTGTGTGTGAGCAATTATTGCCACTTTATATTACTTATTTTGCAGCACAGCTGTCTTTTCTTGAGTTTTATTCCCTCATCTCCTGCCAGGCAAATGAACAAAAGAAAATATAAAAGCTGCCTTTTTTTTTTTCCTTTTCTTAATTTTTACTAAGGCATTAGCAACCATTCTTACAACATCAAACTGATTTATTCTTGTTTTTGTTCCATAATTAGTTTTATCCTAGTTTTTAACAAGACGTAACAGGACCCCTGCTTAAGAACATGTGACTCATCTGCTTTTATGATGATGTCTGGTGACCATCATAATGCACAAACTTTGAGTGCTGGGAAGAAACATTATCGCTTCAAGTCTGTGTTGGTGAACCTGTAAAGACTCAGATTATTAGAAATACCTCTGTCTTCAACAGGCTGATGATGGTCTTGTGTAACTGGATTTTCTGGGCTGGAGGTTATTTTTAAATAGTCCTATTAATTACACAATGGCAATTCATATAAATTTTTTTTATATTGATAGGAATATAATTTGTGTATCAAATGATGTTGTTGCACTGTGGGATTATTTAATCATCTCTGCTTTACATGGTCTTCACACAACTCTCTCAGCTTGACAATTTTCAGGACCCCACGCAAGAGTTGCATTATTCTTGAGATACTTACTCAGGAGTAGATATTAGTGTGGGCACTAAAGTCTGATTAGAAGTGACACTCATACAGGTCAGTTCTCCATGATGTTGTCAAAGTACAATTATCATGCCAGTCATGAAGGAGGAATGGACTCTTGTCTGTCTGTAGATGTGATTTCTTGGTCTGTTTTTAAATGTCGGTGTGTGTGAACCTCTGTAAGTTAAATCGATTTAGGCAAACGAAGAAGGCTGGATCACTCATATGGTCATCTGCGTGAATCTGTACATGTGTAGAAGAAACATTGCACATCTTTATCATTGAGCCTTTGGTTACATCTCTGAGTTCATGCCTTTGAATGCCTTCTATGACTTACTCTGCTTGAATTACCTACTTGAAAACTATTTTCACTGAAATTCATCAGGATCTAAGGCTCACGAAACAAGCTTTGGACTTGTTTCGTGAGCAGGGCGCCTATTTATTTTGTCTTTCCATTTCTCGTACTGCTAACAACCACTCTCTCATGGACTTTTATGCATGGATTTGCTTCTTCTGTCAGTGTGGTTGATTTATTTCACCCCTTTAACTCAGCTGTTATTAGAAATGCAGACTGATCAGTATGATTGTTTCATAATGTGAAACTCCCTTTCAAATGTAAGGTTCATAATTCATTCATATACTGATCATTTATTCATAATTAAGTGTTACGTCTTCTCTCAATATCATTACTGCATGGCTTTAGATGTGCTGTTAATTTGGAGTTCATGTGCTCTTCTGTACATTCACAGTTAATTTGGATCTTCATGTAAAGTTAACTACTTTAATGTGACTTCCATTTTAATTTAATGGATTCCCTAACAGTCCTATAGAGGACAAAGGCAGTCAATGTGATGGACTCTCATCCAGATGATGTTTCTGGCCTATTCACAATGTTTAATTGTTATTGCACTGTCATCAAATCTGGGTATATCATATGTTCTCTGTGCTATGTAAGGCTATTTCTTTGTTTCCTAATGTTTTCTTACATAAGGGTTTGTGTGTGTTTCTAATGCTGTTTTGTAAATGACATTTTGGACCAATGACAGTTGCCTGATGATATGTGTTGCCATTAGCAGTGCTCTTTGGCCAGTGGACCTTCTCGCTATCCACTAAGCTTAACATCAGGTAGTTTGAAAAATTAAGTCATTCCTGATGTTTGTAAAGTAACACAATTTGAAAATTAGTAAATTTAGGTTTAATAGTATTTAATACAAATGGGCCACATAATATTCCGGTGTTAGAGGGTAAGTTTAGTGATTTTTATACATTTTCCTTCTCAGTTGTGCTCAAACTTGTGGTTCAGGATGGTTGTGTATTCAATTTTGGGACAAAATGTGTCTGGGAAAATGAAAAAAGTGAGTAAAAAATGACAGTAGGATAAAGATGTCTCAACTTAGAGTTGCTAACTCGAGTCACTCTTAAGTTGCAGAAATAAAAACCTTCAGACTACACTTAGGCTTGCATCCTAAAGACTGAAAACCTGACTTGTATTCCTGGTCTGCGATTTGAGTCTTTCATTTTTATTGCTATTGCTGCATATACGTTATTGTGAAATGATACACTAGAAAATTAGCCAGTTGTGTTTGTAGATTATTGGCCATTACTGGCTCGTAACAATCTATGAGCCACAAATCTATTTTCAATGAAGCACTGTGTTTAATGACTGAATCATTTCAGAGCAAATAGACATAAATTACATCCATCGCTTTCTCACTGTTAAGCTGACTGTCAGTGCAAGGATACCACAACATACTTCCTGTCCCATTCATTCAGATGTTTAAGGCACATCTTTTTTACTCAATATTTTTGTCTTGTCCATTGTGATGCAATCTACTACTTAAATTTGAGCATCTTTGCTATTTAGACTTGAGAACAAATATTGATTCAGGAAATAGTTTCCCAATATTTTTGAAAATTGTCCAGCTTAGAGTGAAAACCAATTCAAACTCTACTTAATGCAACAAATAGTAAAGGAGTGGACAACATAAAGAGAGGAATAAACAGATGTTGACTTAGTTTTTGCAAAGACTAAAACCCCCTTTGTTTGATTAATTAAAAAAGATTCAACAACTTTGTTTTACACTAAAAAATGCCTATTTATGATTCTATTGGGTAAATATTACATGTGATCAACATGAAAAATATTAAAGGTGTTTTGCAATTTTTTGTATTGTAAATGAAATGTTAAATGAATAAATGAGGACTCATCTGAATTAAGATAAAAGAATTGTGAGTAAAGAAGGCAGCTATAACTGACCAAACAGAGATGGCCTCGCATAAATATTGCACTTAATTTAATGACACAAAGGGCTTCAGAAACAAAGACAAAGTCTCCAGGTCAATTTTGAGTTCACAATGTGAACATTTATATTTATATTGTCTTGTAGAGAAGAAGAAGCCAGGAGAAATGTCTTAGTGCAGTAATTTGGACACCTAGGAAACCGCCACCACATGGAAGGATCGAAATTTCTGTCAAGAGCTCAGTCTGTCTGTAAGCAGCACAGTGGCAAATTACACTTGTTACGAAACTAATTCCAAAAGCTAAAATTCTGTTTGCAATTTCTACTCTAGTTCAGGCCAATTTGGCTCTGAGTTGCAAACGTGTAAAGGGTTCCTCCCCAAAACTCACCATTTTAGTCTCCGTTTTATAAGAGAGCCATTTGGTGAATGTTCAAATTTGACTTCTTTTCCAATGAGCAGTCCATTTAAGAAGGATTACAGTATATAGTTGTCAAAATATTATTGAGATTTATACATCCAAGAACTACAGTTCCAGTCTGAGGTGTATTTTAGCATTAGAAAAGGTATGGAGACACCATGAGATGGTAGCAACCTTGTAGGATTGCATTAAGAGTATGAATTTAATGCAATGTTTGTTTTCCTGTTTTGTGTCATCAAAATTAGAAAGATTTTAGAAGCTAAGTGAACTCTATGCATTGTTTTTCTATTTTCGGGAGGGAGTCATAGACATTAAGAATTTGTCGACTTATTTTTGCACAACAGTCTGCTACAACAAAGATGGTTGCAAAATTTCCATTTGGGTCATTCAGTGGTGAGGTAAGGAGGAGCTCTGTTTACATCCATGCACCTTAAACCCTCTGAACACCTTATTAACTTCACTACAATATTTTGATGCAATAAATAGAATTTATTTTTTTTATTTATTTATTCATTTATTTTACATACTTCAGATAGCTACTTGGTATGGGCTATTTGAATTCTTTGTGTTAAACAGTTTCAGTTAGCTGCCATAGTTATGCCAGGAGCTTTAACTTATGCAGAAGAGAATAATTATATTCTAATTTTGGTGTAATTGGAATCATATTTGTCAAACATTTTGGTGCTCAAAAAGTACAAATACATTATAAAATATATGAAATAATTACCAACAACCCCAATGCCATTCCAGCTGTTTTTTTCCCCCCTTATTTGTTTCTTTCAGATCCAATCAGGAATGTTGAGCCCTATCGCCTACATCCATTCACCAACCTCGACAAAGTTTGCACTGCTTGCAAGTGCAATGGCACTTTTAAATTGGACACATAAAGTTCAGAAGATCTTAATTAAACAGCTCCAACCCTTTCAGAATAAATTGCCTTTGAGATGGAATTTCTCTCTGCTCACAGTCGAACTGGGACAGATGTAAAGCCTATCGCTGGCTTTGGGGGTGTTGGTGTCTTTACACAGTACTTGATCACAGAAGAGTCATTACAGAGGCTGAAGGGGGTAACAAGGTCAAAGCTTTCTTTTTGGCTCTTTTGCTTTCAGCTAATCATACTCTGGAGTTCATTTTTTTCTAGATGACTAACACCTAAAATACAGGTGATAGATTTCATACTCAGTAGAAACTTAGATGTACGTTGGAAAATGAAACCACCATTTTTGCATTGTGTCCATTAATTATTGTTCATGTGGTTAACAAATTATTATTTTTTATTGGATAGTAAAAGAGAACACTTTTATAACGCAAGGGATTTTAGTAAATGCACAAGATATTGTTGCCAATTTGGTAAAGGATGAAAATGTTTAAATATATCTTAAGTATTTCTCTTTTTAACAAAGTTTTCCAGGTTGGCATTGCTGAATTTTATATTTAATCCCATCAGAAAAGTTGGGGAAAGAGTGGACTAATCCTAAAGCTTTGTTATGGATTTATGAGAGACCTACACCAAGTTCCAAATGTCTGCCAGGTAAATTGTATTCCTTATCAGCAAGGAATATCTGATGATCACCTAATGTGCTCCTAACCTATTTTCTGCAGACCTCTGTATGTTAGCAGACAACTTCTAACTAAAACAAGCTGATCTTTACACACTCTTTAAAGACACCAAATTTACTCCAGCTTTATTTCTACATGACTTAACATTGAAATACAAATAAGCATTGTTGCGATTCCATGAGATACTTTAGAGGGTGGGGTTTACCAAAAGACCATTTTGAGTTTTAAGTTTAAGTTAATGTTTTTCCAGATGAGTGGAGTCTAAAAAAAGTTTTGCAACATTTCTCACAAATGCATAGTTGTATTTATGTTTTTTAAATAGATGAATATTTGCACATGGAAACACACAGAGATATGTTCAAGTCAAGTCTACCAATTCTCCTCAGGATTCGTTCTATGAACCAAATATTGAATTACTTGTGATGCTCCAGGAGGAGTGTATCATAAGGAGAAAATATGGAGCAAAGGTCCATCAAGCATATTGACTAGGAGGATCCCACACAACACACACACGTTACTGTTGATTCAGGCATGCACACACATTATTGAATAAGAGCAGGCAATTCTCTTCGTTCTGTTGTGGTTGTAATAGCCTCATTATTCAATGTGCTCTCTGCTTATACTTTCAGCGAAGCCAAAGGAAGAAAAATCAGAACCTATTAAACACACATGCAAAAGCATGAGGCTCACACATACACTCATATGCACAAATTCCTTCACATATCCTGGTTCACCTACATTTTTTTTCTTCTCTGAACTCCTGATGTTTGCTAACATAATACCAATATGCAATGTCACTATTCAGGGTTCTTATTATTTATTAATTAATTTGTTTTTACATTTTTCTCAAGTGAATGCAGCAGTCCAAAAAAATATATACTGACTGAAGCATGAGTACAATTTGTTGCTTAGATTGTCTAGATTTAGCTTTTTAAATTTACTTAAATATTAGAATTATAAAAAAAAAAACAAATCACTTGAGAAATCTGGTTGACCCTCAGAGGAGGTAAATCCATCTATTTAGTTAGATCCATCCATCCATCCATTCATCCATCCATCCATCCATCCATCCATGGTCTCTACTTGCTTGTCCTTGCAGAATTGTGGGAGTGAGGAAGGTGGTGCCCATCTTCAGCACTCATTGAGCTAGAGGCAGAGTACATTCTTGACAATGTTGTCAGTCCGTCACAGACACACATACACTAATATCTAAGGATTAATATTAGAACGATCAATGAACCTAACAGTCATGTTTTTAGACTATAGGATGAAGCCAAAGTACCTGGTGTGGGTTCACTCATGCACAGGAAGAACATGCAGAAAGACCCAGGATTCGAACCAAGAAACTTTTTGATGTAATTCATACTTGTGTTTGTCACAATAACTGTTTTTTGGAGGAGTACTGGATAGAGCTGCAGTCTATCAGAATGAGTAAACTAACCAACACTAACCAACACTGTTTTGTATTTTAGAATAATCAAGGGAAGTAGTGGAAACGCTGGGATTTAGATAAACTAAATATATATTAAATAATAAATTATTTTTGAGCGTATAGGTGTTACTAGGATCCAAAATGTGTTTTGTGCTCGGCAGATGTTTGGAAAACTATATTGGGATGTAGTGGACCACATAGGAACCCTAAAATTAATCAAAACTGACCTTTACAGGCTCTTAGACACATGATGGTAAAAAAATATTATTGTGACACTCCCCAATTTGGCTTCCACAACAGCCAAACAGCGCCAAACACAGTCATGCACATCATGGTTCTGTAGAAATAAAGATTAATGGTACGATAAACCTTTTTGGGAGTAATATGGCACATAATCAAGTATAGCAAAGTCTGTTGGCAGGGAAGCTTTGTTTGCTTGTGATCAGAGGAGATAATGCAACCTCAGCTTTCAGGGAATAACTAAACCCATGCTTTAATGAATCCATTTGTCAGTTGAATGATCTCTCTTTGTGAAAGTCATAAGCCTCTTGTCTCCGTGACTTTGATATTCACACATCTTGTTAATTGCCATGGTAACACAACCCACTGCTACAGTGAGTGTTGGTGCTAAAAAAGGATCTATGATCAAACAGATGTGCTACAAAAAGTCAAGTGGATTTCAGGAGACTGTGTGAATACTTATAAAGAAACAGTTTGAATGGATGGATGTCATAAATAATGTGTTTTTTTTTTTTTTTGTTTGTTTTTGTTTTTTGCACCAACATTGACA
The DNA here is from genome assembly GCF_019740435.1 of Gambusia affinis. Classification (NCBI taxonomy): domain Eukaryota; kingdom Metazoa; phylum Chordata; class Actinopteri; order Cyprinodontiformes; family Poeciliidae; genus Gambusia; species Gambusia affinis. The sequence continues at coordinate 10,562,914 of NC_057869.1, read as the reverse complement.
CTCTTGTATACATTGTCTACAAGCATTTTTAGAAATACCTTTGTTGGGTAGGGTGAGAGGGTGTGGATGGGCTTCCCTGCCAGCAGAACAGGCCTAGTGTTATCATGAGTCCAACCTTTAACAAAAATAGTTCCAGACTCTCACCACTGTCAACACATTCAGTCTTCTTGTAAAATGGAGATGTGTTGTAGGTGCTATTTTAGCATGTTATGACTATTATTTATAATTTAAGAAAATATGAAATTTCGATAACTTGTAGACCATTGTTTAAGTACATGGATGTGAATTGTTTGGTTTTAAAGCCATGGAATTAAATTGGAAGCAGAGAAAATGGCAATCCCCAGGTTCCAGGGGGAAAAATTGATCTAGAGCATTACTAATTGCTCTTTAAAGAATTTCATAACTTTATCTCAGTTACTTTGGGTTTTCAGAAATAGTAGAAGCAATAAAGTCAAAATAAATGTTTCCAGTAAAAAAACAAAACAAAACAAAACAAAACAAAAAAACAAAACAAGTGATGCTTTTTTTCTTTGTAATAGTGAGGATGCAAACTCAAGTTTAGACAGTTGTAAATCAATTGGTACACATGTAAAATGATGCGAGACAACTTGAATTTAGCAACATTTTTACATTTATATTGCTTTATTTTAATGCTGCTCATGTTTAGATCAAATCCAGAAAGATGTGTACCTTTTACAGTTTAGAACCTCACAGCTGCTCTCCAAGAAAACCCGATGGTCCAGTCTCTGTGTTGTCTTGGCCTTATTCGTTGTGTAGATAGTTAGAGCAGAGCCTCTCAGCTAATTAACACCCCAAATGGGAACTAATCAGATGCCAAGTGCTCTAATAAAAATGAAAGTCAGTGGTAAAAAGAACTCTCCACAGAGGATAGAAGGGAAGTTTGAAGATGTGAGGGTCTGTATGTGTGTTTAGGAGCGCAGGGGTGGGTGCGTGTGTGTGTTAGCTATTCTATTTAGGACCTTCTCTGGCATATTTACTAACCTTCTGACAATCGATGGGCCTTACCAGGACCAAAGGCCTGATGTGGATAGCCTTGTTTTAGGGGTGTATTGTGAATTACAAATATATTGATAAGATTACTGGTCAACACAAATTTGAACCTGATTTAATAATGTAGTTATCACTTCTAGAACATCACAATCTCATTTCCATATGGTTATTTGATGCTTTGATACAAGAAATGATTGAATAGAATAGAATAGAACAGAAGTACTTTATTCATCCCAGCAGGGAAATTACTTTGCAGTTGCAGCACAGAGACAAACACAGTAACAACTATCACAGAGTAGTAGTTGTAGATAAAATAAAATATAAAATATAAAATGCTATAAATTGTAAAATTGTAAAGTGCTGTAAAATATAAAATGCAACTTAAGAGCAGTCCTTGCAGAGATTCAAAAATGCAGATATGTATATGTAAATATATGTACAGCAAGTGTGCCACAGTGCAGTTGTGCAAAATTGGGCTGATTAGTGCAGATCAGATCAGACCGAATGTCAATAAGGTGTGATGACCACATTGATGTCAGTATGCCTTTGCTATTCAAAATGAGAACATACAAAAAGACCCATAATTCAAAAAACATCACATGACTTTAAATCTTATGTTTAGACCCACACATTCTTTTCAAACTGTTAGCATACTTTGCAAGATTGGAATCCACGTGACGTTACCTTTAGATATTTGCTTTTTCTTGCCGTTGGAAATCTTTAGCAGAATGTATCAGGTCAGAAAGACATGAATCAATGCCACAAGTTACTGCTGCAATCAAGATAATATTATGATTGATCACCTGTCAGCATTCAGTAACCAGTAAAAATTCAATGCCAGACATATTTATTAAAGCATCCGCTCTGTAAACAGTTTTTATTAGATTCTAATTAATTAAATGTTTTGATCATCCTTTTTTTTGTTGACCACAAAGGTCTACTGTGAGTGAAAGACCCTTGAGTATGTGAGGTGTTTACCACTGACTCAGATTAGCACGATTGCCAACATTATTTAATGACCATAATTAATATTGAAAGAAATTATTGAAATTGTACATTATGCTATGTATAATGACTTTATACTATATATATATATATATATATATATATATATATATATATATATATATATATATATATATATATATATATATATATTATAAAGAGCATACAATACTCTATAGAGAAGCAGCTAAGTAAAAACAGTAACTTTCCAATCTATTACTTGTTACTTGAAACTAAAAGATATTTAAAAAATTGGCCTTGAATCGAATGTAGAGATTTCTCAGAATAGCTCAATGAACCGAAAATGTCACCACTGGACTTCTGATCCTAATAACATTCAGACAATCTTTATAAGTCTATAAAAGTGCTATATACTAACAATTTCTGAATATGTTTTAGAATTTGACAGCCTTGTGTTTCTTTATTGTTAAGTTTTGAGTAATTTAAAACGTTTTAAAAATAGTAATCAGCTAATGGCCAGGCAATTCTTTGGAGTTTCTTTTATAAGAAAGTTTAATTACTATTTACTAGTAGACAAGGTGGCTGAAGGCCACTTAACACATAATCCTAGACTATTTCTGCTAACTATTTCTCGCTGCCTGTAAGATTTTATATGAATTACTCCGAGTTGCTTCGCCTCATTCAGCATCTGCAGGATGTGAGCGCAGATTTTTCCGTTTTGTTGGGTTACATGAAAGCTTTTCTACTGTCCCAGGCAATGCAAACACCTATAATTTCCTGTGTGATTTATTGATGAATTAGTCTCTTAAGCTTTCGCTTACATCCATTTCCCAGGGAGGGGAGGATGGCAGGACAGATTAATTCGTAAAGAGGTTTGCCGTGTCCAACGCGCTGTCCTACTCACAAACCGGTACACGCAAACACACTCAGTAGTGAATGCTCGCACAAAGCTATAAAACATAATACACACATTACATGAACAGAAAAAAAAACAACACTACAAGGTCAGTTCTGTTATTACTTCAGCCTATTTCCAGCAGAACAGACCTCCCTCATAGGAACTGGCCTATCTGAATGTTTTATCTCGAATAGAATAGCTTACATAAAACTCAGACGTCCGCTGGGAGCATTCTTTCTCTGTGAAAGTGTGATTTTGCACATACTGTGTGCATATGCAGAGACTCCCTGATGTCATTGTCTGTGAGTATGTGTTAACTATTGTGTGTAAGACATGTCTGTGTTGCAGTTTTCTATCCCATGTTCCCTTTGCAGTTCATCATGGTTTTTTATGAATTGTTTGGAATGATATTCCAACCTTGAGCGCCTGACAGAAAAGTGATCACCGATAATTTATTAATTATTAACGTTAATCGTTTCTTTTGGTTTGTTTATTTTGCTAGGCATGTACTATTACATCTCAAACAAAATTTTGCTTAACCCTCCTGTTATGTTCATTTCTGAGGTAGAGCAATAATGTTGGTGGGTCAATTTGACCCGGGGAGTGTTTAATCATGCAATAGTGTCGGAAACCAATTCCTCCAAAGCATTTTTGTATCTGATTACTAACTCCAGTACTAACCATTTCAATCAATATTTGAGCAATGATGTTATTTTTATTTCACAGAAATTAAGGATCATTGATGACAACCTACTCATTTACACATTTGCACATAAAAAGAGGAAGTTAAATTTTTCATGTCCACTGTAATAAACCTAGACACAAAAATTTCCTTGAAATTGATCTTTGGTAAATTTTTTAATATTACACTTTTTTTTTCAATGGGTGATCTTGATACTTGAACTTGAGACACACATACTGCTCAGGGTCAAATCCTCAAGAAGCTAGTTCACAAACTTCTGCATCTGAGTATATTAACAGAAAATCAAGTAGAAGGAAGAAGTGTGGTAGGAAAATGTGCATCAGCAACTGGGAGAAACACAGCTTTGAGAGGGTTGTGGAGCGATAACAAACAAGAGGAACTGGTCTGTTGTTCAGTTGTCCAGAATCCTGTCTTCAGATGAAAGTAAATTCTTCATGTCATTTGGAAATAAAGGTCCCAACGTCTGGAGGATGTGTAGATAAATCTCTGTAAAATGACTTTTCCACTTTCTGAGATGACTGGCAAGAAACATTTCATCTTTATGCAATATTTACATTTTTTAAGATGTAGTAATAATTGCATTCTGAAAAAAGTACAGAAACGTTCATGAGCTCTGTATTCTTTAGGAAGGCTCATGCTTTGACTCTAAAGGAGCTGGCTGGCTTGCAATTCTTTTACTATTTCTACTACTTTCATAGCTATGCTGGCATGTACATTTTTTAAACAACTTTTTTTTTTGTGCAACTGTATTAACTATTCATTACAAAGAGATGCCAAAACCCCCTTTAGGTCCAGGGACCTTACTCCTCTTTCTGTTTATCTTCAGGAAATAAATGTGCATATGTGAACTAACGGTCAGAATGAGGTCACTTTACTTGATACACAACCAAAATCAAAGCAGATAAACTGGTATTATAAATTTTAGCAGAACAATTTTGGTTTTTAGGATTAAGTTACAATCGATAGCTGTCTGAGCACAAACTGAAAGAACTCCAAAAGGACACAAACAGATCTGAATGTCCTTCATTTGCTGTCAGCAGGCAAATTGGAGAATGAAACTGAATGTCTTTGTGGCTCATTTCAAACCAATTTTGAGACTTGAGAGAATCCTCTTAAAAACAAAATTTTCTTAGAAACCTGAATAAACTTAGTGTTAAAATTGCTAAAACTTTAGAAACAAATTTTGTATGAACTCATAGAATGAACTCATAGATCCAAAGGACTAAATAGTTTTCCATTTATTTATTTTAGTGTGATTTCAGAAATGCAGACACAGCGTCACATACTCATACATACGTTTGAATAGTTGACTCTGATGCACAAACACTCGCAGCCTTTTATTCTTGAACACAGATAATGAATCTGTAAATAAACTCTGAAGTAGAAAGTAAGGAAGTTTGGGCACACACACAGCACACATTCCTCTAAACACTACAAAACACTCCTCCAGGTTTTGTAGATAGTTTTTGAATGTTAGTGAAATCAGCTTTGTTGCTTAAGGTTTTCTGTGGGATTTCATTGCCTGTACTCTGTGCTTATCGATCCTGGTATATATACACTACGCTAAACAGCTCCTAAATTATTCACTCTGGTTAAATAGGGCTGTTCCATTATTCAGAAGTGTGGCACAGTGTAATTAATATTGTAGAGATATGTGACAGGCTGGGTGGCATTTCACTCAGTGACAGCACATCGTTCGCTCTCCACTTTCACCTTCTCTCCTCATATTTGTCACTGTCTTCTTTTGTGTTCTCCTGTCCTGTCCTTCTCTGGTGAAGTATTTTGGAGAGGCACCCTTCAATTAAATATCTTCTGGACTTAGGATCAGAATCAATTTCATTGGCCAGGTTTGTGCACACAAGCAAGGAATCTGACTGGTTTCACACACACTCTCCTATTTGTTTTCTCCTAATTACTGTTTTTGATAGCTAAACTGAAAGAAAACGTTCAAAATTAGATTCGTTTGAACCAACTGTTTCCCTTGAAGAATCTGTTTTTTTATGGAGCCCTCGGGGAAATAGAGGATTTTTTTTTTCTTTTGAGTTACCTTGCAAAAGGGTTTGCATCTCTCTCAATAATTTACTAATCATAATTGAATGCTGTAAGTCTTTTTTATAGTGGCCATCGTGTTTTCTGCTATTCTATAAGGTTTTCGTAAGGCCTTTCCATGTATGTTAATATCTCGTGAAATTTTCTATATTTTTCTTTTTAATAGAAATGCACACAAACCTATGATATAAACAGAAACTTTCCGTAAGAAGAAAAGAAATGAAAAATACATCCAAACTATTTGGGCTATTTCTGTGTTATTATCACGGGGTAACAAGTCATCTGACAGTTTTGATTGCGTCTTTTTTGTGTTGGTAGTCTGAATGGTTTAAAAGGCCGTTTTCATGTGCAGTTTCATCTCAACTTTACATAAACAGACATAAGCATGCAGTGAATAAATCGATTTTCAATCAATGTTTTGCACAAAAGAGTTAATGATAAACACGTTCCGTAGTCTTTTCCTCTTGTCTGTTGTGTAAAAGAGTAAGATGAAACATTACCCATATTTTTAAATGAACCTACTCTCACTTTTAAAGCACTGTCTCTCTGTTCAGAAAAAAAAAAAAATCTTGATTTTCTTTTGCTTTTATTTTAAGCCATTGTCATCTGATAAAACTTCCATTTACTCAAGTTGAAGACAGCGTCTGTGCTGTGATTTCTGCTGGATTTACATGCAAATGATGAGTTTGGGAGAAAATTAAAAGTGGCAGACTGTCTCAGTGGTTTTCTCTCCAGGCTTCAGCTTGCCTTCCTTTACTTTGTCATGCCAGTAGTGCTGCTACACAAGACAAACTAGATCCCAAGGGCTAATGTTGCGAATTCTCTGCTCAGTGAAGTAGCAAAGGTTTGTCCTGAGTCTATACATTTGTTGCTTCTTGGTCTTGTCTGGTACATAGCTATTTAAAGAAGCAAAAGTAAACAAGATAGCTGTTTTTAGAATTAGATGTGTAGGCTTTTTTTGCAAGTAGAACATTTAAATGTGGCTACCAAATATAGAAAATTGTCAGTAGTTTTGGCACAATCAGCAGTAGAGATTAGCACTTTGTCGTCATTAGTTGTTTGGTGTTTCTTGCAGTTACAAATACACAAAAAAAGCTTTTGTATATTTTTCCACCATAATTGTTAGTAACGATTAAATTTGTATTAACTCACTTGTTTAGAGTTTGTGCTTTGATTATTAATCCTGTAACTAACAATGTATTAATATTTTTTTTTTGTTTTTTTTTTTTGTGGTAGCATTTCTCTTTCATCTTTCTCTCCTCACTTGTTTCCTAGGAGTAGTCAAATATAGATGTCTTTAACTTTATTCCTTCATCTTGACTTATTTTTATTTCTCAAAAGTTTTCCCTTTTAAACTCAGCACTGAAAAGAAGTCATCTGGCTTCCTGCCTTCAAAATGGTTGCCTCAAAGAACCCGAACAATTTTGTTACCTTAGGAAGCCTTATTGTGGAAGTAGATCGACAGATTAAAATTTTTCTTTTTCTTTTTTTTTTTTTGGAAAAAAAAGATGTTATTAAGACTGCGCACACAACAAACTGTGTTTTAAAGAACCCGTGATGTAAGAATATATTTTAGTCTCGGGTCGATCAGTCCATATGTGCTTTCACTTCCCTTAAATGTGAAATGTAAATCAAAGATCAAAAAAAAGAATTGAAATTATATTTCTTCACAGATAAAATGCAAGTTTCATGAATAGCAGTTGTGTTTTAAAAATCTTTGCTCACTTAAAAGTTTTACTTCTTTAAGCATTTTAAATGTTTAGCTAGAGATTCCTTATTAGAAATAGTGGGATATGGTCCATTTATTTATTCCTGAATCAACTGTGATTCAGAAATAAATAAGTGTTTATTGTCCAAAACACTATGAAAACTTCCCCTTTAACTTGTATTATTGTTATCTTTAAAATGGTTGTACATAATGGAAATGATTGATGCACAAACCATCATTTGTATATATATAATATAATGTGTGTTTTTTCTTGGCAAACTAAAATATTTTAATTACTTCAATTTTCTATGTGAAGATTGATTCTTCTATTCTTAGATATTTCACACACAACATAGAGCTGAAGCACAGAAAGGTAATTTAAATGCACCTAATATTTCTAGTCAAACTATCTGATTTGGTGATAAATTCTAGTTACAAATTTGATTTTGGACATTTCCCATCCAGCCTAGTCCCTATGCGGTAACTTTTGAGCTTCATGCCTGGTTGTGCTTGTTTTAAATACTGATGATCCTGTTGGTGGGACTGCACCTTCTAAAAACACAGCCACAGGTTGTACGTAGGCAGCTGGGAGCATGATGTTCACAGATGCTGTCAGTTAGAAACAGAGAAATATTTTTGCTTTTGCTCTTCTTCATCATTCGGCCAATTAGAAACCATCTCTGCTTGCTCTCCTTGACGCTGCTCCCCCACTGTTGTCAAAGTTCTTAGACAAAACACAGATGAGAAGACTTCAAAAGGCTCGGTTGTCTTGTTTTTTTACCCCTCCTCCCTGTTTTTGAAGCCCAGATTGAAAGTACAGAGCCTCCTTCTTATGAGGCATTTGTGCAAAGACAAAGAGAAAGACGGGGAAGAAAAAAAGATTGTGAACAGAATTTGAAATATGATTGAAGTCATTCAAAAGTTAATTTGGACAAAAAATTGAACATGTCACCGACAGAGAACAACCCTGTGTACAACACTGCAATCAATTAGGAGGCACAGATCTCTATTTCCTCTTTGCGTTTCAGTTGGCTTCTCATTTTGTTTTGTTTTCAAGCCGGTTCGAGTGTGATCCCCTATTCTGGCAATGCATTTTGGGGCTTAAATTCTTGTTAGCTAAGTCAGTATTGGATGGATTCTCACTTGACAAGCTATCCACTGGAACCTTTATCAAAAATCCGAGCCTCCCTTAACTGAAAGACTGCCGCTTGGCTGGAAGAAATTTGCACAGTGACATGAGCTATTGGAAATATGACCAATCACAAACCGTATTTTTAATCGCAATACACATTTACAAACTTTAGTTTCAAAATATATGCTGATAAAATGTAAAATATACACTGATTAAAATTTGGATGAGCTGAATGTTAAAGTCCTTTTCCAGAGCTCTAATCCAATGCAGGTACATGTATAAAACTTTGTTGATGGCCTTCTCATTTTACCTTCTATATTAAATGGTCATCCCAAGTTTGCGTACCGTACATGTACTCAGGGATCATGTAACAAGTGTAATATTTGTGACAGGTGTTGAGAGACAGTCTCTCAAGTTCTCAACCACACCAATTTATTGAGGCTGCACGAAAGCAGCATTTAAATTCTGCTCTCTAAATATAAACATCCCGAAAAGCTGTTCTGAACAGAAACTACTGGCCTTTTAAAATTGGGACTGAAAACACAATTGTTAACTGTAGCTTTTTAAAAAATATTTTTTAACAAAGGTCAGAGATTACACTTTACAATCTCTTTACTGTATTAAAAAAACTTTATATATGTAATGTATTTATTATTTTTCATGCTATTTTCTTTAGCATTGTTCCTTTTGTTCTTCTGAAGCTCTTGTGTACAAATGGTGCTAAGTAATAAAACAACCTTTGTCTTATATGTCAGACTTATCAAGGTGTCAAATTATGACAACTCCAAAATATTTAATTTGATGATAAAAGTAAACATTTCCCATGTGCAGCCTGGTGTAGGCATGCTGTGGCTCTCAGTGTAAAGAGGATTAAATGTGTGATCTTGGCTCCAACTGTAAATAACTAAGTATGTATTTCAGTGCAACAAATATGAAACTTGCTCATGTTTGTAAAAAAAATATTTTTTTAAGCTGCAATAGATGAGAAAATTATAAACTGTGTCAATAATGGTCAGATTTTTTGTACTTGTTGACATGTTCCACTTAGATTACATGTCTAGTAGGATTTATAGAGTATCTTAGTCAGTGTTATGTGATGCATGCTTATAAACATATATGAGCACTAGCATCTTGTGTTCGCCCAGGAATTCACAACTCTCTGAGATGGGCTTTAAATAAATCACATCACATAAATCATGCCAGTCAATGACATTAACACAGCTAAAGAGATCTATATAGCATCAGCAGACAGGAGGAACACCCTGCAGAGTGAGGCTGCATGAGCGTTTCCGTTCTTGGATTTTTTAAAAATTTATTATTTATTCTGCTTTGGTATGCTTTCTTAGATATTTTTTGCCATATTTCAGGCTTTTTAAGTTAAAAATTAGACAGAATATGGACACTGGGTGGCTCAGTTTCTAGAGCTGCATTTATTCCCCTTTCCTTTTCACCCTCTTTTCTGAAGAAAGAAAAAAAAACTACTGTTCATTGAAGGCCACTAGTGCCACAAAAGTGACAAAACAATGTGATCCTAAATAGTGTTGAAAGCAATTTTAAGCTGACATGAACTGTTATACCAGTCAGGCATGAACAGGCCGTCTGCCATACCAGGCAAAGCCTGGTGGGCCGGTGGACATTTTTAGGCTGGCTCTAGGCTTTCTTAGTTTAACCAAAAGAGTGCATTATAAATTATTGTTGTTGGTTCCGGTGGCCCATTTGTTGATTTTCTTCAGGGCTGATCCTATAAAATCTCCCAGACCTCGTCGGTGTGTGAGAGAATTGCTTTTATATCTTTTGTTTTCAAATAATTCTATGAGTTCTCTTGGTGTCCAGTGTTGTTATTCTAGCTTGCCCTAATTTTACAGTTTGCAGTGATCAAGCTTATAGTTTATATCATCATGTAATATTAGTAAGTTTCCCAAAATAGATGACTTACCATTGGTAGGTAAATTCTCTGTTTTTCATACTTTAACGTCACCATTTTATGATGAGTCCTTTATTTTACATGGCAGTATGACTATGTAATAATATGATCATAACAGGATCTTATCATGATCATAATATGATCATATCATTCCCATATTTTATAAACGGTATAAAATATGCATTTTATAAGTAGTATTTTACACTAAGACATTGCTTGATTTTAAACAGTCCCTGTTTGAAGGCTTTCTTCACCAGAACCAATACAATTAATGTAAGACACAATATATAGAATACTGGTTGCTGTGTCAATAAACTTTTTTATGAATATTTTTAATAAATAGTTTTTAAAAAAATTAAGCTGCAAACCTTCCGTTTGACCTGGGACTTTCTAAACCGAACAACCATGTTATGATGATCCTCAGCCAGCTGTTAGGTTTTAGCTGCTTTCTGCTCTACTTCCAATGAAGAGCTCATCCGGGGAAGGTCTTTATCTGATGAATCATTATGGCTGATGGTATTGGTTGACACACATACACACGCACTAGCACACACACACACACACGCACACACACAGTATCTCTTTCTATCTTCACAGGGACATCGCATTGACTTCCATTAATTTTCCATTCATTTCTATCACCAATCCCTGACCCAACTCAAACCTAACCATCATCACGATGCACCTATCCTCTTACCCCAAAACGGTGCCTCTTTTCATGGGACACACAACATAGCATTTGTTGGGAAGATTGTCCTCACACTGTATCAAAAACAATACCACACACGTACAAACACACGCATGCACACGCCTATACATGCATATAGTTTTCTTGTTTGAAGAATTACATCAGCACATGCTTTATGACATTTTCACACTTATTAATTTTATGAACATGCCATTATGCTTAAGTGCGCTTGGCTAGTTTGTTTTTCACCTCGCTCATTAAAAAGAAATTATTTTGTAGTAAAACTCACTCCTGTGATTCATTTCCGATTCTCTGACTCGCAGTTGTCCTTCAAAACCTTTTTCCTCCTTCACCTCCTTTCCTTAATCTACTCTGATATTCTTCACACTGGACAGCATGCAAAAGAAGTGGGACAACTATTTTTAGAAGGGTTATGTTTGTTGTGAATTATAAGCCTCTCTACCATGTGGTGTATTAGTTATGCTTGTATGAACGGATTTATTAAGCGTAGTCTCAGGCTGGGTTGCTTTCAGATGAGACAGATTTACAATTTCACTAAACAGTTGTTAACATGCATTGTCTTATTTTTTTTTTTTTCCTCTCCCCTGCCTCTGCTTCTCACACACACTTTTAGTAGCTGTAATTATCATTCCTTGTCTTCACCAGAGACACCAGATGTTATCCTTCTGGATACCTCAACAGTCTCCCCCAATTTTCAGCAATGCATCAGTAGTAAATCATATCTAAATGCACTCTTCCTATAACGGTGTACTTTTTTTGATTTTTACTTATGAATTAGATAAGTCAAGAACAACTGCTAAAAAAAATCTATTCATATTACTAATTTGTGGAGAGACTTATTCTCACTGGCCACTATATTAAGTACAACTGTGCAATTGCCCGTCACCACAAAGACTGTTTAAAAAAACATGTCGAAGCATTAAGGCAGCTAACGAAGTGAAGAAGACTTGTTGAAGTTCAAACTAAGGATACAAATGGGAAAGAAAGGCACATTTAGACTTTCAATGCAGAAATGCTTTCAATGCTCTTATTGTTGTCGAGTTATACAAACTTTGTAACATTTCTCAGACTGAAAACAGCCCCAAAGAGAGAAAATATTCAGCAAATGACAGTTGTGCAGATGGAAGGTCTAATGATGCTACAGGTTTGAGAGGAATTGGGAAACTGGGATGACATCGTGGAAAGGAGACAATAGCTCAGCTAACTAGTAAGATATGCAGAAAACCATCTCTCAATATGTGTATCACCTTTATAGTCAAATAACTTTTATGTAATGGTGCCAATGTTCCACAGAGATTAAGAGAATTAATGCCCAACAATAATTGTACTCTAAAAAAAAATAAATAAAAAAAATCTTTGAAGACTCTTTCACCAGGTTCAGGGAGAGATGTTTAGTCTTTGTGTTATGACAGGTTGAGGCAGACAACCGACAGTCGAGGTTTCTGCAGCAGGTGTTTGAGGTTGAACAGTTTCAGCTGGCTGAATTCATCTTTTCACAAAACGTTTCGGCTCTATTGCCCAGCTCCTGTGTGGGGTTATTGTGCACAATAAAATCATGTAAATTGAACAAACTTTTTCTTTCAGTGTGGAGTGTGCTTCAAAATTAAAACATAACTTTTTACTCATTCATAAGGTTCAGAGTTTCCAAAATTCTGGTAGTGTATTTTATCTTGCATGTTTGGAGGAAAAGTAATTATGTGCAGAAAATGAAGTCTAGATTGTCCTCTACACCCTTATCCCAAATATCCTTTTTCTCATGGGTTTAAAATATAAACCTTACTTTAAAATAGGAAAAGGAAGATGGTGTGGACTAAAATCAATTCTCCCTTTGAGTCCTCAGTCCATTTATAGATCTTTTATCCATCTTGTTGAACATGAAACAATAATATCTCTGCACTCTTGTTGAGCACCAGCGTCTTTGTAAGCCAGCACTTCATTAAATCCTAACAGCAGCTGAAAAAGCCCCACGATAAATGTAGTGTGACACATTAATGAAGTATTATTTATCAATGAGCTGGAAAGCTCTAATGAAATTGAAATTAATATCAAAAGTCTATTTTGACAGGCTTGCCAGGGTTCCATTTTAAATGTTCATTAACTTCTTCTATCTGTGTTATTTTTTCCTCTCCGTCTCTCGGCTCTTTTGTTAGAATGCATCTCCTCCTACTTTCGGCGCCGTCCCCTCTCTGTACTTGGTTTACACATCTCACTTGTTAGGACCTTTCCATCTCTGCCATTCTCTGTGTCTGTCTGTCTGCGCTGATAATGTTTTCACCATTTCTTTGCCATCAACTCCATGTCTGTCAGGACTTTTTTTAAATTTTCCTATTTCAGCCCCTTTCTTGGTGTAACGCTCGAGACAGATGGAATGTGTAATATCTCAGCCGCGCCCTCACATCCTGTCTTCTCTCTTGTGAGACCCCTTCCTTACCTGCAGCTTTTTTTCTTGACCTTTTATTTAAATGCTGCTTCTCCTCTTCAGTGACATCTTCTCTCAATACCCCCTTTTCCTCCTAACACTTCACCCAGTCTAACCCCTGTGCATTGTGTGTTGCTCTTGAGTAGTTTTCTTGGAAATACACTCACACATGTGCACGCCCACACACACAGACACAGGCATTTGTTTTTCTGTTCACATCAAGTGAGCTCTTTATTTGTAAGTGTGCAAGTGTGTCCAATTGAATGTGTGTTTCCTTTTTACTCGGCGTCAGAGCAAGCAGGAGCATCATGGTTGAATAGCATAAGGGGAAGCTGACAGTCTGGCAGACAGATGATGCAAGGCACATGACTGCCATGCTGGCCCTTCTTGTCTTCACCATGTTTCCCTGTGCTTCAATGTTACAGTACGTTCTCTTTTGCACATAGTCTTTCCTTTCCTTTGGTCGTGTAAAGGACCTGAGAATGTTTTTCCTGCTTTTCTTTTTTCTTTTGCTCCAGAATGAATTGCTTAAACTTATAGCCAAGGTACTTAACAGAGAAAATTAAAAAAATTCTACAAACATATTCTGAAACAATCAAAACTCACCAGCTGTTGTCTCTGCTTTTGTTTTTCTTTTCAGTTTTCCCATTGTCTTTTCCTGCCTTAACAGATGTTTTAATCACTTTCAGAGACTCATAGGAGAAAGAAATGATTACGTAGGAAGTAAAAAACACAAATGTCGATCATCACTGACACTTAATGGGGACATCACTGTAGTTTCTTCATTTTATGCTTTACTTAAAATGTAAAGTAATACTTTAGTGAGTGATACACAGGACTGTTAGCATCATGGGTGGTGGTAGTGAGGGATTGGAGGGCTATAAAGAGACGAGGCTAAACATTAGATTGCAGGGGTTCATAGTTTTCCCATCAGGGTGCCCAATTAAGCTGAAAATCCTAAAATTCCTACATTTCAGAGAGGATATTTTCTAGACTCCATGGAGGGGAGTTATAATGTGTAAGGAGAAATGGATGTTTGTAAGACAGATTTGCAATGATGCATTTAATAAGCTACAATGTAGGTTTAACATACGGATTCTGTCAAAGATATATCTTAAAATACCACACAAAATTGTATTTTGTTACTAACTTAAACTCAGAGGATGATGCTTGATCACAGAAATGTTGTACTTTCTAAATGTTTTGTCATAACTCTCTCCTCAGGGTCTCCTGTTGTTCACAGATGTGCTTACTTCCCTAAAAAAATGTTAATGCATTTCTGTGTGTAGGGTTGGGGGGGATGTATTGGGTAGCATTTTATAGATTTACTCTGCCTACAAAACAAGTTAAGCTCTAGTAAAGGTATCAAAAGGTGTTCTTGTAGCTCAAATTACTTAATGTCTGGTTGACTTCAGATTTAAGAGGATTGGAAATCTTCTTCATTTCAGTTTGGGGACAACTACGTCAATCACATTAATATACAACTTTAGTCTTACTTTTCAAGACTGAAACCCATCGGCTAACATATCACAAGTATCCATGTCTTTGTTCTTTAACATAACTCAGACCGAGAGTAATAGCTGACCCATATGGTGTGGTCCAGCAAATTGTTCAAATTGCTGGAAATATTGATGCTGATTGTTGGGAAAAGTGCACCACAGTTTTTGTATATTGGGTTGGAGAGCTGCAGACCAGTGAGGGTGAAGGAAGCACCAATTTTCAGCTACAAAGAAATGAAACAAATGTGTCTAAGAAATTGAGAAGTATAATAATCTGGTAATATAATTTATATTAATGCCAAATGTAATTTCTTTTCCTCAAAGTTTTCAATTGAGCTATCAAAAGTGTCATGAAAACAACAGCTTCAATCAAATAAATTTAAATAGGACTTTATTAAATAAGTAAACATTCATGGTAGAAAATCAACAGTCTAAATTATGTTCCGTTTTCTTTTTTGCCCTCATTCTCTTCCATAGTCTGTCAGTTTCAGCACATCGAAACAGTGAGCACGACAGGCGCTTTGAATTGAACTTTCACAAAGAGAATGCCAGTCATATATTTGGCTTTGTTTTCTCTTCTTTTCTATCCTCTTTCCCTTCCTCTACTTCTTCATTCCCCCCTCTGTCCATCCAGCCTAGAGATCTAAGCGGTTTTCATCTCTTTGACGGGGAGACCTCTCTCTGTCTCTCTTTCCTCTCTTTATCTTCTCATCCTGAGAAGGCTCAAGTGCAGCTAACCTACTCCTGTTGAGGGCTGCGAGTCATGTTTGACTGAGCTCTACAAACCCCCTATCACTTCACATCTCTCCAGTCCTCCGCAGCAGTCGCAATCCCCCACTCTTCCACCTCTGAATTGTTGTTTTTACTGACTGCTTCCTTCTGTTCCAATCTCACAAAGCTGTCATTTTACACTCATTTTTTTATTTTTTTATTTTATTTTTTTTTACTTGTCTATGTGGCAGTGACTTTAAAAGCTGCCCGATCTCTTCGAGGCCATTGCTAGTTTCAAGTTTAATCCAACGATGGGAAACTCTATCATCGTTTCAGTTTATTTAATTACAACATCATGTCTCTTACACACCTCTACTACTGTGTTGTTAGATGTTATATTATCCTGGTCTATGCTGTAATGTGACCATCTTCATATATTTCCAGAAATTCTGCATCAATGGCAGCGAAAAATATGCATGTGTTATAGAGGATAGGAAAAAGAAATATTTACCAATCTGTTTGTTGTCTTAGTCTCCTTTTGGTCACTAGTGTTGTCTGCTTGGTACACATAGATATAGAAAACAATAATTATGAATAAGAAACTCACAAATATCAACACAAACATTCCCAATCAAAATCCTAAAACTTTGAAAAAAGGTTACAAGTGTTCATACTTCATGCTGCATGATCATAACCATGTTATGGGTTAAGCTTCTAACAAAAGGAAGAGACAATAGCAAGATATAATATAGATGGTATATGCAGTTTATTGAAAGCATAATCTAAGCTCAAACTGTTCATCAGCTGATCAAAAGTTTAAAACCATTATCTAAAACGACCTAAAATGAAACCAGAAGGGTCAAAAAGGGATTTTAGGAGTGGGAAGAGGCGTTCCTGACCTGCTAACATCCACGTTCCTCCCACTCCCCTGAACCCATCTCACCACATCTCAACATCCTGCCACATGTAAACATCACCAGTGAGATCTCTGTCTTATACCGGTAAATTTGGATTCTATCACGACCATGCAGATTAGTTATGCTCTTGTTGGAAAGTATGCTCTTTTCAGTGTTGCATGGTTGGTGGTTCTTTGCGAGAACAAAATGCCACTGGAGAAGAAATATGTGAACAAATGGGGACAAGAACACACACAATTGGCTGAAAAATCCATATTCAGTAATAAACATTTGTTCATCAGGGATCCACAAGCAAATGTAAAACAAAACAATAATTTATAGTTCTTTTTCAGAGTTAGCAAACCTAGGCTAATGATAAAAAACATTATTCTTAAACACTTCATCTGGTCCTTACCAGCATAAATCTTGACAAAGCAGCAGATTCTAACTAAAATGAAACCACAGGCTGGAATTACAATCTAAACCTGCCCTCTACCCTTTTTATGTTCATTTCAACACAGTAAGCAGCAGCTGTACCCTAAATTGTGTTCTGTTGGTTTTGTGAGTGGGCCCTTTTATGGGTTTTGACCTATGTGTTTGGACATGATTGGTGTCTAATACTCAGAACTATTAAACTAAATTTAATACAGAAAAATTGAATGTGGTTGGTCTCAGCTAGAGGGAATGTGCTGCCCGTAATTATAATAAATGGACTGCATTTATACAGTGCTGTTCTGGTCTTTTTTATAAAAAAAACAAAGTGACTTATTCCTCTATTTACACACACAAGTCCACACACATCAATACATCGACTTGGTAACCAGCTAGATGTGTCTTCCCTTTGGACACTTGACATTTGGGAAGAAAGAAGGTGGAATTGAGCTTTCAATGTCCCAGTTGTCAAACTATTCTTCCCAAATGAGTTGCAGCCACCATCAACATCAAAGCAAGAAAAATAGCTGGCTTACTGAAAGAATATGTTTTTCCTTGTTTTTAAGCCTTTTCTTTAAAATCATTCAAGTTGACAACTTTTGTTTTTCTATTAAACTTCACTTCATTTTTAGTAAAAAACAGATCCATTTGCGTTTGTGGATTTGTATGTTTTCGCTAGATGTGGCAAAAGATTGTTAAGCAATGTAACCATGGTTGTACATAAAGAAATTGATCTCAATAAATTAGAATTGAATCATAAAGCAATTGATTTCAGTAACTGAATTTTAAAATAAAAGTTGTGCTATCAATAGATGCATTACACACAAGGTGGCATATTTCTACCATGTATTGATGTTAATTTCATTAGCTTCTCACTTACATCTGAGAAGCTAATGAAATCTCCCAAACATGATTTTTTTTTTTTTAGTACAGAAATAACGGTGACAATTGAGCCACTGATAACCATTGACACTTTACATAAGGAGGATAACTGACAGCTGATCATTGCTAAATAAGTTGAATTTTCACATAATACTGTACTCAATCATCCTGATGAAAAGTTGAGTGAAAGAAAAGACTTTTAGAAACATTTACAAGGCATTGTCTGCATCACAGAACAGAAAACGTTACAATGCTTCATCTCTGGAGTCTGCATATTTCAGTCCAGTCTCCAGAGATGAATTTCTTAAGAATACAACATATCTGTATATATTTATTAAAAATTATGTCATACCAGATAACCCTAATATAAACACATAATAATGAAACAATCAGCTTAAAATAAGTCCAAGTCACCAACTTTGGCTAAATATTGCTGTGACAACATATTGAAGGTAGTGTGTGAGTATAGGAGCTTCTTAAATAGACAGGGCAGTTTCAAGGCATCAGATTGCAAAGTCAAGTTTCATTTAAGTTAGGTATGACATATACAGCATTTTTACAACAAAATCAAGCAATAAAATCACACTTAGTGACTGGATATAAATAGATATAAATCAGTAATTTATTATTTTCTGCAGATGTTTATCTGAGTGTACAAACAGGGAATGAAAATTGACAGGAAGCATCACGGGGGTTAGCAAGGGGTTGTTCTTTCATTTATAGCATCCATTAAATGGTCAGGTCAAAAGTTAAATCAATGGTGCTGATGCGTTTTGATATCCAGAGCTCAGAGCCAAAATGAAAAGGATGAGGTCATGACATCAGCCATTTGATCTCTCTCTATCCTGTCTGCGGTAGAAAAGTCCTGATAAAATGGTGAGGCGGTGTGAGTCTCCCAGTGTATATGAGCATTGTTTCTCTGGTTGAAATAAAAGCCCTCTTTTATTGCTGTTAATAATCATAAACATTGTTATCTCAGATACCCATTATCGGTTCTGCTACATCTCCACTAACTTTCTTCTTTTTTCCCTCTCCCCTCTGCCTATGATGGCAGAGGATGAGGAAGAGCAAATAAACAGTCTCTTGTGAATGAAGTGAATTGAGACAGAGCTCATCTGCATGCATGAGCAGCTCCCACAAAGTAACTACTCATATCAATCACGCTCCTCATGTTCAACAGGATTTGTGACCTTCTAAGGAATTCCTCTGGCAAGATATGGTGCAATGTACACCAAAACACACACACACACACACACACGCACTTTCACTCACTCACCAACTGACATATATGTATGCACACTTGCATTTGAGGAGTGCTCACACACACACACACACACAATCTCACACCCGCTGCTCACCACTCTGTCACAGCTGTCAGTGCGGTTTGACACCATCTCTCCTTTCTCATCATTAGTTTTAGTGAGAGATGCCCTGTCCCTTGAACAAAAACAAACATGGCAGGCTGTGACAAATCAATTAATCAGATGGGACATTTGCCAATAGTTATGTTTCACTTACAAACTAATGTGTGTTGAATGTCTTCCGAAAAGTTTCCATTAATGTAGGGGCAACTCTTGCAATCAGTAAACCCCTCAACAGTTTTGATCAATGAAACATTGAAGGCGGATAGATTGATGTCAAAACAGCATCTCTTTTTGACGAATGATCGTTTTCCTAACTAACTGAATTAATGTACTTTTGAGTTTGAATGTTGTGATTGTGGTAGAACTTGTCTTGCTTGTTAAGTAGAAACCTTACAGACCTTTCCTTTTTTTATCTCAATATATTGTTTAAGATTACTATTTCATAATAAAAACAAGGCAAGGTAATTTTATTTATATAGCACCTTTTCAGCAACAAGGCAGTTCAAAGTGCTTTATAAACAACAACAAAAAAATACAAACAAAACAACAAAACCAAAAGAAAGACAAAATTAGTAGTCCATAATTTATAAATTAAGAGAGATTCCTCTGTATCTTAAGTTTGTTCTGGGTTAGAGAGGTATAAAACTAAATATAGTTGTATTTGTACATTTATTACTGCATGCATTTAATTATACGTGAACATTTTGTTCCTTTGATATTCAACTTCTGGATCTGTAATTAGAAAACAGATGGGCTTTAATAATTGGAGGATGATCAGCAACATTGAATAAATAATGAAGATTATAGGTTTATTATATGTTCCTTATCTTTGTTTAATGTTTGTGTGACCTGTAGTTACTTGCAGGTAAACACTTACTGACCCATATTAATTTTGATTTTTCTTTGTTTGTGTTATTGTACATTCACTCAAACTTTTTAAAAGGCAGTCTGCATATCTGCCACATTTTTAAGTAGACCAAGTAGATAAGAGGTCTTCAAATCCAGGCCTCGAGGTCTGCTCTCCTACAACCTGTAGATGAATCCTCAGTCCAACGCATTCGTATCAACTGGCTGAATTATGCAGCCACGTTATCCAGTCCAGCTAATGACATCATTATTTGACTCAGGTGTGTTAAAGCCGAGCTACATCTAAAAGTTGCAAGTGTGGATTTGAAGAAGCCTGCTCTCTATGAAGGACTTGATGCACAATGATAACGACTTTCATGGTGCACTGGATGTGAAAAGCTTTCAGAAGACTTTTGAACAGGTAAAAAAAAAAGACATAGGCTTGTAGAAAAATCAACTTGTGACCAGGAGTGCTTCCCCCCCCCTCTCGCCTATTGTTGCGATTTTGTGAGTCTATTTGACCCATAAAAGCATCACAATTTTAAAGGCTTGCAACTTGCTTTCTTTGGTTCAATACTGATACTAGCACAATATTTATTGCTCATGAATTTAACATCCAACAGTCTGCATACATTATGCAAGTAGGTTGCTTAAATTTTTTTCTTAGTTTTAGCTTACTGAAATCTCTCCCCACGAGCAACACTCAAAAGCAACGTGCAAAATACACATAAAGCAATCCAGACATCTCAAAAAATACTATGTAGTTGCATTTTATTCAAGCTGCAGTATATAACGGTAATACAAAAAATTTTTTCTCCATCTCCATATTTGTTAAAGCTGTCACCATGTTGTGACAGTTTATGAGACAAATAATCAGTGAAAAGATCAATCACCTCCATTTCCTCCCTGAATTACTATTGCTAGCTAAAGTAATGCAACGTTCTGACCATAAACAACCAATCAGAACCAGGAGGAGGGTCTTAGTGCTGTCAATCAACCTTGTTCATTCACTGCTAAATGTGCTAAGGGTGGAGAAACAACTTATTGTTACAGGAAACTGTTTATCTGCTGTCATTGGCAGCTATGCTAACTAGTCTGAGCATTCACAGCAGGCTATGCTAGCTGCAGCATAGCACAGAGCGAGGGGGAAGGAGGGTGAGCAGCCACATGAGATTGTGATTTGGTCTGGGAGGGGTAACATTTAATTTTACTGCTAAAAACAATGTTCGAAAATACAATATAATCAATTTTGTAATTGACAGGGAGCCTTTTTTTTATTTCTATGAACAAAAAATAAATAAATAAATTGAGGAGGTCCCCCTGTCTGTCAAAAGTTAACAAGTAGGAAGAATTTAACTCTTTACAATAAGATGTCAAGATATTAAAGAGGTAAAAACAATAGGGACTATATTTTTACAAATAAAGAAAGAGTTCAAAGTGTTATTAGGTACCACAGAAAATATACAATCCCGGCCATGATTTTCAAATGCTCCCTATAGATTTATGCAGTCGACACGGTCTCCTTCTGAATCGCTCCTGTTGTGACATGAAGCTGCTGAAATAGAAGAAAACCTCAGAGCACACACAGCAGCCATATCCAGTGGAGTACAGGGATAAGCCAGAGAATAATGGCTGACAGGGTTTCAGATTTCTCACCCTGTCTCAGTCCTTTGCTACTCCTCTCACTCAGTGATTATCAATCCTGTAATTACTCAATTGCCACATATCTCTACTTTCTTTATCCTTGTTTCATCTTTCATTGTTTCATTGTTCTTTAATCGAGTTTTTTTCTGTCTGTTTCCCATTTTGGGTGTTATTTACTCCCAATTATTTTTCACAGTCTTTTTCTGACATTTTGCTCATTTTCAGAAAACCTCCACCTTACTTCACTTTTTCCTCTTCCTGTTTTGCTTGTTTTTTATTCTGCCTTGCCTTTACAGTTGTATTACTTCCTAATCTTATCTTCCTTCACTTTTCTCTCCATCTCTTTCAACTGATGCATTCCCTATCTCATTTTTTTCACTTTCCTTTCTCCTTTCTTTCTTACCTCTCTGGCAGTCTAACTCTTCTTAGTCAATCAGACAGTCGAAGCAGCCATGCAGCCGGAGGCGAGATCTGGCAGAAGAACCGCTCTGCCCGACCTCCCTCCCTCTTCAGAGAGAAAAACTAATGCAGAAATCCCAGCAAGTTCTATCGATACAATTATTCACCATTTCAATCTTTCTAAGCAGGTGTAGCACGTTTAGGAAACTTTATGCAAAGGAAACTTCCTTTGTGTTTAAGGGAATATTATTTTCACAGATCCTTTATTTTGTGACTGATGGATGAACATTTGCACTGGCTAAGCTTCAGGCTAGCGAATTTTGTTACTGGCCAACCAGTTAAATGATGAGAAAGCTAACTAGAAAACCAATGTAGAAGGTTAACCCTCCTGTTATGTTTGTTTCTGGGGTACAGCAAAAATGTTTGTGGGCCAATTTGACCTGCGGAGTGTTTAACCATGAAATAGTGTCAGAAACAAAAAAATTCCTCCAAAGCATTTTTGGATCTGATTATTAACTCCAATACTAACCAATTAAATCAATATTTGTGCAATGATGTTTTATTATTTCTCAGAAATTAAGGATCAATGACGACAACCTACTCATTTGGACATAAAAATGGAATTTACATTTTTAATGTCCACTGAAAAAAACCTAGACACATAAAAACAATAATATCCAAATTGACCTTTGCAAAATCTTTTGATATATATTTTTTTAATGGGTGATCTTAAGAATTGAACTTGAGACACACATACTGTTCAGGGTCAAATTGGCCCGCTGATTAAAGTCAAGATAAATGAGTCATGCAGGGAGTATTTATGTTTCCCTCCACTTCTTGTCCACAGGAACAGAAAAGATTCCCATCAAAAATTGTATGAACACCTGCTTTCTCGCAGTTTCCTGGTGAAGTAAAGAGAATAGTGAGAAAGTGGGCTTGTGTGTGTTGGTGCGCATGTATGCGTGTGGTGTGTTGTGTTTGTGTGTGTGTGGTAAAATATGGTTCATAGCTGCAAGGACACATGTAGAATTGGACATTTTTTAAAATCTTTTTTTGAACTTTAACTTAACTGCCGGGTCAAATTGATCCGAACAGTATCTATGTAAAAAGTAGACCCAGGGGTTGGCACAAATGTGTAAAATTAATTCATTTTTCAATTTCTGTGTAGAGTGCACCTATTAGGACAAATAGAAAAAGTCTCATGCAAAAAAATACTTCCAACTATTTAAAAAAAATAAATAAATAAACTTTAAAACGGGTCAATTTGACCCGGAACATAACAGGAGGGTTAAGAAGAAGGATGAATAAGGCATGAGTTTCCTTCCCACGGCAACTGCCGTCAGTGTGCCCTGCAGCAAGCCTCTTAACCCCCAACTGCTTCACTGAGTGTTCGATATAAAGCCTCCAATTATAGCAACAGCTTTTTTGCATGTGGTGAATAAGTGTTTGATTATAAGCAGAGCATTTACTAAAAAAATCTAACTCCTATTTGAAAGGGTGTTTTGTATTCAACAACACAAATCTAATCACTTTAGGTTATTAATCTTATCTATTTTGCACAGGAGCGTTGACCATCACTGAAATGTATTTTTTCAAATTTACTTTGCAAATCTAAAAGGCAACTCTAAGTGACCTTACGTAACACTTGCACAGTGGAAAAGATATCGGAGAGCTGTTGAGTGTTTTTGCATGATGTGTGTTGTTGCCATGGTTGGAAGAATAAAAACGTCTTTGGATGGATCATGGAAAGACTGAAGGAGTAACTGACTGACTTTTCTTTTAATGGGCTTTTCCATTACAATATATTTTCTTATGCAATTCTGTGTAGTTCACAAGCAGAAACTTTTTATGGTAAGCCTCAGACTTTAAACTTAAGCTTTCATGGATTGTCTTTGTGTGTACATTGAAAATGTAAGTACATAATGATTCTTAAACAGAATCATTATGGAGAGCTGGCTTCAGTTGTGTGACATAGTGCTAAGCTCCGTTATTGTTTGTGAGCTTCTTTAAATTGTTTTTCTGACAGTAGCAGACAATTGAATGACTATAGCATTTTGATGTCTGTTCAGGAAAGCATTATTTTTTGGTTTAACTGTTGTTTATCACTCACTTTTCCTGCCTCTGAAAGCTGTTTTAAGATGGCAGAAATCTTCTCGCTAACTGGCCTCGCTCTGTTAGCTTAACTGTTCTGTGAGAAGAAATGTCTGTTTCATCAAACTGAGAATGTTCAGCTCAGTCTCCTGTGGACCAGATACAAATTGCTGATAATTGTACAAACTTTACTTCAAAATCTTAAAACAGCTATTGAAGAAACTCAATCCCCTCAAAATAATTCTGAATTTAGAGCTATTTTTATTTTCTTTCTTGTTGCTTCTCATTGTAGCTGCATTTGGGATGTCAAAATTACATCAGAGCAACTATAATCTAATTTAATACACATTTCTAAATTATTTCTTCTTTCACTCCACTCGTCTTGTACTGGTTTTGGTGGATTTGTTACAGATTTGCTCTGAATTTTTCTTCCAGCTCTCCCTCTCTTTGCTCTGGTTTTCAACAGCTGCTGCTCTAAATTATCCATGATGTTTCAGAGTAAAATTTTACTCTAATAGAAAAGATGCATCTCTATATTCATCTTTTCACAGACCTGTTGCAAACGTCATGTTGTGTATAATTCATGTAACATGTTGTCCATGTTGGAATCTTAGGTTCACAAAACACTTTGAGTGCCAAGGGTTGTATAGTTGTAGCTTGTGGCATGATGTGGGAATTTTTTCTTGAATGTGGGGCATAGACCACAAACACAGTTCATATGAGATCACAGCATGTGGAGCAGGTGTGAGCAAGGTTTGTTGGCTCTGAATTTAGATGTAGTATTTATTTTTATAATTAGTTTAGATTTTCACCTTGGGGGGAACCAACACTGTGGGGTAAAAGTTAGGCCACAGTCGCTTTTCCATTGTTTATGTGGATTTCCAGTAAATGAAAAGTGGATGTCGTAGTGTACATAATATAAAGACTGTACAATACACTGCAGATGGCCTGATGATACTAAAATTAGTATCTGGTTTGTAGCTGCTTATTTAGCCTGAAATTAAAGGGTCACTACATTCAGAGCATGAAGCAATTTGAACTGCTTTGCTGTTGAAACATGCCATGCAAGTAAACTTGACTTAATTTATAATAGATTGGATACAGAAATCACTGCAATGATGATATCAAGCTTTTTCTAGTTTAATGGAACTTCTAAAGTGAGTCTCTCACATTTCAAGTGCCTGAATACACACACTGTTTGGAAAATAGGCACTCAACTTTTAACTTTTTACAAAGAGTATGACCATCTTATTACTACCCTCAATTATGTTTCTGAATTTATTATCAAATTTGATGTTTAAAATTTTGAATCTCTTTGCCCAATCTTGTTTGCCTGAGCATGCTAATAATTTCACCTGTAGTCATCTAACTTAGATAATATAAATATAAATAAATGTAATTTTGATTTTGCTGTAAAATTTTATCATGACATTGAACTAAAGAGATATTTCTTTCATCATTTAAATACACAGCATAACATACAATTTCTGACTACAGTTTCCCATTGTTGTGAAGGTAAGATATTTTTGAGAATGTGCAAAAGCAAGTGGACATATGTGGTTTAGTCCAGCCTTCCAGTTTATTACACAAGAGAGAACGTTTAGAGAGCCAAGCATCCCCTCTGTTTATTCTGAACCGTATTTACGTGTCCAGCCATTGTTATGTGTGCAGTCCAGCTAAAGTTTAATGTAAACAAGCCACCCACTTTCTGTCCGCTCGATGATAACAGTCGTAGAGTGTGGTGAAGATTTGTTCTCGCTGCGAATCGATGCTAATCACATCATCATGCTGCCCCGTCCCTGATGCTTCTCTCTGGGGTTTCACACTAGCCTCTTTGTCCTCGCCCGCTGCTTCTCCTGCTCCATCTCTGTCCCTCCTCTCCTCCCTCTTGTCTCCCTTCATCATAAGCCATCTGAGGCTACTTGCACGCAAGCCAGCCCTCCAGAAGGGTCAGCACCATGAAGACGCTGACGCTGGAGTTGTTACAAAGCAGGGAGCTCCCATAATGCATCTTTCATCCGTTATTTCTGCACCAGTTGTGACTGACGATTGTTTTCCCATATGTTGTAAAGCAGACTTTGTGTGGAAAAGCAATTTACTTGGGGGATCAATAAGACGAGTGAGATAACATGTTTCTTTTGTGTTTGGCTCTGATTCTTGCATAAGTCGGCTAGATGTGAAAGTGGGCTTAATTGATAGGAATGTTTCGGAAGGAACTTTTTAATTTATTTTTTCTGGTGCAAATCTTGGTATTCTAAAAGTATTCTTATAAAAATATCTTTTAAAGTGGAAATATCATGCTTTTAAATCATTCCTTTTTACATGTAAGTCGTTCACTTATCGTCTATAAAACGTAGAACTGCAATGCGCTGGTCTGAAATCCTCGTTATTGTAGCTCCACAGATCTCTCTTTTACATTTCCCCGTTTGGCCGATTTTGTAGTTTGACAGCAGCCACAGTTATCTGCTGGAAGAGAAACTTTAATCCCAGAGTTTATAAAAGATGCCAACAACGGAAGACTTGTTTGTCAATCCAGCCTTGCATGTTGGAGCCAGAGTGTGACCCAGAACAGGACACTGACGATGACGAACCTGCAGAACCACACATTCAAATGAATCCAGTGCAATGGTGGTGTAACTGTATTTACACCCTACCATCTTCCAATTACAATATGGATCATAGTCTCCATACATTTCAGAGAAAAATAAAATTTAACCATATGCTTCGAAGAGGCTCTGATGCCAGTGGGTGATGTTGGGAATCTGGTGGGTTAACACAAGCTTCGACCAAAAATTTAAACTTGTCTATTACTAGCTTACTAGTAATAACTGAACTTGCACTGCAAAATAGCAGAGGAAAAAACATGGGGGATTCACAAAACTGATTAAGTGAAAGTCATTGACCTAGTTCCACAGACGTAATGGACAAGAAAATGTAATGAGTAGAGAAAAACTTAACAGATTAAAAAATATGACCCAAAATGAATTTAAAGATATCAATGTAGCACCAGGAGAGAATGAATTTACATTTTTTGCACACATAAACACTGAAATTATTTTAAAAAAAAGGTACCCACAGGCTAAAAAAGTGGACTTTGCATGACATGGATGCTTTAAATGAAAGATTTGGAAGTCAGAACAAAAACCAAAAATACACAAAAAGGAAACCAGCAAGAGAAACATAAACTAAAGTAACTGAGAACAACTAGAAACAATAAATAAACATAACTAGAAACACTAAAGAAGAACAGAAGTGGAAATGGAGGCAAGACAGAACTAACAGAAACAGCTAAGGAAGACAAAAAATGACAAAACCAAACACAAACAGCCTTGACATCCTAAGATCAACCTTTCCTCTGTATGAAGCTACTAAGGTTATGAAAGTTCCAGATTTTTAATCACATACTTTATAGTCATATTGCTCTTACGGTTTAAATATTTAAACTCCTAAACAATTGAAATTATCTTGCCAAAAGGAGGCTACTACATTTTTAAAAAGTCAGAAAAATTTCATCAATTTGGAAATAATTTTAATCGTGAAAATCTCTTATCATGCAGTGGAAACTGAAGGAACTCCACCTATCACTCTTATCAATCCAAATCTGTTTTAAAGTTACAGTAGCTGGCAGTGAGTTGTTCCTCTGTGGAAACAGTATGCCAGCTGTCAGTCAGCTGGCATACTGACCACCTGAGCAGATGCCCTGAATAAAACATGGTCTCTAAACTCCAGAGTTCAGGTGCTGGTATCCTGCAACTTTTAGATGCATCACTGGTTCAACGCGTCACGATAAAATGACCAGAAGAAGTTAGACTTCTAAATGTTTCAGGTCATCAAAGTTGCAGGTTTGAGCCTTCTCTACTAAAACCTTAGATTTGTTACCTTAGATTTGTTATTGGGTTTGTTATCCTTATTGAAGTCAAAATAAAAATAAACTGAATGCCATATATAGTCTTAATATTGTTAATCATATTTTTTGATGTTCTTTTGCCAACAGATATATTTTTGCTATCCATCTTTGTTTCAATACCCTGATTTCATGAAAGCATGTTATTTTTTTTTTCTAAACAGTAATCTACCATAAAACTCACAGCAGTCCACGTCATCTGTATTTCTAAATGTTCCACATGAAAAGTACAAGGCAATCTTTGTGCAAATAAAAACCTAAATATAACATTCTAACCTAATCTGACTGAGGAAGTTTAGACTTTTTTTAAAGTATTTTTTTCTGCCTATCCTGTTTGTCTGACTCATGCGCCCAGTCTTTCTAAAGGTGACTCAATATTTGGCCTTGATGTTCATTGTTTGCAACCCTCACTTTTATAATTAACATGCCGGAGAGTCGGTGGGCGCGACAGGAAATTGAGGGGGACACACCAGAAAGTACGCCTGTGATCTTGAGTCACATACTAATTATTTAGTGTTTAATGCTGATGTTTTGTCATCAGATGCTGGAAGAGGAGGGAATACTTTTTTGTCAGATAATCTTGCAGCAGTGATTCTAAACTAGTTTTCATTTAAAATCTTAAATGAAGTAATTATCATTCATGAATTAAGTTCAGATTAATTATATATCAGATATCCAAATGATTCAATTGTACATTTGTCCCAGTTAGGCATTTTTGTCGTGTGACATGTAGCTATTTACAAAGTCAAAAAAATTACATTTTGACCTTTTAACGATGTCCAAGGTTTCAGTTTTCCAAATAATATCGGTGTCCCAGATCAGAAACTGATACAGATAAAACTCAAGCATTTCTGGAAAGGCTTCTGTTCATGCAGATACAGGAGTAATGTGATATATTTATTTATCTGAGTCATCAATACTTGCTCTAGTATTACTCATCTACCAAAGAATGACCTTTTTGTTGCTGGAAGTGTTTGTACTAAATATGTAATGTGTTTTCTCTTTCTCTGTGTTTGTCTGCATGGTTACATGCCTGTGTCTGGGTGTGTGTGTGGATGCGCGTGCGCGTGTGTGTGTGTGTGTGTGTTCACAGCTCCAGCTAATGCACAGATTGTGCACTCCGGTGCAGCATGTAACGTCAAGGATGATAACATAAGCGAGAGAATTTACACCATTAAAGAAGGAGACATGTTGGTGCTGCAGTGTATTGTGAAAGGACACCCACGACCACAGGTAGGCTGACTTTTTGTGTGTGAACAGCTTTAGGTTCATGCTCATGCCTTTCTACTCTGAGTGTGCAGTTTGGAGTCTCTTTCTTTAAAGGCATTCTGACAAAATCACAATGTCTTTGAAAAATAGCCTGTCAGCAATCTAACATGCTACAATCCCTCTAAAATGATGGACAGATAAAATAATTTTTGTAGTGTTCTGCTTAGAAGATGTAAGCTTTCAGTGTGTTTGCTTAAATAACACGTTAAAATATTTCATGCCATGGTTTAGACAGCTGATGTATAAAACTCTGTGTTGTTTTATGTATGAAATTACATAAAACGTTGCAGGGAACTGGAGTGAAGTAATCACTTTCAAGATAGCTGGTGACTTTTATTTCCAAATGGATGGTAATGTGGTTGATAGAGTCGAACATCTCTTCCATTCATCTTCCATCTAGTCAGAATATTCAGTCTGCTTTGATCAGCCCCCATCTCCCCTCTTTCCTCTTGAAATTCAATATTTAGAAATTTCTATCTCCCAGGTTTGCTGGCTTGTCAGAGTTTCGCATTCAAGCCTGCAACTCTTTATGTAGTTCCATTTTTCAGACTCAAAAATAGCAAAGCCGGAGGTCTTATCAAGTTGCTGATGTTGTTAGAATGCATGAGCACCTTTGCAAATCTGGCAGTGCTTAACTTTGTTTGGATGGTTTGGCTGCTACATCCAGGCACTTAAGGGCAAAAACAAGCTGGTGTTTGAGAAAGCCGAAGGCATCCTGTGATTAGAAATGCCCAACCACTGGCTACCAACATGTCATGATGTACCTATGAGTAATTACTCGTGTTTACACTGTCAAAGAGGTCCAGTTTGTGCTGAGTCACACCGTCTCGTCTTTCACTCACCATATAGAGAGATTACCTCAGTGCAAACTCTGCCCTAGGAGTTTCAGTTGAACCATTATGACTCCTGCCTCTGCGCTCAGTCTGTTGTCATGTTAGCAGCACTGTCACCGTATTTGGTTAGCACTGAACAAATGGCTTTCATGAGTTGAAAGAGCAACAGAGCAGAGAATGTGCTTTCGGACTTAAAGGTCACAGGTTTAATTCCACAAAACAACTCATTGGATAAATGTGCTCTGTGCTGTTAAGAATTGAATTACAGCATTTGCCTTGAGCCAGGTTAACTCTACCACTGCTGATATTTGTTACTTGATATAACAGAGAAAAAAGGTTTCTGAAAAAGAACATAATGAGAGCAAATGAATGAACATGAATCGAAAATCGGCTAAGAAAATCAGAAAGAAGGTTTGATTCTTATTTCTACATCAGTGAACAGTCCTCTGTCCATTTTTAGCTTTGGCCATATGGACTTGTTGGAGTACATCCAGTCGGTTAAAAAAAAAACAAAAAAACATGTTTTTATACATTGCTATACTCCGTGACTAAGTGCACTTTTCTAGTATTGGGTTGGACCGCCTTTTACCTTTGAAACTGCCTCAGTCTTTTGCAGTGTAGATTCTACAAGGTGACTGAAAAAATCTTCAGAGATCTTGGTTCATACTGACATGATTACATCATTCACTTGCTGCAGAATTTGTCGGTAACACATTTATAATATGAATCTCCTTTTACGCCACATCTCAAAGGTGTTTTATTGGATTGAGATCTCATGACTGTGGAGGCCGCTGGAGTACATTGACCTCATTGTCATGATCAAGAAACCAGTTTCAGATTAATTCAACTGGTGCATTAGCCTGCTAGCAGTACAAGATAGGCACACTGGGGTCATGCAGACAGGCACAGAAGCTTAGACATTTTAAATAACACATAGTAGGTCCCAAAGTGTGAAAAAAATGTATCCCAAACACTCTTGCTCTATTGCTACAAGACAGGATCCATCCATGCTTTCATGTTGTTTATGCCACATTCAGACAATCACTATTAAAACCAAGATTCATCAGACCCTGGAACTTTTCCTTAACCTCTTTTTGTTTAATTTCAACAACTCTGTGACAGCTAAAGCCTTAGTTTCCTGAATTAGCTACCCGAGGGCCACCTGATGAAGGTTTCTAATCCTGTAGCCCATCTGGTCCAAGGTTTGACATACCTTGGTTGTATTTATTAGTTACTACTGCTTTCCTGTGAACTCAAACTAGTGTGCTCATTCTCCTCCTGCATCTGGCAAAACAAGACATCTCAGTTTCTGAAATGCTCAGACCAGTCCATCTAGAACCAACACATTCAAAATCACTTAAATCCACTTTGCTTCACATTCTGATGTTCAGAGGGTCATCTGGAAGACAACTCAATATTTAAATGCATTGAGATGTTCCCCTGAGGTTGGCCAATTCAGTGTATTTTTAATAAACATTTAAACAGATGTATATACTAAATAAATACCAATTACATAATGCCAAATGTAAACATACCTAGAGAAACATACGTACATGAAAACACTAGCTGAAAACTGCATTTTCAGCAGTTGAACAGCAGTTTAAAATAGACACTGTGCACACAGACATAAAAATATACAGTCTACATACTACATGTAAACACAAAATGCCAAAAAACATGGCGTAGACCCAGGGACTGTTTTATTCCTGCTGATATGATGCTAGTGGACACGCACCCGGGAGAAAGACTGCTTTTCTCACCTCACACCACACAGATACACACAAGCCCTCCGCAGATACATCATTTCACTTCATATCTGTCTCTGGAGGTTCATGCACACATCCTCACACACATGGTCTGCATGGTAAAGCCAGGGTTCACTACAGGAAAGCAGATTTTATATGCATGTGTGTGGGCCCGTGTGTGTGTAGATGAATATGTGTAGGGGTGATGCAAAACAATTGCTTAATTTTCTTGTGTTAATGTTTATATATGCCTTTAACTATGGTGGTAGTTTCAATGTTTGAGTTATCTTTTTTAGTACACATAGAAAAATGACAAATATAGACATGCACTTGACAACCAAATTTAATCATCACATTTACAGGCATATGCCTTTAAAAACACAATCAAGTTTCTGAAACTTTTATTTTCTCAGAGTACCGGAATATTAATCAATACAATGTACGCACTGCAAATAACACATACTATACAAGTTCAATTCCCTGGAGCAGTTCAAAGATGTAGGAAATTGCGTCAGTGATTGCTTATTCTCTGGGTCGGAGGTGGGTGTATATTTTGAATAATGATTGCTGTGGTCACATTGTCAGAATGTAAAATATATATGATGTGCACACATGAGACTTACCCTGCCTCTGGCAAAGAGACGCTGGTTGAGTGAAAGCTTGTGTCGGCAGGTGCTCGCACAGACATGTGTATGTGTAAGTCTGTCAGTGAGAAAATGTGCATGAAGGCTCACAATAACAAACACAGGCAGGAAGAGACAAGGAGACAGAAAACACAGTCTTACAAATAGTTTGCAGGAGTGAAAACTTTCCTACAGCTTATTGATTTGGGACACTAAGGGGGATGTTGAAGCAGCATACTTTGATCAAATCATTCATGTATGTGACAAGCGAAATTGTGTGTGTAAACAGAAATATGAGATTAGTGTTCTCGTACAAAATAGAAATTAGTTTGGTCCATATCTATACCCAAACAAGAATTATGCATATTCCTGTGACTGTCGGCATCATAACAATCTTTTATAAAGTCTACAAAGAGAGGAGTATTTCTCAGTGGTCTTTATATTCAGGATACTGTTCTGGTGACAGCAGAAGCAAACAGTGTGCTGACCTCTGTCCAGTGCATTCTGCTTGAGTAGCACACTGCAGCATTCTGCCTTGAGTCCCTTTGGGCTTACAGAGGTTCTACCGCATTCCACTTGCTGCATCGATAACCTGATCCTTGTCACCCTGCTGTCTCCTTGAACATGTTTACAGTTTTCCATACCTCGTTTTATATTGCACTGCTCTGCCAAGGCTCTTCACTGTTTCATCTGTTTTGTTTGCTTTTTAGAAAAATGTTGAACTATTGTTAATGCTTTTACCCTCCTATTGCTTCTTACTTGACACATAGCACAAATCCCAATAAGGAACCTTAGGGGGCCTCTCGATGAATATATTCTGTGACATTATCTGAAAGTTGCCAGCAGCTTCTCAACAGCTAAAAGAAAAAAAACATAAACAAAACCCATGTGAAATGTGGTTTCAGACATACATGTTGTTTTTCTGAGTGCATGGAGTAAAGTTTGCTTTGTCTTTGGCAAAACAGTACGGTAGTCTGTTAAAGCTCAAGTGCTGCTAAGATTTTATGCATTAAGATTGCAATTTGGAAAACTGTTGTTGGCCATTATTTGCAACTGAATTAAGAATGTGTTGAAATTTAGTTCAATAGACATGGCTTGAATAGCTGTTGTAAAGACAGAGAGAATTTTCAGTCTACAAATACTTACCCTAATATGCTACTAATTAAACATTACCAAAAGAAATGTGCTAGTTCACTTTTTTAGTCATAGTTTAGTGAGAGGACTTATAAACCACACTTGTTTTCTGAAGCATTTATCTTAAGAATTGAACTAAAGATTGTAAATACAAAAGGCAAACACTGTGTCACTACTGTGTGA
Organism: Gambusia affinis; assembly: GCF_019740435.1. NCBI lineage: Eukaryota > Metazoa > Chordata > Actinopteri > Cyprinodontiformes > Poeciliidae > Gambusia > Gambusia affinis. Next base: position 10,528,940 of record NC_057869.1, on the reverse strand, counting down.
ATGACAGACACAGATATCACAAGGCAAGAAGAAGTTATTGTCGCACATTTTCATTACCCCCATTGACCTCTTCTGAAACTTGTTTTTTGTTATTTTAGTTTACTAGTAAACACACCTTGTTTAAGAAAAAACAACATTGCTATAAAGACTGTAGGGGTCTATATTTTATTAATCAGATAAGCAGTTTCTTAGCAATTCAGGATTTCTTACTGCTGGTGGTTTCTTTAACTGGAAAAGGAGCTGCTCATGTGCCCCAATTTAATGAGTCTCTTTAAGATTACAGAAATATGATGCATGGATTCTGATTGACACTTCATTTTTCTAGATTATACCACTAAATACACAAATGTCACACATTTATTTTTTAATTCAAGCTGCATTTTGGTGGATAAACAAACAAAATCTGTACCCTCTGATATCAAGATGATGGAGATTTATCTCATTCGGTCTTTTTCCTCTTCTCTTTCATTCTCTCAAAAAGAGGATCCAATTTAGCCATGGTCAGGCCAGACCAATAAATAGCTGCTTTACAGAAAATGAGTCTGATTGAGGATTTATCCAATCCTTTATCAGGACTGATTGTTTACCTTTGCCTGAGCCAGCCTGCAATGAAAAGAGAGCTCTCGCCTTTATCCATACAGAGAAGAGAAAAATCCAATCATTTCTCTCTGTCTTCCTTCCTTCCTGCCTTTGTTGCTCAATTTACCTTCATATTGTCTCTTTTTCATCTTTACTGCTCCTAAAGTCTTCATGTCTATCTTTCCTATTTCTCCTATATGTTTCTCTAAGCAATCCTCACATTTTTTCTGATGTTGTTTATTTCAGTTTTTTTCTGTGTATTTCATGCTTTCTTGATGCCCTGTCTTTGCTGACTAACAATGAATCATACATCAAATCAGAAGATGTTTGTAAGTGAACAAACAGCTTTATGGCCACCAGATAACACATCAGATAGGTCAGGTATACAGTTATGGAACAGTCTAATGCAGGGATAGGTCATACAACAATATCCAAACCTTTAAACCATAGACAGAGCACAGCTCCATCCACTATTTGAAAAAATAAAGATTATGTTAAAGCTGAACATATTTGTTCATCTAAATTATAGTCATGGACCAGCTATGGAAGCTGCCCAGAGGGCCTTGGTAACTATGGGGGAATTTTAGAAGGATATAGATATTTTTAATTTTTCAATTAAAAATATTATTTCACCCTTTCAAATAGTCGTATTATCTTTTGAAAGACGACAAGATCCTCTCCAATTAGGAAATTTAAACTTAGTAGCTGAAATGTATTCATACTTACGAAAAAGTATGCATTTATGGATGCATGAATTTGGAATTAACATTATAAATCATATAAAAATATATATTTTGGACAAGTTTCAAGAGCAAAACCATTGTTGGAAGGTAGCCATGCAACATCCTATTTAAAGTTTAAAGTGGGAGAAACTGCAAACAGGGAAGAAAGTGCTCTAATCAAATGGGACAATAGTCAATTTAAATTGAAATAATCTATTTCCACTGAGAAACATGGTGTTGGCAGTGTCATCCTGTGGGCATGTGGGGACAGAGAAGTGGGTGAGGGCTATTGAGATAATGAATAGAGTTAAAACTTTGTAATTCTGAAAGAAAATTGGTTAATGGCTTCAAAAGATGTCTGTCTATCCATCAAGTGAGAGCTGCAGTAGAATGACTTGGATCAATACATACATAAATTTTAGAATGTCCAAGTGAAATTGTGCTTTTGAAAACCTGCAGCTGAATTTGCTGCAAAAGGTGGTTCTGCAAAGTATTGATTAAAAGGCAATGAATGCTTATGAACCACACTTTTTAGATTGTAATATGTTTTTATTTCATTTCATTATTATGTAATATTTTAGTGTTATTCCGTCCATATCTTGAAATGGCTAAACCAACACTAATTTGTTATATAATATAGATTTTGTTTGTTACAAAATGTGACAACATTCTCAAGGCTAAGATACTTTAGCGAGAAACTGCTTTGTTTGGGTAAGAAGTCAAAATGCTCATTAGATTTTTATTTGTTTCATGCCAAATGGAAACATTTTCAGAATCTGGATTTCTACTAAAGTAAAACAGTGACTTTAGTAACTGTGTTACAAACTGTCCTTGCTTTATTCCTTGTATTACAAATTATGCTTAAAGCATTTGGAAACCTTTTGAAGAGAGCTAAACATACGAGGAGAAAATGCAGAAAAACTTCAATTCGCCAATTCAACAAATCCTGTTGTTAAAGATGTGCCATAAAGTGCTTGAAGTATTGCTCATAGTAGCTTTCTGGACAGTTGGGCTTTAGCTAACAAAGCGCCCATACCCTCATCCACAAAGCCAATTTTGCTTCACACACATAGGCCATGCACACGCTCTCATGGCTTCTTCAAGAACACAAGAGAGGAGAGTAAATGGTTTTTCTGAAAGTGATTCCTACCTCCCTATTATTTATTCATGGGTCTGCTGGTCATTGCAACCTTGAGACTCGTGTGATAAATTCTATACAGGGGCACGGTGGAGAAAGCTGCAGCTGGGAAAAGTAGAGAGGCCAGGAGAAGAAGTGGGGATGGGAGAGGACTGGAGAGAGGGAGGCGAGTGCTGCGGTCTGGAATATGGGTTTGGATTTCCGTCCTTGAGGAAAGAGTGAAGGGCGATCGATAGTGAAGCTGAAAGTGAGGCTGATCGGGTGGCACCACGAGGCTGCACAGGCACTCAGCAGGAACACAGCTTAGACACAAACAAGGTCACTGATGGACCCCCTAAGCAGAAAGAAAGACAGAACTAAGAAGAGGCTTAGGGTAAAATCAAGACGCATCAAAGCTCAAGAGATGGTTCTCAGAAGGTGTTTGTGAATTTCTTTTAAACTTTCAAATGAAAGAAGAAAATTCATTAGCTTGTTTTTATTGTGCACTGGCCATAAAGGAAGGATGTCTTTGAGACCAAAGAAAGGAGAAAAAAACAGGAAAAGAAAAGACGCTTTGTCAACAACCTCTGGAACATCAGGCTTTTTGTAGATTTGCTTGAGAGAAGGAAAGAGCACATTGGTGTGGTTCTATGTGTATTTGAAAGGCATGATATGAACAACAAAAACTGAGTAGAAATTGATAATTATTGATGATCACTGCTGTGTGTTTAGTTTGCTGACTGTATTTAATATTTTAGATGTTGCATTTGCAAAGTTTTCGAAGAGCTATCTGTAATTTGGCGAGAGTTGGGGTTCAACGTAGGTCACCCAACATAGACACAGTAAGAGTAACAGGAGAGAAGTGACGCATAAATGGAAAAATAACATCAAACTCCATGCAGAAAGAGAAGCTGGGTTTCAAACTTAGGAACCTTTTGCTGCAAGACAACAGTGCTACCAACTGCACCACCATGCTGCCTCAATGTATATTTTAATTAATTTGAATAGCTTGCAAACTGTTAAAAATAAAGCAGTGTTTTAATTTTTTATACACTAAGAATGACCTAATGTTCCTAAAATGACGGATGACTTTTAGTCTTTTCAGCTTTATGTTTGTTTTAATAATGAAGAATAACTTTAAAGTCAGTACAAAAAGAGTTTTGCTATCATCTAAATTCAGGATAGACATGTGAGCAACTTGTTCCAGCTCAAAATGACAAATTGAGGAAAATCCAGCACAGTTACTCAAGGATGACTTACTGTTACAGATAATCCCTGAGTGACAGTAACACTGAAAGGAGATAGTAGACATAACCAGAGAAGTATACAGTTACACACCAAATAAGGTAGATTTCTCCAGAAAAAGACATAAAGGTGATTCAATTATCTCCATATATTTGAATATTTGTCTCAAGACCTCACCAAAGTCACATTCTTAATTACATGTGGTGGTATTTATTTTGAACATCTTTACAATATTTTAATTTGGTTCAGGAGGTGAAAAACCTTTCTCACTGCAATGTGAACCAAGTATACTTGGTTGAAAACTGGTCAGGATTGATCAAATGATCCAAGCAAACTTGACTTTAAATCTACTAAATTCTATATCGGGATTAGATCTGTACCCTGAAATACTTGATTAAGTTCAGTAAAAGAATCTTGAAAACACAAAAAACTCTAAATATTTTAGATAATAACACGACTGTAATCCAGCTTTCTTTCTGCTCTCATCTTGCCCTGGTATTTAGCTGGTACAGTAAACTGGTAAATGATCAAAAACTTCGCAAAAGGTAAAACAAAAATTAAAAACCTGATCATAAATAATTTGTTTAGAAAAGACAAGAAATGTAATATCTTCATTATTTTAAAGTTGGTCCTATTAAACTGACTTCATTCCTCAGTCACTGAAATGCTTCCAATAGCAATAAAGCCTCTGCATGGCTCATTATTGTATGTCTATTTAACAAAAGAACCAAGTTGTTTATATATATATATATATATGTGTGTGTGTGTTAAAGTGAAGATCAGCACCCTTGACAGCATGAGACCAAACAATAACCAAATCAAATTCATTTTCATCATAAAAACACTTCTGTGTGAGAGATGTCCCTGGTTATTTGGTCCTTTACATTTTGTCTGTATATCTGAATGTCTCTGCAGCGCCTGCTGCCGTAGCAACGCACTGTACTTGATTGAGTAACCCCTTACTAATGCTAAAACTCATAAAAATAAGTTCTGTATTGGTGTCTGAATGCATGTGCTTGCATTATAAATGACACAGAGAAAGGCAGCAGCCTTGCTGAATTGTCTAGACATGACTTTAAGGCACATTTTGCATGTAGGTCATAGATGTATTTTAACATCTCATATTACAGTACACTTTTTTTCTTGACTCATTATTTTAAAATTTATTTTAAACAATCCTAATAATGGAAATGACTTGGTTACACACCTACGTTTTTCTTGTTTTCAGACGGAGTGGCCTTGTTATGGCATGTAACTTTTTTTCTACGTATCAAATGTGTTTATTATGTTTTTCTAGAGTAATGCTTCGGCAGTTACTAGTTCATAGTTCACTATCAAACCTTAGACATATAATTTGACAATAACTAAGTAAAGACTTGAATAAAAAAGCTGAAAATCCCAGAAGAGTTAAGATGAAAAGTTTTTTTTTACTATTTTTATGAAACAGGTTTACAGGGTTTTTTTTTCATTGACCTCTCTTTATTTATGTTTTATCATTGAATGGCTTATGACACATGGAGACTGCTGTTATTGTAATTTGAACACTACAAAGCTAGAAAATTCTTAACAAGTTCCTAAGACAGGGAAACTCATAATAGCTATGTTTTCAATAGCGGTAAAACACAGCTTCACAGTGAACTCTGTTACACACATGAAATGATTACCAACACAAATGATTCCTCTATCTTCTGATGTTGTGGTTTTAATTAAGAAATCATAATTGGATACAGTTGCTATAGACATGTCAGGGCTGTGCACATACAGTATATGTACCAGAGACTAGCAATTTGCCACAGATTTCATGTTCATGAAATCCTCCCTGGCGTCAGTTAAGTGGAGTGGCTGCTTAAACCAGTGTCACATTTAGTTCAATCCTGGTTTTAAATAGAGAATATGGGGAAAAAAATGCAACGGAACAAGTATGGCAGCAGATAAACAGGATGTACATACTTTGATACAATTGAACTTCATAGAGAAATTAAAAGCCCAAGATTTTTTTTCTGGGTGAAAGTATTGTTAATTCCTGGTACATGAAAACACACAAGAGGATGCACAGAAATTGGGTAACCATAGAAACATGTTTCCTTTTTTGCATGTATTTTTAACCTTCATTTACATTTCTAGGTAGGACTTTTCTCTCATGGGTCAACCTAGCCTTAATTTCTCCATGGCATGGCAGAAGGATCATGCAATGTCCTTCTGCCAAGCAATGACATCATCTGCTTGCACATAATTAAAGGCGAGTGGCAAGAGGTCCAATTTCACCATGCTAAGCCTTGCTTGTGCTAATTATCCAGTGCTCATTACAACTAACTTGGAGTCATCCAACATGGGCAGATTGTGTATGGTAGCAGCTGACACTGCAGCTCATGACTGTCTGTGTGGAAAAGAGAGCTGTGTGGATTTGCTGATGCTGTCTGTCGCTGTGTTCTCTGCTCTGACTCAAATCTTGGTCAACCACAAGTTAAGAAAATATTCAAATTAGATCTGTTTGAAATTATCTCGCTATCTTAGTGAAATGCATGTATTTAAAAAAGATATTTTTCTTTATGCTTTGGTTTTTAACAAAGTTAAGTTAATTTATATTTTGTCTTTTTGTTTTAGCTATAAAATTGGACTTATTGATAATATGTAATCAGCTTCAGTTTCTGTAATTTTATTACTCCCTCAGTCAAAACATCTGATAAAAGCATTCATTTTGCCAGAGAGATGGAGGGGATGTCTTCAATATAAATGAGTCTCTTATTTAAATTTTTTTTCCTGTGAAATCTCTCTACGCCATGCATTGATAGAATGTATTTCATTGGGAGATTTATACAGAAAACACATTAATACCTGCAGATCATATATTGACAATGACATCTTAATGACAATATGGCTAAAAATTAATCTAAGCACATTTTTCTTACCTGTCAGTTCTTTTCCCATTCTTCATCACTCTCAATTCTATATTGTTTGGCTTCTTAACTTTAATACCTTTCTTATATTATTCTGTTTTCAACATTTATGTCTTTCCTGTGGTTTTCTTTAGTTCTCTTTTCTGTCTTTTGTGTTTCTGCCACCTTCTTCCTTTCTCTGAAGTTGGTACTAAATTTTCTTTTCTACTACAATTTCCATTCCCTGTCAAGAAAAAACAAAGCTCACATCCTTATGTGCAATGCATTGAAAAATAACCATATAAGCTGTGATGCTTGAAATGGTTTTGGTTAACTACTCTCCTTACTTATTTTTAAAGCATCGAGTTTTGCGTTTCACTCCGGTACCCAGTTTTCTCAGTCCCTCACTGCTTTCAAGTGACAGATAATTAAAACAGATATTTCTGTGCTGCAGTGCTTTTTGTCTCGCAGTATACTGCATGTCATCTTCACATTGTCACATTAAGTATTTTATTGTATTCTTTCTTTGAAAAGTGAGACAGCACTGATTACATCAGAGTATTTATCACTTTGCTCTGCCGTCATCAGCCTGCAGGAGTCAGCTATTTTGTCACTTTTGTTGTGATTTCTGCTTATTTCTTCCATTGCTCTTGCACATTTCTGCTTAGATCTTGTGCTTCTTGCATTGTGCATGCATTTGTGTTTATCCTAGGGCAGCCATGTGTTTGTGTGTCTGCATCCATGCCAAGTAGTATTCCCCAATAACAGGATTACCATCTTAAGACATTTCATGGCAAGTGAGCCAGCTGGATGGATATAGCACTGTAGTGTAAACTCCACTGGCGTTACATCAAGAAAAGAGTTAGTAAAATTATATAAGGCAGCTCCAGCCAGCTCTGTGTGAGTTTCTGGGAGGGAGTATAAAGGATTCAGAGATGCTTAACATCCCTGAAAGCAGCTGTGGTCTAGAGAAGGGGAACCCTTGAAAACGAGGAATTGCTTACAGTGCTGTCAACGCAGTAAGGATTTAACTCTTATCAAATTACTTTCTTCTACAGTTATGCTTTAGACTTTATTTAATTGTAAAACTGAACGATGCAGCTTTCCCAAGACGGCTAAGATAAATGAACGTTTACAACCAGCAGCTAAATTGTAACAATTACGCACAGGAAAGATGCTAATTATTCAGGAATATAACAAAACTGTCAAAATTATCCTAGTGTTTGTGAGGCAATTGTGCTCTACTACAGTTTCTAAACTTGGATAAAAGTTTAGATAGACAGTAATAGGCCTGCCTCTGAAATACATTAATGAGTTGCAAAACTTGAATTGAAGTCCATGTACTCTAAGACAGTTGTGGGCCTTTTTATAACCACTACAAAAATATAAAAGGCCCTCAAAGTCGCATACAATTCAAACCGCTGGAGAGACATAGAAAGCCATTATGCTAAAATGAGTGTTTTGTTTCCTTGATCCAGTCCAAAACGAGCATCAATTGCTCAAGTCAGCAACAACCCAATGCAAAAGAGTGTACCTCTTTTATTTCTAAAAAGGATTTGATTACATTGATTATTCAAAGAATGTATTACTGATATACAGTCCTCTTGTTGAACACTTGTCACTGCTGCTTTGTGTCCCACAAGTATCCTTTTCAGACAAAAAACAATCAATTTAAAACATGCTTTTTGCAACATAAAGTGCCAAAAATAAAGCATTTTCTTTATTTCCATGTAGACCTTGAATCAAATTAATTTCTCCCTGTTGGCATAGAAAAAAACTAAACCATTAAATCATTTTCAGGTAGCATGGTACTTCCAATTTTAGTGTTGACCGTTTTCTGTCTTAACTGCAGGTCAAAAGGACCTGAAGGCACTGGACTGTGGAATCCTATTTATCCTATGTTCTGTGTCACTCTTCCGTCTCAATGTCTCAGGGAAAGATTTGATTGGCCATTGAAAGTGTGTGAGTGTGAGAGAGATGGAAAGAGAGAGTCAAAGAGGGAGCAAGAAAGGGGGGGGGGAATATGGCAAAGTAGATGACAGAAAAAAAATCAGACATGTAGAAGAATATTAGGAAGCAAGGTTGGAGAGAGAAAATGATAAATAACACGGAAGAAAGTACTAGGATGAAAAACAAAGTAATACCGTTCCTTTACCCCTCCTCCTGGTATTATTTTAGTTCCATCTTAATCTCCATTCCTCTTTGATTCCTTCCCAATGGCTTGAAGTGGCAAAAAGGAAAGGTGGTGTCTGCATTATACTGTAAAATATCAGATATTTATTTTTTCATTTATTTTACAAATAGGTAAGACTTGTTGTTCCCGGGGATTTTCTGGTATATGAGCTTTAAGAGAATGGGAAAAGCTTCTCAGTATACAAATAAAAACATAGTTTGGGGTGAAATATGGAAACATCTCTGGTTAACCTTTCTGTAAAGCTGAACAAAGTTAAAAGATGATTCTTTTTTTCAAAGCAAACACACCAACGTTTAACGTCATAAAGATGAGCCTTTTTTTGTTCTTATAATTCTGCATAATTCACCATGTCAATATTTGCCTGAACATAGAAAGCTTGCTGCTGTTAAGCATTTTCGCTTACATGTGTATCACGTCCCCTTGACAACTTTGTTGACTTTAATCATGCTGATGTCAACTTTGAAACAACATGAACTCATAAAACCGTTACTCTCAACATTATCAGCCAGGTGTCACATGAAAACCAGTTTGTTGTGAGCACTGTTCCCACCGGATAGTTTAACGTGCAACACTGAGTACATGTACGTGGTCATAAAGATCTATCCTTGCACGGACATGTCCGGCGGACATCCTCTTCGACCTCTGCAGACTGAAGTCCGCCCGAGTATGTTGATGATCTTAAAAGAAGATATATTTTCATTTCAAGTCAGTTCTTCTCTGGTTATTTACTTAGAGATAATTTACAACTAATATCAGCACAGGATATTTTACAGAAAAAACTGTAAAATATCAGAAAAACATTTTATATATTTAATATAAAAATTTAATTCAATTTAAAGATATTTAAATTTGATTCTGGACTTTATTGAAAATTAAAAAACTGGAGCTAATAATATCTTTATCGAGAACAATTTTTTTCTCAAATCTGATAAAATCTTAGACTTTTTTAATGGCTTTATTAGTGATAACTGATGAACCCGGATTACTTGTGAGAGTTGGTATAACTATCCATTCATTTTTATAATGCAGAAATGCAAAACAGTCAAGTGTTGTTCTGCAGCATTATGCTCTCTTTATATTTACTGGATTTGCCATTTTATTTTGCAGTCTTTTCTGTTATTTCCTTAGCATTGCTAGCATTTTGGTACATTTTACAATGAGCAATATTATAGTCAGTGTGAAATTGCCCAAAGAGCTCATTGATAAAATTATGATGAACACTTTAAGTGTAAGTGTCCACTGTAAGTGGACTCATAAACTAACTATGGCAACATCAAGTACTGAGAGATGAAAACAATTATTCTGTGGTGACATTTTCAGTGGTATACTTCTCCATAAATTTTTAAGTTCTAGTTTTGTCCCTCTTTTTAAACTGACACCAATCACTGACCTCATTCTCTGTAGTTTCCATCTGTGCAAAACAGCTTAATTCTCCCCAAGCCAGGTCTCACAAACTCAGGAGCAGGAGTGTGTGGTGCCAACTCCCAACATTTGTTTTACATTAATTATTTCAGTTCAACTCATGTTTTAATCTGTTAGGTTGTACACAACAGGTTGTATTTTAACTACCACAAGAAGTCATAGCTACATCACGCATCAGGTTTTCTGTCAGATCATTTGTCACTGAGAATTTAATCAGCAGCAAACTAGCGTAAAGTGAGCGATGAATAGTTTTGAATCCCTGAAGGAGAAGAAAACATTTAGGTGAATGTGTCAACAAAGGTTTACTGGATAAACGTAAAACTGTTCTACCTTGAATATAAGCAGTGAGAACATTTCCCACACTGCCAGATAGTTTAAGCTGTAATATTTCTAGTCTTTACCGATTTTCAGATTTAATATTGAGATTGCTTTATTGACAAATTTTGTACTAAATTGTAAGGAAATGGCTGCCACTCAAGCAGACCAGCAGAGGACCAGTCCAGATCGGAAATAATTGGAAGCCACCAGGCAAAACTTGGTTTCTCCAAAGACCAACAGTCAGATTGTATCATCTTGGATTTTATTATAGAAGGGAAAGTGCTATGCTGCAGTTGTTTTCCCCTACTTTTACAGCAGTAGTGAGAGGTCAAGGGCTTTTTGACATTATGTTTGAGACGGTGCCCTAAAGACCACAGATGGCTAAAAGATGTCTTTATCTCTGATGGTTGGACAAAGCAATTTTCTTTTAAAGACCTGGAAAGCAGCACCACAGATTCTTTTGAAGCAAAAGAAGGTGATTTTAACTACTCTTTCAATGTTTTATTCTTCAGTATAGCTTGTCATTTTGTTTTACCTGTGTAACGTTTTGGGCTGTTATGTGTTCCTACCTTTTTAAAGAGGTTTATGGTCTCAATGGGATTTTATCTTGGTTAAATAAATTAAAAAATCTATTTTAAAAAATCAGTAATGAAAGCCTAAATGTCACAAATTTGCTAATGAACCAAAAAAGCCTACTACCCTTTATTGGTTTGTTTTCAACAATAGTTTGATTCATGACGTTATCGTGTCATGAGCCTTAGTGCTTGAGTGAAGCAGACTGTATAAAACTGGGGCATTTGACATCATCTGTGTAAGAGTTGTGCCAGAAAATAAAGCTGAGACTCAGATTATGGGACAGACTTGTATTCAGATTCAGAATCATTTTGTCCTACCAGAGAACTGCATTTGGTTTTTGTTGTTTTTATTTTCTTTTGTAGGATTAAGAATGAACAATAAGGTCTTACTGTTTTATCTCAATATCTTAAACAATGAATATCGTATGTTGATACAAATTTACTAAGAATTTATCAAAACGTCAAAATAGTCTTTTGGCAATACAAACACTGCTGCAAAGTAAAATATATGTGTGATTGTAAGTGTCATCCTTGGTATCAATAGACGATGTGATGACTGCCATCACAATACATTGGATGAAGATGTTTTTTAATCTATTACTTTTTTCCAATTATAAATGAGTTGGAGGAAAATAAGGACAGCTTGTCTTTGTCTCCACATTTCCAGCAAAAGTAGTTCAGGTGTTTTTTGACACATTCTTAACATTGGGAATTGATGTTTTATTGCTGTATTGTGAAATAAATCTAATTTTGCTGAGTTGGTATTTAATTTGACTTGTTAAGTCAAATTAAATACCAGAAATTCACCATACGCTCCTTAACCACTTCTCAAAAAACACTTCTGCCTTACTTAAACTGCCAAAAGAGGCTGATCTTAGCCTGAGATATGAAGACATGCATTTCTTTGATAAATATTGACTTGGCATTCTGGGCTTGAACATGAAAACTTCAAAGCCTCAGCTGACTCACCAACACCTTGTGAAATCTGATGATGTGTTTTAAAATTATTGCTTTGCCAGATAGTAGAAGGTTATTAGGTTCTGCCTCAGTCTGTATCCCTGGACACAATTCAGTGGTTAACATGCCAATATTTATGGTTCTAATGGTTCAGAAAGTGCAAAACACAGTTTATAAACACATTCAGTGTAAAATGGAATTATTACTTATGACTACAGCAAAGCACATTACCATTAATGGAAAAATTACAAGCCCATTTCTTTCTGGCCTGCTTCATTGTGCACTCCTTAATAACCATAATTTAAACACACCCTAATAGCCCATCCACTTCCCATGTAAAGACCATGGACTGCTTTCCTCTTTTCTCCTGAAATGCTTCTCTTCCATCTTCATTTTCTGTACCCATGTAGAAACATCCACGCCATAGACAGCATGTCTGCACACAGCTGAATACAGAAACAGTACAGAAAACCTTCTACATTTTATGTCAAGTTGCATCTCGGGGGACACCTTTGCTTCGCTTCACTTTACACCTCAAACTAGACGTAAATAAAATATCATCACAAAAGTCTCTGACTCAACAAAGTCCCTTAATCTTGCAGCATGGTTTTTAGAACAGTCTAGAGGAGGATGAGTTTGTTTTTCATGTGTAAATCGGTGGACACAAGATTTGATGAAAAGCGAGTGTTTGGCTTTCTCCTACTTTGTAAAGAAATAAAAGGAAAATGGGAAAGAAAAGCGCCCAGACAGGCAGAGGATGAGGGAGAAAAAGGGCTGAAAGAGATAACCAGAACAATCCGTCAGGACCTTAGCAGAAAAAAAAAAGGACTGCAGCCTCACTCATCCATTGAAGGAAGGAAAAGGTGTAAAGGGAGAGTGAAGGAGGTCAGAGAAAGAGAGTGCAGGTGATGGTATTATGCTGCTTGTGTCACAGCCAGATAAAGGCTCCTCTGCCGCCTGGCTGTCATCTGCATTGCACACAATATCCCCTTTATTCACAATATCACCTTTTTCTATTTTGCTTCATCTGCCACCCTGGTGGAGCAACTCCCAATGTGCTTCACTTTTTCTCTTCCCATCACACCGCTGCCAGCAATACTGCATACATCATTCCCTATCATCCTCTGTTCTACTCTCTCTTATGCTCCAAAGAAAACTGGATGGTGCTGCCCTTTTTTCCTCACGCAAATATCAAGAGTATTCCTGCTTTTCCCCCCCTTTTTCTTTCTACTCACGTGCCGTCTCCTTATCAAAGATAGTTTTTAGTAGAATACTAGTATTTCTACCACACATGTTGCTGTTATTTTCTACTGTAATATGGCAAATGCAGCAGGTCACTGTGATTTTATGCTCAACATGCCCTGTTTTCAGTAGGGTGGTCGCCTCTTAGGTCTGATTTCAACCAATTCCACAAATTTGAGCACAAATAGTATTATGGACAGTGTGCACACCTTTCAACTTGTGCTTTTAAGGCTGATTTTCTTAACATCCATAAAGAAAATTACTAGCCAAAAGGAACTACTTGTTCCCAGAGAACTGAGGATATTTTTTTCTGACCTGGTGGACACTATTGAAGAAATGCTGAGGTTATGTTTGCAAGATAGAAAAAAAACAACATCTTTTGACCTAAATCCCCTATCAGATCATATTTTCAATCCATGAAAATCACCTACACTCATGATTATTTTTGTGATCATCAAAATGATTTTGAGTAGCAATGGAAGTTGAAGTTGACGTATCCCAGCTACGCATCATGACCAAAACTGTGATGTGATGAAAGGCTTACACAGGAACAAAGCAAAGACAGAAGCAGCAATGTCTGCTCATGCAAGAACAGTACACCATGATCTCTTAGTGTTCGTCTAATAAAAGAAGACGAGAGCTTTGTGCTTGTGTGTTACTAAGAAAGCAATAACATAAAAATTATTATTGAGCTCTGGTGATGTGAGCATCTTGAAAACATACACAAGATATAACACAAAGGATAAAAACTGATTCATTCAAAATCAGCCAAAAAACAGTATTGGCATTTAGATGCTATTTTTTTTAAATATATATATATATTTTTTGGAAGTTTACCAAAGGTGAAATATGCTCTTAAACATGATTAAATTTCTCACAACTGTGCTACAGACCCTCTGGAACAGTAATGTCCACAATAAACCAGAACTGTCTTAAATTTCCTGAGAATCCCATTCCAGGATTCTGCTTTCAGATTTTGTTCTTTTTGTTAGTTATCTTGGTTCAAAAATAAGATACATTTATTATTATTTATTATTCCTTATTATTTAAAATGTGACCATAAAATATTAGATTTCCTATGTTTGAATGGCACATAACCAAGTAATTTTATGTTAATAAAAGAGCTTCATCTTCTGCCTGATTTTCCAGTACCATCAATTCACATTTTAGTCAAGTATCTCATTAAACCTTAGCTGATTGTCTTTATTTTTTAATTTTTTTTTACACTTTCCAATTCAATTCCTACATTGGTTCTTACTCAGTGAGTAAAAGAGGAGACAGTAGGTCACATGAAAAACATGTGGGATAATTGCAATCATGATTGTTATAAAGATAAATTTACTTGACCAGAAAAACTATTGAAATTCTTTACTCAGATGAGGTGTTGTTTCATTTCTCCCTTCCCAGGTCCTTATTATATAATCGTTTCATTAGAATTCAGTCAAAATTTTCAGCTCTGTTTCTAATCTCCCTTCATGGTTAAGTTCAAAAACTGTCAACCATCTGCAAAATTGTCATTTATGTTTTATTTCTTAAATAGACAGGCTTAACAAATGCTCATTACACACTTTAGTATGCTTCCTTTCTGTGTTTCTGACTAAAGTCTTTACTACATACACATGCATTCATTCTAGCTGAAGTCACTAAACCATGAAGAGACAGGGTGCAGTTCATTGCTCACCTTGGCTGTCTGGATCAATGGCGGTGTGCCTCCTCCAAATCCCTCCCACAAACAGACCTGAATAAACAGACACAGAGCATTTACACAGGCGCTGATAATCCGTTAATCCATATAACCTGCTTTCTAATCAACACACACCCCGCCTCCCCATGGCCATCCCCTAACACACACTCAAACGCACGCCTGCACTCCGGAGTAAAAATGTACACTGATACTGTGTACATATAGGAACACAAGCAGACGAGTGTGCATATAAGCAGGAAATGCACACTTCTACACACTAATGTTTGCATGCACAGAGGCACACACAACTGACTTTTCCCTATTATCCTCTCTGACCTCCTCTGAGGGGTATGGTTGATAGTCCCATGGAGGTTGATAACAGACAGAAGGGTTAATAGGGATTAATGGACTGCACACACACAGTTGTGTAGACACACACACAAGAGAGAATTCCTGCACTGATGAGTTTACAGGCTTTTATACATCTTTGAAGCTTGTGTGTAAGTATATGTGAGGATGAGTTTGTGCAGTTGATTATTCGAAGGAACTTATCATGTAGCTGTCTGCTGCACGCTGTTCCCACTGCTTGATGAGATAATTGAAGCGTGAAAAATCCGTATAGAGGATGTCAAAACTCCTAATGGGCCGAAAAGCATGGACACCCTGAGCACAGCGCTTAGTGTCATACAGATCAGATAGATTTTTATCACTGGAAGGCAGATAGCCCCATTTATAAACTTTTATCCATTTGCCAATTTAATTACCTGTTTAGGGATCGCTAGACTATATTACTGTCTGTCTCAGTGTATTTACTCTTTAACATTTTGCCATCTAATTATTCCGTCGTGAGCAAGCTTTTCAACAGCTCATAAGTATATTTATGCATGATTTATTACAGAAAATCCAGGGTGGTAATTATCTTTAATTTGAATTATCAAGCATGTGCCATGTTATTGTAGAACCCTGCACTGGTTTCCTCCTAAAAAAGAGAGCTTAGGCATTAGCTACAAACCTACTTTTAAATATGACATATTTTTAATCATCGCCTTTCATTGACCCAAAGAGAAGACTGTCAACCTGAAAATAGAGTTTTGGTTTTGTAGTTAATTTAGTTTTATCTTAGTTCTTGTATTTGGTCATTCTTTTACTCCAATCTTTCTTTAAGTCCTTAAAGTCTATCTTGTCATACAGATAGACACTACAAGGACTGTGTGGAAAATTCAGACAACTCAAAGTTTGAGAATCCATATTTCATTCTTTTTCCTACTAATTTCAGTTTGGATAACTCTTTCCTACATGTCTTGTTTTGGTACCTTCTATTTTTACTTGTCAGCATTTCCTAGGATTTGTCCTGCAGGTGCAAAGGCCGACTTTCCTGTCCAACTTCAACTTTGTTTAGAGTAATATTGGCTTCATCCATTTCCTCCTTGATTCAATCAACTCACCTCTTCTATCTTCAACTACCCTACATTTAGGTCTATGTCCCCCATATCCCTTTTTTGACCCTTCTTTGAAGTCTTTACCCTATTCATCAGGAAAGCAACCTTTCTGTGTCTTTTTCCATGTTGTACTTGGCAGTCATTTCATCTGGAGTACTGTAGTTTTATGTTGTGAACATCTTGCTTATGTTGCACTTTTTATATTTGTGCAATAAACTGGATTTCCCCGCTCTCTGTATGTAGGTAGCCCCTCTAGCACCACTTGTTGTTTTTTTGACACCAGCTAAGAGCCAGATTTTGAAAGCAAAACAGAACAACAAACTGGAAGGTTTGGACTAGCTGATCACTATAACCTTGCATTTACATAGAAGAATAATTTGCAAACATTGGACAGATTTTTAGCTTACAAATCATCAAATGAGCTTTCAATATTTTGAAAAAAGCACACACAAAAAAATCTTCCAGCATTTTGAAGACACATCTGCTCTGCACATATAGTGGTCCCAATTGTGAAACAGAATAGGCCCAATGGGACGTTAAACCCCAACTCTCCCAGACAAACATCTTTTGTCCTTACCCCACTGCTTCCTACTTCCTTCTGCAGACTTTACGACTTGTTACAAAGCAGCATTTGCTCCCAGGGTCAACGATAGCAGGTGTTAAATCACAGCATCACAGAGGACACCTTGTATGGTATCTCCGAGATTCTGCCAGCTGTGACAAAATGGCTCAATTTGATGCTCTTAGAATGAGAGGTTGGCTTGACAAAAGCTAAAGGGCTTACATACAGGCTCGCTTGGCAGGCGGTCCACACAAGGGAGGACGCACACTGTCGCAGACGTAGTTTGAAAGTCGACGATGGTGAAACCACTAATATATGATCAGATGTATTTGATGTTGCATTCATAGTTATTGGTGTTTTTTTTTCAACCAGCTTCTTTTTTAGCTTGTCATTAGACTGTAGCAATGTTACTCTACTTGTTATGCTTTTGGTAATGGTGAAATGTTATTCATGATATAAGTTGAATCAGACTTAAATTATTTAATCCTTCAAAATATGTCTCTCTCTCTCTCTCTCTCTAGCAACATGTCTGTTCTCTCAATGTCGTCTCCCCTTCCCCTCTCTGTTCAGGTGCGGTGGACAAAGACGGCAGGCAGCGCTTCAGACAAGTTTCAGGAAACATCCATCTACAATGAGACACTGCGCATCGAGAACATCCAGCGGGTGCAGGGGGGCCGCTACTACTGCAAGGCCGACAACGGGGTGGGGGTGGCTGCCATCAAGTCCATCCGCGTAGATGTGCAGTGTAAGTGGGCAGGGAGAAAAGAGGAAAAGAGAACACTCCTTCCACTTTTAGACCACAGCAGACTCTCACTGCAGCCATTCCCACATTAGAGAAGGTCGAGATGGGCAGAGATGGAAAGATAAGCAGGAGGAAAGATGAAAGACTGATTGGACGGATGATGAGATTTCAGGTGGGAATGGTTTCCAAGAGTATCTGATGAATTACGGTTGAGAGGATGAAAAACATGCTAGGAGGATTAAGAGAGGAAGGTGGGTAGATCAAATTAAGCTGAATCAGAAAATTCTATAAAAAAAAAAGGTTTTATGCATTAAAAAATGTGTTTTATGTTCCTAAATATTTTATATACATCTGTTTCTCTGTGTAATATTTAGCAAAAACAAAAAGTAAGCCTTTAATTCCTATAAAATCTTGTCCTTGCATTCAGTTGCACATACTATTCCAGAATTAAACACGAAAGTAATTCACACAAATCTTTAGAGAAATTAAAGCAGAAGGAAATATTTGGCTGCACAAAAAGCACTTCAGTCCTTTTTGCTTTAGAAAATATTTTCAAGATAAATTGAAAAAAACAGTTGAAATATAGAATCAGCAGATTGGTTTTCTGTTACTCTACTACATCTACCAGTACATTATTTGAGAAATAGAAATAGAATTTCAACCAGAAATTGTGACTGATCTAATTAATGATGTTGAAGGTCCAAAATTGTGAACATATTCATATTTTTTTTTTTTTACAAATGCTCTACTTCACCAATACAAGTAAAGAGAAACAAAAACATTTTTCATCAGATACTTTTGGGAAAGAAGTGAAGCCTGTGGGACCTAAAGTGAATTTTATAACAGTTAGTCCAGGTGGCACGGGCTCTCTAACTCAATGTTTCTTAGCCAATTTCTGTCCTAAATGAATGGGAGAGAGACAACAATGAACCATTTGATTTGTCAGTGGCTTGAACTGAAACACTCTGTGTCAAATGTCTTCACAGCCAAATTTAAATTTAGCATGTAAATCAACAATCGGATAATAATTTACAAATAGCTTCCTATTTTCAGCCCCTCTCTGACTTGCTTTTTTGTTCTGGACGTCTACATCAGCCCTGTTGTTTATGAAATAAAGAATATCAGATTTAATTACAAAGCTTTGTTATACTGACGAAAGTAAATTTTCAGGGTGCGGCTCTATATTGAAGGGTTTTACCCTGCTAGCTTGCTACTCTGAGACTTACAGGATTTTCAAAATTTCTAATTAAAACTAAGTAAAGTGCTGAAATAAGGGAAGCTATAACATGATTCCCAGGTCTCTTTTAATTATCCGGCAGTCAAGTAAAAAATGTTTTATGCTTAAAGGTGGACAGAATCATCATCCTGCCATTTATCAAAATGAAAAAACTCCATCAAGGATCACCTCTTCTGTTCTGGTATTTGGCCAGCAAATCAAACAGCTTTCACATTGTTCAACATGTGACAGCTGGGAAGCGACATTGTGTTGTAGGGGTCCCGTGCTGCTGCTTGTTTCACTGCCCCACTGTCCCAGTGAGTCAGGGGCCAGGTCAGGGTCAAAGGTTGCTTAACACAACACTCTGTACATCCATGCCACATGCTTCTGAGGCCCTAAGATCCACACTGATATGTTAAATCTATTTTTGATCTTTTCCTTTGCTGATTCAATAACCTTATTAGTGGATTTATAGACTCATAGCAAAACATCCCTTTTACCGAGGGCGTTGCAAAATTTAGCACCAATTACTTTCTTGTCACTGAACTAATTTTGTTGGCTTTGGGTAAGGTGCAATGCAAAGGAGTGAACTATTTCACATGCACCACAGGAACACACACAAACACACACTCACGTTTGTGGCATGCTTGTCCCTTTGAGATTCATCATTTAGCCCCAGCCCTCCCTTTGCCTTTTAATAAGGCTTTCCCTCCCTTCTTCACCCACTTCTTCTTTCTGCTGATAGTGTTAGTCCTCCCCAGGAGTTAGCTCTGTCCTTGCTGGGGAGCTGGTAATTGCAGGGGGCCTAGCAAGTAAACAGGTTGCGTTGTGAGTGTAGTTGTGACAGGAGCTCTGTGAAGCTAACCAGCTTTGACGGTCAATGCTTGTTCAATTCCCTGTCCCCCATGCTGTGTTAGACCCAGTGGCGATCATCTGTGCTCGCTTCACCGAGCATCCTTAGTGCTAGGACGATGTAACAATTAGCCAAGGCTTCCAGAGAAACACAGGGAATGAAAGAGATGCACGTGGAGGGCAAGAAAGGTTAAGAAGTGAGGATGTAATAGCGAGGTTAGATGGCCAAAAACATCAACAAAGACAACTATTTAACATCAGTACTTCTCCAATACTTTTTTTAGACAAAAGATTATTCAAGTATGTTGGATGTTAAGAAAAAAAATGGTTAATTTACTAGTATTTAAAAGCTTTTATTTATTGTGCTTATCAATTGATAAATGTCAGTTGGTCATTCTACACCAGTTCTAATTTTGCATGTAATTAAACAATGTCACTTGAGAAAATTACTTTCCTCAACCATTTTTGAGGTCACTTCAATGACTGCTTGCTTAAGAAAAATCCTCTACATTGTTACTGCCAAAAAAGCCATTTTTGGATGGAGCCAATAACAACAAACTCCAAATCCCCAAAGCAACTTGGAAAAAAAAACAAAAAAAACTAAGACATCACAGATGAAATCTTTGTTTTTCTACCAAACTGCCACAACAATTAGAAAAACAATGTAATTTTTAAAGAAATAAATAGAACTATACTTTGAGGTGAAATACAAAAGATTGGGTTAACACTGATATGAAGTAGGTAGTGATGTGCAGATCAAACTAATGTGACCTTTAGAAAAGTGACATTTCCGTAAAGCACAAACCGTAACCAGCTGAAGGAAAAAATGAATTGAACATAGTTTACTACAACAAAGCAAGAAAAAAAATGGTGAAGCAGAAAAAGTCACAAATGGAGTCTAATCAACAAATAAAAATAGTTAAAAACAAGAAAAATCAAAACAATAGAATTTCAGGTAGGATAGTAGATATATTATGTTTCCTAAATTAAATAGACCTAAGGGCAGAACATGCTGTTACTCATACAGGGCACAGCAAGCAATTTAAGTGGCCTATTTCCATCAAAGTTTATCCATTTTGTCACTTCATTCATAATTCCAGTCACATGCTAGTCTACTTCCTCCCTCTTTTTCTTTGTGAAATATACCAGTGGTTGGAAAGAGAATCAACCAAATTATTTCAAGTCTTTACATAATTTTGTGCACAGAATGACCAACTTTAATGTAGAGTGGTTCCAATGGAAATAAAAAAACCTGTACACGTACATGCTGGTGATTAAAGGAGTGGTAAATAGGCATGAAGTGATTCAGGTTATACACTTCAACAGTACTGGGAATCAGTCTTGGGTTTCAATAGAGTAGGAAGGTAAACAGTAGATAGTAAATCAATATCATTCCCTCATTAGTTACCTCAGCATTTAGCATTATATCATACATAATTTTATCACCATCAGATCACTATTTCACTGGCTTTTAGGTGCCAATAAAACTGGCAGCATGGCCCATTTTTTCTAAAAATTATCTGATTATTTGGGGACTCCAACACAGAATTAACATTTTATTTTCAGAAGGAAATAAAATCCTTAAATATAATATGGTGACATCATCTGCAGTAAGTCATACTACTCTAATGCAATTCAATACTGAAAACCATTACTTTGATTCATTACAGAATGCTCAAAGTGGGAGTACTTAAAGAGTTACTCCACATTATACACTTCATTTACTTACGTTAACACCTGCATTATATTTTGTACCATATCAAACACATTTTTTGAGTCTTAATTTAATAATTACAGTTGTAAATAATTATAGTTATTTAGAACAAATTTTTATTTACATTAATAATCTTGTGGCAGGGAAGATAACATAGGCAGATGAAGCAGTACATTTTCACAGTAAAAAAAACAAACGTCAGCAATACTGTTGAGGTCATTAAACAATAAAACCAATATGGCGCCAAAGCCATAGAATAAAATTGACATATAATATTTTCTTGGAAAAATTGCAGGTTTCAGACAGAATGTTGTTCAAAACATCTTTAAAAAATTCTATTGCAAAATGTAAAACAGAAAACAATGTGGCAGCAGTTTTATAGTCAACCACTACTTATGTAACATAGATGGGAACTACCAACCCTGTAATATTAGAAACAATAAATATAAACAACTGCCACACTGTCAGTAATATTAAATATTAAATATTGAGTTAAAACTATCAATATTTTGTGCATGTAACTTGTGTATAATATGCACACTGATTGTTCTGTGATGAAAAGTAAGCTCACTGACTTGAAGAATGACTGACCTCTTCCTTAGCTTCACTGCAGGCAACAACATACAATCTGAAAGCCAGCTGAAATTTAGTACAAAGCAGTGATTTCTCTTTTGTTTACCTCTAAAAACAGAAGACGTTTTTTTAAATTGATTTGTTATTTGTTAGCGTGACGAAATCTATTTTTTGACCAGACACACTCATAACTTGAATCCATTTACAATTGTACTCAAATACACAAGGCCAAAAGCACACACTCTCACACTTTGAAGTGTGACAGTGAGATGTATTACAGAGAAGAAAAAGGAAGTGAGAAAATTAACGGTAGGTGGAAACTGAAAAGACAGCAAGGAAATGAGTGAAGGCTTTCTGGACTGAAGCAAAGTATTCAATATCCTTCTTTGAATGGAATTTATACAGAGCAAAGGCCACTACTATAATATCATACATATATAAAACTGACACCCTCTCATCATTCTGTTAACTTTTGCTTACTGTCCTTCACGCCACCAATGCTAATAGTATCAGTATTTTTACATGACAGGATTAGAATTACTTTCTTTCCCACAATATCTTTAATTTTTCCATTTTGAGCACATCTTTTGAATTGATATTTTTGTTTTCTGTGTTTGTGAGAGCAGAATTTTAGAGCACACTCTACAATAAAATACACACTATGAAACTGTTTTCAATGATTTTCCTCTCAACACTCCACCCACACATCAACCATTGCCACAGAAGGCCCTCTGGGTGCCAACACTGACCAATGACCTGGCACTCTAACCACTGGGACAGTGGGACAGTGAGCAGGCGGGGTTTAACTTTGAGTAGCCTCTACTGATGAGATGGACTTGGTTCAGAAACCCAACCAATGATCCATGGTGGAGATCATGAAAACAAAGGATCAATCCATAAACATGTTAGTTTGTCACTGTGGATTTAACGTCAGAACAAGGTAAGTGGGGAAATACTGATGATGATTAACCTTTTGTGACCTTCTGGGATGAGGATAAGGGTCCTTGTTAATTTGTTAAAAGAGAGTTTTTCTTGGTTATTTTAAACTTCATTTTAAACAGCTGTATTTAGAATTGCTGTTTCTGTTTTTATCTAACTTTTTAGCTGCTTTAGGACACGTTAGGTCCAACAGACCTTTTTGTTTTAGTCTAGATTTTTACTGTTTATGCTAAGGATAACCAGCCAAAAGTATTTAATCCAGGTCAGCTCATTGTACATATACTGTGTACCTCTTTTTAGATGGCTTCTTCATTTCTATCAAGTTTCTTAATTCATGTTTGTGTGATCGTTTGGATTTATTTATCTTAGATCCATGTCAGTCTTTTCCCAATGGTTTATTGTTCTTTTTGAGTATTAATCCAGGCCCCCCACCCCTCCCTTGCCTCCCTCCCTTGGTTTTCATGTGTTCTTCCAGTCACATCTGTTTGGTTTACTTGTGTATGTATTTATTCTGTTTCCATTGCAGTTTCTTCTGTGCCCATTATTTTTTCTTCCTTAAGTACCTTACTTAGATTCTTTTCCATTCATTGAAAAGAATGTACATTCTTTGATTGTACTCACTTGCTCTGTAAGCCACAATCATATTTCTAAGATATGTAAGCTTCTTAGTTTTATTTACCTGCGATGGATTGGGGACATGTCCAGGGTGTACTCCACCTCTCACCCATTGACCGCTGAAAATGGGCACAAGCACCCCTTGCCACCCCACTAGGGATAAGCTTGTAAGATGATGGATGGATGGATGGAATGTCATTCACTTATTGCTGGATTCTTCTACTAAACTACTGCAATAGGGTGCTATGTGGCTCATTTGGTAAAGAACTTCCACCATGTGCTGAGGCTGCACATAGTGATGTTGTCATCTGTAAAATGACAAATTTACCTTTCCACCAAATGGTGGTAGAGAGGTAATCCAGTGGTGCTCTATTTGATTGCAATCAGGACCGTGATTAAATTACACTGAACTTGTGTTTAACAAACCAGTTTGGGATCTTGTGATTTTTGTTGCATTATCTTAGTGAGAGTAGCAGTCTGAAGACAGATAATCTGCATACATAAACAGAGTGTACATAGTCAGCAACACTACTTAGATAGGGCTATGGCATTTAAAAAATGCTCAATTGCTACCGAGGGGCCTAAAGTGTCCCAAGAAAATATTCTCAAACTCTTAATGATCATCATCAGCCTGAGCTGTTAATGAAAGGCAAAATGGATCTTTGTTCCCATTGCAGAACTGTTACTTTTTAAACAGTCTCAGCAGTTATGCAAGTACCACAAAATTGTGTTATTGCTAGCTGAGTGCAGTCACATTTTTACACCCTTAAATACCAGGGTAGGTGGCATTTAGGTCACTCCTCACAGGCCAGAAACACGTCTTTGGTCACAGTGCAATCTTTGTGCTTCAGCGACATGTGGGTTCCAGTTGAAGCAAGATAAATTGGCAGTGACTGCTGATGGTAGATGTGGGGAAAAATGTTTGCATGTTTACAGAGAAGGAAAGAGAACAGCATCTTTGATAGTAAGAGAAACAGAGGCAGAAGCAGGTAGTTTAAAAGAAGCTTTGACCTTTTAGCGGGATTGAGGTTGAAGCCACAGGGTGAGTCGTTGGGTCACCAGTCTGCTGTCTGAGTCACACAGTGTTTCAAAAGCTCACACAAACTTTCTGCCCTTCTGATCTTCTTTCTCACATTTCTCTCAAACTTCCTCTGCTTGTCCATGGCACTCCGTAGCTTATTCCTCTCTCTGTGTTATTAATGCCACCTCTTTTAGTATTTCTGTTTGTGCATGCTTCTATATAATTTCTATGGTTCTGTTTGTGTTCCCGCTGTTGCTCACATCATCTGTAGGATTTATATCTGTTCCTTGCTATTTCATCTACCGTCTGCTTTTCTTATTCTTTGTCATTGAAAAGAAGGGACTTTTCCCCCTGTTGGACTGTTATTGAAGGAACACATGCATGATATATAGTTTATATGGCTGTACAGGACAACCATCCACACACACATATGCTAATACTTATATGCAATTTAGAGACTGCAATTTTGACTGTTTTTAGGGAAACAGTCACATTCTTGAATTGTGGAAGGGAACCTGAGTAACCAGAGAGAACCCATGCATGTGTACAGAGAAGATGTGAACTTCATGAGGAAAGACCCTAGGCTGGGATTCAAACCCACACTGTTAGCCTTTGCTGTATTTTCTACAGCTAAATACCGCAAAATGCCCAGTAAAACTAACATAAAACATCTTTACAATTAGTTACTGTAATTTGCATTGCATTATGGGTAAAGGACATAGTATTACAGTAACTTACTGTATGTTTTGAAGTTGCAGTAATTTACTGTTTACACATTGCAGTAGTGGTACTGTATTTATAATATCTTGCACTGTTAGCCTTTACTGTATTTTTTACAGCTAAATACCGCAAAATGCCCAGTAAACTAACATAAAACATCTTTACAATTAGTTACTGTAATTTGCATTGCATTATGGGTATAGTACATAGCATTACAGTAACTTACTGTATGTTTTGAAGTTGTAATTTACTGTTTACACATTGCAGTAGTGGTACTGTACTAATAATGTCTTTGCGCTGGCCATGTAAGAATTCTATTTGATTTCCAACGGTCATCATAGATGTTTCATCGTGGTTCTCTGTTTCTGTATTTTTACTCCTTTAGTGGTTAACATATTTTAAGGCAGAAAGAGAGCATGTATTTTTGTTTTTTTCACATCCTAGCTAACATTAATATGCAGTTTATCTAGCTACGTCATCAAGGGTGGCTTCGCTTCCAACGTTTTTCTGATGACGTTTGTTTTAAACTCCGAAGCTTTTTCCGTCCAAGTGCAAGTGCAGCTCTGTCGCTGTGGGCTCACACTGCTTCAGCTCTTCGCAAGACAGGTAAAAAAAAACACTTAGAAAACTGTTTGAAGCCAATGTATATTTTAGATGGAGCTAACGTAACTTATAGCATCATGCTATAATGCTATAACTTAGCATGAGGTGAAAGATAGAAAAATATGATGGTGTTATTTTTTGAGCTGGTTCGGAATTAACGTTAGCTAAGGTGCTAATTTTACCGAAGGTTTTAGCTTGGCTTTTGCCGCTAAATCTTCCTCGAGCGACTAGCTTTGGGTTGAGATAAGCTCAGTGATGAGTGTCTGTTAGCATTGTTGTTACATCCTTTGTCGAACAATATAACGTTAACTGATAATTGATCCCCCCCCCCTTTTTAAAAAAAATACATCTAACTGTTCATTTGTTTAAACCATGACCTTGCAAATGTTAAGAGTGCAGATTAGCTAGGTCAACAAGGATGAATTCTAACGTTGTTCTTTTTTTTCTTTTTGTCAGATGACTTTTTTTAACTCCCAAGCTTTTTCCCTCCAAGTGGCTGTGCAGTTTTGTCCTGCTGAGTGCTAACATAGTTTCAACTCTTGAAAAGACAAGACAACAGGTAAAAAGACAGCTCTTCAAACATATTTGAAGCCACAAAATAATCTGGAAATGTAGAGGAGCAGCTAACCTAATCTATAACTTTGAGCTTGCTACAGCTAGTTAGCCTGCTAAAGTATCATTACATCTCCAACATAGTGTACAAGAGTCTGTAAATGAGGACAAAGGTGGAAAACATTCAAGTGGTTTCTGTTATTTTTTGAGTTGGTTCAGCCACAGTGGCAGGTGGACAAAAAAGTTAATTTCCAACCCTGGTTCCATATAAGGACTGTTCACCTGTTTAAACCATGCTCTTGCAAATTTAAAGTTAAGTCAGTACTAACAGGTGCAACTATGTACAGGTGTAAATTCTGCAGCATTTGTACTTCAGAATTTAGAGAATTTTGTACTCATGTGAAGAAACATCAACACACAGCTAATTATCGGTTTCGTTGTGGAATAGAGCAATGTCCTACTTCCGTCAGAGAAAAAGAAAACATTTCGAAGAAAAAGAGGACTCAATCTTCATCTTGGTTGATGTAATTTTATATCGACTCTTAACTTAAAACACACATCTTAAATCAGAATTGTTCAATTAATTTGTTAAAGGGATCAATTCACCCAAATTACAAACATTTTGTTAACCCATATTGTACTTAGCCATTCAGATACTGTATTTGTGGAATGTAATGCTTTAAAAAATCCGTTTAGCCTCACAAACTGTCATTCACATCCGCTGTTTCTGAGTGGTAGCAGGATGTAGGGGTAAAGTCTAGTCTAGTCTCCGGGGTGAGGTTCTCAAAAACCTGTTGTAATCTGGGTGAACTGGCCCTTTAAATATAAATTACTACCAGTAATTCATATTTAAGAGTTTTCCTTTTATGTTTCAAAGGTATCTTCCACCAAGATGTCTGTTGAGATGGAAATGACCTTACCTACAACACCAAGGGTAATCATGCTTGGTAAGAGGAATATTTTCTATCACTATAATTTTTTGTAGCAATGTATGTAATAGTTATGGTAGTCTGTACTTTTACTCACTAGCGTTAGCCTGACAAGGGTTTGTCTATTTTAGGAAATAGCTTGATGTCTGCAACCCGGTGGATGGTCAGTATGGAGGAGAAGGTATTTTTCGAACCTGAGCAACTACATGACTTTGCCAGCGTCCTTGCTGTCTTTTTTGGGTCATATTATGACTTCAATCTGGAGTATCAGGAGTCAGCATCCACCACGCTGGAGATGATACAACGGTAAGTACTCTACACCAAGCCATTTATGAATAAAATTTAATGACAGTTTGACTGATGATGAAGAACCATAGCTGATTGCTGTATTGTATGTCTTCATTTTAAAAAATACAATTAATATATTTTATTTCTGTTAAAAGATTCTTTGTGAGGATCAATCCAGATGTTGATACCAAATGCACAGCCAAAGTCAGTACAAGCTGCAAGATGGGAAGTCTTGTCAAGAGGAAAGTAGTCAGTGTCAACTCCCGGATCAACACCTTCCTCAAACGACTCGCTGAATTTGAATGGAGGACTTCCAACTAGGTAAGCATTTTACCAAATGTACCAAATTATTTTATTGTCTTTTCCTCCTATCTTGCATGTTCTGACTTTACTTTAGCCTTTTTAATATGATTTTAATGATTATTTATAAATGGCATGTGATTCCTACACAATAGCCCTTTAGAGTAGCCTGCATCTTTTCTGTGTCCGTGGTAAAAAGTGGATGTCGCTGCATCTCTTACTAAATCACAGAAATGTTTAAGTGTGTAGTCGTTTAATTGAGGTGTTTTTTTTATACTATGCAGTTTTCAGTTTATTAGGCACACCTTTGCAGTAATCCATCAGCACCAACAAAATGACTAAAAAGATTGTTATGACATGTTGTACTTCATCGTCTCCTTGGGGACATTTGCAGGGTCTCAATACAGTACGCAATCGTTTGAATTAGTGAAGACTGACTGACTGCTTTTGCCATAAACAATCCAAAAACCTGAAGTGAAGCCAGTCCTGCTCATTCTTTATGCAGCTTCTATTATCACTTCAGTGTAATTGATTTTTTTTTTTTAAACAAATTATCAACTTAATGCTGCTTTATGCCAATGATTTTATGCATTTGGACATTGTCACTTCAGTTTAATTTGTCAGCCTTCCTGTTGATTTGAAAATGTAGATAACTTCCTGACCATCTCATGACTTCCCACATTGTCTGTCTTATTCTTTACAGTTCAGCTTCCACAAGATGGATCTCACTGATTTTGTTTGACAAATGGAATAAAAGTTCTTCTAATGTAGGAAATGCATCTGATATAACAATATTTATTGATATGAATGCCTACCATACAGTACATTATCACACTTGCACTGTTATTGTGATGTATTGTGTAACAGAGCACATTTAAGCTTCTGTTACCTGCTTTCTGACAATGCAGCCTCTGCTGGTTTTTTAAATGAAGTATATTCTATATATTTTTTAAAAGTCAGTCTTTAATAGTTTATGGCTGGTACTTGATGCACACATGTTCATGTTGCTACATACATGTGCCATAAAAATATTGACATGACCTGTAGTGTGTTCTATGGTTTTGTTGTTTTATAGCACATTATATTGTATTGCGACATTGTTCTTTATGACATTGCGAATATATAAATGGATTTTATTTCAACAAATCTGCTGAAAATAAATACCTGTTTTTATTCACAGTACTTGGACTAAAATTTCTTTTGTGAAACTTTTCGGTTTATGGTAAAATATTCTTGTATTAAAAAATGTAAACTTTAATTTACAGTAAAACTGACATTATGTTGTGAAACAAGTTTACAGTAGACCAGCTTTACTATAAAATACATTTACAGTTTTATGCTATAAACTGCATTTACAGTAAAGCAGTTATAACTGCAAATCACACTCACAGTAAAAATTAACTGTGAAATATCATGACAGTAAAGGTACCGTAGAATGGTAATTACAGTAACTTACTGGCAACACTGTTGCCAGTAAGTTGCCAGTAAGTTACCGTAGAATGGTGATTACAGTAACTTACTGGCAACACTGTTGCCAGTAAGTCGCCAATAAGTTACTGTAGAATGGTGATTACAGTAACTTACTGGCAACACTGTTGCCAGTAAGTTGCCAGTAAGTTACCGTAGAATGGTGATTACAGTAACTTACTGGCAACACTGTTGCCAGTAAGTCGCCAGTAAGTTACCGTAGAATGGTGATTACAGTAACTTACTGGCAACACTGTTGCCAGTAAGGTACTGTAGAATGGTAATTACAGTACCTTGCTGGCAACTTACTGGCAACACTGTTGCCAGTAAGTTACTGTAATTACCATTCTACAGTAACTTACTGGCAACAGTGTTGCCAGTAAGGTACTGTAAAATTACAATAAAAAGTCTAACAGTGTAGCTCAGTGAGTTTGTTTAAAATGTGTTTTTCAAAGTATGTTTAATTGCTGCTTTTGTTATTTTCTGAAGGTACTCTCAGTCTAACAAACCTCACACGTGTCGTAACGTTTATACATTATACAGTTTTTGCTTACATGAAAATGTAAAATGAAGAATACTACATTGCTAGTGAAAGGTGTATGAAGGTGTTGTGATTTTTTTCTGTAGCTGACCATTCCTATTAGATTTGTAGTCATAAAGGACAATGTTAATAGCTTGCTGTGAATTCCAACACTGGGACAACTCCTTCAGATGACCCCCATGCTATTTGCTTACATATGAATTTATTGGTAAATGTGAATGATCAGTTCTTTGTAAACAGTTAATACAAATTATACAACATTTCAACCTTAATTAGGCAGTCCCTCCACTGCATAATTGGATCATCTTTCATTTGTTGGGGCCTGTACATCTACTTCTATATCCATTCTATGTCCTCTGTTAAGTCTGCATATATTTTCATGGTATTCTGATTGCTTCTGCAATACTGGCACTTGTCACAGTGACCACAGGAACACTGCTGTGTTTACCTCTGTATTTGTGTCCAGATGTAAACACAGAGTGCCCCCTTTCAATGATTTTAAGCCCTGTTTATCTATTTCAAATTGATAAACATGGCTTAAAAAGAAATATATATATATATTCTTTTTTATTTCAAAACAGACTGTTGAACAAGAACCAGAATTATAATCTGTGGCAATGAAAACTCAAAACATTACAAGAGATACAAAGTGGTGAGATTAAGAGTAAGATCAGCAGTCAACTTTTGTGATTGTTAAAAGTCACTACCAGACTGGCGACCTGTCCAGGGTGAACCCTGCCTCTCGCCCGGAACGCAGCTGGAGATAGGCACCAGCAACCCTCCCGACCCCATTAGGGATGAAAGGTGTTCAGAAAATGGATGGATGGAAAAGTCACTACAAAGACAAATCCAAAACTATTCCAGCAAAATAAATGCATTTATTTAACTTTGATTTGTATGTGAATATTGTCCTATCTAGACAAGAGAAAATAAAAATAAACAGTATGAGTAGTGGAAAAAATTAGATATTAAATCACTTGAAGGCTGATTTGACCGGTTGGTTTGCATATATTAAAACTTGATTGAAATACTCACACCACACCAAATGCATGCTTTATGAAGAAAAGCAAGAAAAAGGAGCAACAAAATTAATGAGTGGCAAATCTTATGGCAAAAATTTATAGATGGTGGCAGAAAGAAAAAGCTAAACAGGTCCAGGCAGATGGAAGGGCAGCATTAACTCAAATTACCAGTTGTTACAAACTTACATAAGAGCCTTTCAAGCCAGGCAGCATGTCAAACCTTGACAACATAACATGATAGCCACTTCTATGCATGGTAGCTGAGAACAAACAATGGCCGACTTTAAAACAGATCAGAAATATCCAAGATCTATTTGCTAAATTTCTATCATGTTTCAAAAATGATCTCAACAAATGTTGTTTATCGCTTAATTCATTGAAGAGAATGTGGTTGAATATCAGGGATCTTAGTGCTATATCATCTTTTAGTACATTTAAGACAAATCTCAATCCCCCACATTCTCTGCAGTGAAATCTTCAAATAAAAAAGATTCACAGGATGAAGTGATAAAATACCTGAACAGTATGGAACTGACCATTCCTTTTAAGGTTTTGTGAGTTTTGTAGCTGAATGTGACTTTCATCACCTGCTTTGTCATCAAATATATATTTTTCAACCAATCAAATGTATATATGCAATATCAAAAGAGTGGGTTCTACTTTGATCTTGAATTGTTCATCTATGTGTTTTTTGTAACCAAAAGAGCTGCTCTCTCTACGTTTCTGAAAATGTTGAATTATACATTTTGAGTATCACGGAGAGTTAGTCTATGTGCTTCTAAAAGGCAATTTTAAGCTCTGGCAGCTATTGTTATGTCGAAGGAATTTGTCTTATTTTTTTAATCAAAGCTACTTTTAGTCCAGAGGTGCATTTATATCTACAAGAACAGGAATGTATAAAAAGGTGAAGGAGCTATTGTTATGCAGCTCATGGACACATTATTGTGATCAAGTTCATCTTTCTGATATTTTAATTATTTTAGGTAGAGTTAAAGGAGAAGAATATTACTTCCTTCCAACACTCAGCTCCAAGGTACCTTTCATATCATCTTAATGAAAATACTAATCTTAGCTCATTGTGAAGTGATCCCCCCCCAGCCCTCATGTCATCATTATCCAATGAAACACAGACAAAATTTTGTTTGGGTTAAGAACAATGTTTTTTTAATTTTATATTGTGTTTTTAGTAAAAACCATAGAAAAATACATCACTTGATTGCTGTCATTTATAAAGGTTGGGATTTGATTCATCTGAAAAGAATGACATTCTAATTCTATATATTTAGCTCCCACAAATGCATTTTGATGTTGATGTTCATATGTAACAAACTAAAGAACATAAATGTGCAGCTTATTGGTGTTTGTGTAATTTCACAAATTCCTGTCTTGATCAGCCCAGCAAAATGTCATTTGCTCAATAACCAGTTCCTTTCTGATCTCATAAAAGGCTGAGTAAGTGCAAAGCCATTGACTATTTGCACAATTTATGTGAGAAATTTGTAAGACTAAAACAATGTATGGAAAAGTTTTAAACCAGTTTCCCTTATTGACTTTCTAAATTTTGTTAAACTATGTTCACCATATCATACCATGTTTATGTATGAAGCTCTTTAAAAAAAAAAAAACAACACAAGATTGACCAAACTGCTTCACAAAAAGTGAAAAAACAAGGCAGAG
The DNA here is from genome assembly GCF_019740435.1 of Gambusia affinis. Taxonomy (NCBI): domain Eukaryota; kingdom Metazoa; phylum Chordata; class Actinopteri; order Cyprinodontiformes; family Poeciliidae; genus Gambusia; species Gambusia affinis. The sequence goes on along the minus strand of NC_057869.1, from coordinate 10,496,237 downwards.
ATAAATTTTTTTAAATAGACTTGTAAATCATACAAACAAAATGTAAGACAATTTTTAGATTAAGGTTAACAGAGTTTTATACCAATTTAAATCCAATTTATTTCAAATTAGATTTAAAAGCATCGACTGGAAGAATGTGTCTTATGTTCAGAAGAAGCTCATTCCAGAGCATTGGAAGCACCACAAAAAATGCACAATCTGCTCTAAATTTGTCAATCATGATACTTTTTACTTTCCTACAATACCTTCAGTAAAGGCTGAAAGGAAAACTTTGCTCTGAGTCTGGATTTCTGATGAACAAAAAATAAGCAAACAACAGAAAAGCAAGAAAACAGAAATCAAGGGAAAAAAGGTTGCTGAACAACATGAATAGCCTCTAAATGCAATACAAAATACTTCATGCACTGAATGAAGTGTCAAGTCATTAATTATTTCACATTAGGTCAATTTAAAAGGCACTTTGATATGGTCACCATCTGAAAGTCATTAACCTTTGAATTATTTATAGTTCTGTAAAGGCAAGACATCTCCATCCTGTATAAAAGCTTAAAATTAGCATTGCTATGAAAATTATCTCTAAATTTGCACATATGGAGTGGGTAGAGATATTTTAACCCTGACACCATGCAATGCACTGGCAAAGATAATATCACGTTTTTTTAAAGGCCTCAAATGGCTCATTGTGCAAATAATATTCAATGCTTGTTTGACTCTTGTATTCATGTTCATGTATTTACTTAAAATATATTAGGTAATAACATATTACATGTTTTCATCTCAAATAAACTCGAGAAACATTTATATGGGCACAAATTGCAGTTTTAACTAATCCGTCTTTTAATAAACAGAACTGAAAGACAATTGTCTCCTTCAGATTATTGAAAATACTATTTGTCTTGCTCTTCAGTCCCCTGTTAATTTTCTAAAGAGACTCTTATGTCTTAGATCTGTTACTAATGGATCTTTATGCCTTTATGGATCTTTATACCATGGCATAATTATTATTTTTTTCTTCCTAACTTTTAAGCATTCAGCTGGAGAGGAAGATGATCTGATTGAGTCTTTAGTGTAGCCTTACAGTCAAAAGCATATTTTACTCTCTGACACATGCATTCCTAGACAAGTGTATTAGTGTCACCTTGATGGAGGAACATGGAGGAATATCAAAGAAGTCACCACTACAGATAATGGCTTCTCTGTGTTCAGGAGAGCACGGATCAACCAAACAGGGAAAAGCACTTAAACGTCTCTCACAATTCATCTGATCAACAAGGAAAGCAGCGTTTTTAAAAGTGTTCTCCCAAGTTCAAAAATCTTCCACACCTCAGGTTATATTAGGATCTTTTTTTTTTTCCCTGCACAGCATAAGTACTTGCTATTTTGTCAGGTTACATAGAGCAATATTCGCATTTAAAAGTAAAGACTCTTCATTTTCCACAAAGCAGCATTTAACTTCCATTCTTGTGTAAAACATCTCAAAAAGAGCCAAGACAAAAGAAGCCTTTACTGCTCAATAATATATTGGCCACAAAGATTAGCCTTGTTGCAATGCTTCTTGTGGTAAGTTGTACCTAAAGTAAAGTATTATGGCACCACAGTTTTGTAGCAGATCAATACAACTATTCTGCTTTGCAAAATAGTCTAGAAATGTTGAAAAACCAATGAACTATCACAGGCAAATTCTTGAAGCAATTTGTGGATGCTGCTTGTTCACAAACCAGTGTAAAAGTGAATCTAGATTTAAAGGTAGATCTCCTTCTAAAATAGCTTTACTAAGCAAATAACATCTCTATGAGCTGAGAGTTTTTATTACGGATACATTTGAGGGAAAACATGTCGGCATGATAGTTGTTAGATAATAGTATTGCGGATTCTAATGAATACATTATTCATCAATCCCCAATTTATTCACCACAATAGTAGATCTTTCAATATATATATATCATTTTTACTTTTATTACTTATGCATAATTAAATAGAATAAAAAATAAAGTGTTGACTAAACTTTTATTATGTGGTACGTTGTCCAAAAAGAAATTGGTGCAAAGATATATATAATCTTGCATTTTAAAGAAAACATAAAATATGTCTTGGCAAGATTCAAGTAGATGCAGCATCATAACATTAGTGGGGGAGCATTGAGACAGAGATTCTTTTGACCTTTACATCATCCTAATATGGTTTTGCCTTATCAAAAACCGTACCTGGTGTCTTGCTTAGATTTATTTAAATATACATATATGAAAAATCTTTGAATCTCCAATGGCAGCCATTTGGCAGTTCCTAAATTCTTGGTCCCACAAATCACCACCTAGTTACACAAAACTCCTCCTCTGAGTCCCTGCAGTCCCCAGCCAAGCTTCCACCTCAAAAAGCACCTTCAGAATAGTGGCAGCAGAAATTAGCAAACATCTGGTGGAACAGCACCTATGCTGAACTTATCAGTCCAATGCTCTTAAGAATAATTGTTAACACCATAATTGGGAAACTTTGTGATGACGTGCTGAAGGCAGACAGTTGGAAAGAGCAGGAGCTCCATCCATCATCTTCTGCTTGTTGAAGATTTATGGTCATGGAGATAAAATGCAGTAAGGAAACTAGACATCTTTCTTCTAAGCAACAGTCCTGCTCACTCAAGAAGGGATAAAGTCTCCTCCAGCAAGTGACTCTGAATCAAGACCCACTCTTGGTGGTATTTACCCTGTAAATTTTCCAGGAAAAGCTGTAAAACAACCAAACGTGTCAACTGACTATTTTTAATGCAGATGAGCATCAGTTTTTTCCGGACATACTTCACTCCATCTCTGACACAGTGTCCATTCTTCCTAGTGAGGAAATTCATTTTAACCTCTTGGATCCAAGATCTTGTTCCTTTTATACAATCCTTACTTTATGTTCATCAGTGATAGTTGGAACAAAGCTACACCAAAGAAGTGAGAGCTTTGTTATCCAGTTCTGCTCCTTCACAACAATAAATCAAGGAAATGTCCTAATCAATGCAAACACAGCATTAATCATTAGGATTATTTTGATTTATTCTCCATTTTTAGGAAGCTCCACTTCTCAGCTGGAGAATCCCCCAGCTGAGATAGTCATTTAGAAGTCAGTCACATAAAGCTTGATATAATTACAGGAAATACTGGAACTCAGATAAAATAGCAAGCCAACAAAGCTAGTTTTACAGAGCTGTGGACGTCATTTCATATCTGTGAGAAGGACAGGAGGAATCCCAACAGAAACGAAGACAAAGTAGATAAACTGGAAAATGAAGATAAATAGAAATAAATGCATATGAAAGTACTGAAATATGAGGCCACAGCTGATTTTCTATTCCCTTTGGCTTCATTGTGCACTGAATTGTTAACCTTGGTCGCTGTGACGGAGTTTAAAAATAGGCTTTAATGTAAATTGTCTCAATCAGTCAAGTATTTATTTATTGAGATATTTTTCCTTTCAGCATGGCAGGTGTAGATTTTAAATGATTCCATTCAAATAAATGTTCCTATTTGAATGCTATCAAAAATTATGTTAAAAGAATATTGTTTCTTCTTTCAATTATGATTAAAACATCTGGGTTTACAGCAGTCAAAACCCTCTTACAACTGCATGTTGGTTTGACAATTTCTCTTTGATTATGGCTCCAAATTCTTTTGAGGTTTTCTTTTGTTTGGTTATTTTTTAAATATGTACTTACAGCATTAATCATATTTCAAAATGTTTGTTTTACACATTTGAGGTTGGAAGGTCTTCCTGTACTTAATCTTTAGTTCCCTCTACAGATTTTCAATCATATTCAAGTTAACAGTCTGGCTTCATAATGTCGGTATTGCTTTTGTGAACTCATGGTAGTAAAATTAAAGATTCCTTTGTTTGAATTTTGAAATTATTAGACTCGATATTTTGCATTTACTGGCTTTGTTGGTTGAAGAAAGTGTAGAGAATCATTATGTTAATCACAAGCATCACTGTGGCAATAACTCCAGACTTAAGAGTAAAATTTCCTATTGCCATGAAATTTAGTCTTTGACAGGTAATTAATACTGAATGAAGCCAGTATTATTCAGGTCATTTTAGCACAGCCTGATTAGAGGTCCCCAATTAGTGTGATATGAGATGTTTTGCTTGCAAATAAGCTGTTGTCAAGCCATATGGATGAGCAGATGGGGGGATGAACCCAAACAACAATCAGCCTGCAATTTCTTCCCAAGCATATGCCTAATATGACAAAACACAATTGCACAGGCATAATGGAGTTTCATTTATTCAAATTTTAGGCTCTATCAAATTTCACAGTTAGCGTGCTCAAACAGCTTTTCTTGATGGTATGTTTTGTAGTAATTGTAATAACAGTAATTCAGATGTCTTAAATATTTTTTTTCTTTTATTTCAAAAAACATTAAATGTTGAGTTGCACAACTTCCACTATACCACAAAGCTAATGATATATTTCATTTGAGATGGTATTCAAAGGCAAATCAATGTGTCTGCCTCTACAATTGTCAGTTACTATATGACAAAATTTCTAACGAAAAAAGGAAGATTATGGAATAGAATAGGCAGGTACACATAAATCTACAGGAACACACTGACATTCCCACTGTTGTCCTTTTTATGCTTCAAGTAGTGTGCGAGGTGTCAATGATTGCAATTAACACACACAAAAAATAAAAATTACGACATGGTCTGCTGGTTATATTTATGTTAACACTGTGAGACAAACAGATCTCACAGGGTTACTGTGAAGACGATCAGAGTTCAAATGATTTGATCTCTGTGACAGGGTATTTAAGTTGATGAAGTAGCAACTAGAGGATAGCGGATAGAGGTGAGCTGATTGTTGTCTTAAGAAGCAGTTGAAGAGCTGTGGCTTCTAGAGTTGCTGGCAACTGTTCAAAAGCGTATAAGCAAACTTTTTTAAAACAGAATTTTGAACTGCGTCTCTGTTATTTATGACCTGTCACAAAGACACTGCTTGTTCTCACTGTTTTAGGGGAATCTTTAAATACATGATATTATATATTTAATGCCTCACTTAAACATTAGATTTTATGCTTGCCAAATTCCAAATTTGTTATGTGTAAATTTTAGCCAAAGTCCAAATAATGACTTTCACAAGGCTGGGAGAGCTACTGATCAAGCCAGTTACATCCTTAGAGTTTCATCCTTAGATGAAAATATAAAAAAATTGGGAGTGGTTTAAGAATTGTTTGCAGTACTTTGAAAATGTTTAATATTGCAGTACTACGAGCAGATCCATGAAGCAAAAGGACATCACAACGAGAGATTTCATAGAAAAGGGGCTGCTGTGGTTTGGTGTGGAGTTTATATATATATATATATATATATATATATATATATATAAAAAGTTGGATACACAGCATCAGCGAAATGTGGCACACTGCTGCCGACAGACAAAGAACAAAAAAAGTGCAATATGGTCTTATTGTTAAAAATAGGTAGAAGTCAATGTGAAGCTGAATCTGACTGTATATGCAGTTACTATAAATGTTAAGCTAGAATATGATTTTTTTTTTTTTTTTTTATGTCAGGTTGCCAATGTCTCATACATAGTCAATGTGGGGAATCTCTTATATCATTTTGCTGGTGGAGACATGATGATAAAACTGTTTCACTGATCAGAAGACTGACTGTCAGACAATGAAGAGATTGTACAGCACAGAGACACTAGAATATATGAGTGGGTAGATATACTAACAAACAATATTAAAATGTCTAAATGTAATAAATCAAGTTCAAGGCCAAGATTAAAATACAGAAATGTTAAGAACATTGTACATTTGTCATGATCAAGTCAAATTGTCTTGCTTGACTTGATGAAATAAAAAATGAGTTTGTTGAAAACAAAACGAGTTCTGAACAGAGTCTGATAAAAGATTAGATCATTTAGCAGACCACATACACACAATGAGTTTATATGAGAGTCAACACAAAGTCCCACTAAATTCACAAGTTCATCCTTCACTATAGGTGAAGTATGGCTTAGTTATATGCTGTCCTCCAGACCAGGAAGAGATAAGACTACTTCATGTCTCCCCATCGTTTGGCTGGCGTTATCTAAAATGTGCTTTTCTCTGTTGTCATTGTTTTTCCATCGTTTATTTATTGACTCATTCTACTCGATGAAGGTTATACAACGTAGTGCAGGTTTGAAATTATCCTGACCTTAATACTGGGTCTTCTAGCACATGCTGATATTTTTTTTTTCCCCAAGAAAATAACCATTACAAACACGGAGACCAAAACATGGACCAAAAACAATAAATTGAGGGTTTCATGGTGGGTTTTCTGTGGGGCATTTAGCACTGGGGAAGGAGCAATAATCATGCAAAGGAAGAACAGAAAGGGAGATATGTAGAAGATATTTCTTTTTTACTTGAGACATAAAAATGAGTAATAGAAGTGTCATTAGAACCAAGAGTACTATCAGTTATTGCAACTATATAATTATGTTGGTAGCCAAGAGAATTTTATTGTGTGTATTTACTGTGAAACCTTTTTGGGACATCAATTGTTCACTGAACTGCATTATAGAAGTGCAGCAAAAGTAAAACAAAACATTAAATTTTTTCATTGTCTATACATCATTTAGTTTCTAATCATCTCTCTGAAGAATTGAGTGTTTTCTTTCCAGGCACAGACTTTTACAGATTGAAACAAAAAACAAGAAGTATATTTCTCAGGGTTATACTCATCTAAGATTATAGATGCAGTTAGATACTAATAACTGAAATCAAAATTTTATATTATTCAACTGAGACTTATTTATTGCTGAATAATTGAAAAATAGTTTTTTTTTTGTTTTTTTTTTTCCAATGACTGTTAAAATGCTTATATTTAAATGGATGGAAATCTATTAACTAGCAAGAGCCTGTAGGGTTCTCTGAACATGAGGAATAATTTTATGGCCTTGTTTTAAACCTAACCTTTCACTGATGTTTTCGGTTTTTCAAACCACTCTGGAATCAGTCAGCTTTCAGTAGCAGATAACAGATTCAGCAGAGGAAAGTGGAAAGACTTGTTCTGAGATTGGACTGTTTTACAATTCAGGTATCTGACTGACTCTCAGCAGGTGTGTGCTTTAAAATCTGCTGTCTGCACACCAACTGCTGTCTGAATCAGCCAGAGTCTGCTTTGAAGCCGGCTTGTGTTCAGTTCTTGAATACATTGCTAGATGGCTAACTCCTTCTGATCTACTATAGGATTGTATTGTTGATATTACAAAGTTGAGAAAGTGGACTTGTGAATATCATGCATAATTGTACCTTCTTGTTAAATGTGCTTTACATTGGTTATTAAGTTTAATCATGCTTTCATAAGGCATCAGAAAATCTCTTAAGATCGACAAGTCATCATAAATGAAACAAATTGTGACTTTGTTACATATATACATTCTATGATGTTAAAATCACATCATTAACAGTCAAATGAAGAGTTTGACAGAATCAATAATTTATACTTCAAGGACCAGTTATGAGTTATCAAAATGTGCTTTTTGTCTTTTTAAGACATGGACCATGAAAGTGAGTTCATGTTTAAGGAAGCTAGGTCTCACTATATGAGTGAAATGTGTATAAAATACACAGACACTACAATTTAATCCAGTGCAATACATTCTGTATGTTGCTGTATTTATGCACCATCATTAAAACATTACAAGCATGGCACTGATAATTGTTTAACGTGATCAGGGAGTATGAGATGTCCTTCAGTCTTTGTGTAAATCCAGTACAAATTTAATCTAAATGACTTTAGAGTAGGACTCAATCCAACAAAATCTTTAAATCGGATCTCAGATATGTCAATTGATTCATGCTACAAATATAGACAGGAGATGCCAACATGTCTACTGGTTCAGTAATTGTGTTAAAACCCAATAAACATTTTTCAAGAATGTCTGAGAAATAAGGATAAAAACAGAGTGGAAAATGTCAAAGAGGGCTCACAGCAAAGATGAAAAAAAGGGTTAACTCCCTTTATCCTCTTAAACTGAAGGCTGGCAGACTGAAGTTAGGATCTAGAACCAATTGAAGTCTTGCTGCTTTCCAGATTGGATATTTATTTGCTCTTGAATATTTTTAGCATCCGTGCTTTAATATAACAGTTACATGAATTGATTTTAAGCAGCAGAACTTTTGTAGTTTTTATAGCACTCAGTGTATACCACAAAACTTGCTGTGATTGACAGCAGAAGTTCACTGGCTGGCTTTCTGCAGAGAGGCCAGTTCACTGAGAGGTCAAGGAATACAAACCTGAAAACATCATGTTGGAGAAAGTTTATCTCTAAAATGGACAGACTTCTTCTTGTTCAAACTTCTCATTCAAAGTGTATCATTGGCAGTGGAAGGTGATAAAATTGTCAGTATAAATTTAAATCCAACAAGATTAAAATTTTTGGAGAGATCACACTGACCTAAATTTGAGCTGAGAGTACTTAAAATAAATTATATCTTTATGGATCAGGCATAACAAAATATGTGAATATTAACTAAGACTGATCCCTTCATAATTATTGGAGGTGTCAGGAGTTGCTCTGATGCAATTACTCAGGATTACTCCGACTTGAAATCAGAACTTGGGATCAGTTTGGGACATTCAACCATAATGCAAGGGACATTGACAGGTGAAATGAGAAATACTGATTGTCATGCCGACTGTTAGTGACTGTGAAATATTAGTCAGTAAGGGAACACAGTGTCCTTAAAGTTGGTGTGATAAAAATAGTCAGACGTAAGAATTCTAAGTACTTTGACAGATTTGAGATGACTGGGTCAGAACATCTCCTAAACCAGGGGTCTCAAACTCCAGTCCTCGAGGGCCGCTGTCCTGCAGTTTTTAGAGCACTAAAACTCTCCTGCCCCAGGTACAAAACACTGCAATGAAATGACTTAATCACCTCCTCCTTGTGCAGATCAGTTCTCCACAGCCTTGCTAATGACCTAATTATTCTATTCAAGTGTGGTGCAGGAGAGGCACATCTAAAAGCTGCAGGACTGCGGCCCTCGAGGACTAGAGTTTGAGACCCCTGTCCTTAAACTGTGACGGTTCATTCCAGTTGGCACTGGGGAAGGGAAAGGAGTGGCTTGTGGCACTGCAATGCCACAAGCAAATAAGGTTGTTGACTGGTCATAATGTTATGCCTGTCAGTAACATGCTGGTATTGAGTCCACATGAAAGTCTTTTCCAGGTGGTTTCACACCAACAGTTTCAGCATCAACACACTTCATATTATAAACAGTATAAAATTGATCTTCATTAATCTTCATTCTTTCTTGTGAGTCTTTATCTCAAGCAAACCTAGTCTGTAATTAAGATATCTGGCTGTCATTTCAATATCTTCCAGTCACTGTGCGTGATCCGATTTCAGCAGCAGGTCCCTTTTCACTCAGCTGTCATTAGCTGGCTTCTTTTTATGGCCCCTTAAGGCCCGTTATTGAAAATGTGGTGAAGGGGGGAGAAGGGAAAGACTGCCCCTGCTTTCATTGTGCAAGATTCACTCAAGGCTTTGCCCTTGTCACTCCAAATATTATTTTGCTTCATTTATTACTTTTTAAATTGTAACACACTCCACGTTTGACCAACTCTTCTTTTGGAAGTTACTTTTTGTGAGTGGATCTTTTGGGTGACGCCTAAAGCCACTATTGGAAGGAAATGTGGAATGTTAAACTAAATAACTGGCAATTAAACTTTTTTTATTCTCTAATATTTTTTAACATCCTCACAGGTGGAATGAGCTGTTCAAATTAGCCTGTTCCTCAGGCCAAAGACCCCAAAGAGGTTTATCTGTATTCATCAATGGCTTAAGGCCAGACCGGTTCCAATATTATTTTATGATGATGGGATTTTTTTTTCTTCAGCCAGCTTCCAATAACTTCTAACTTTATTTTATGGCTTTTTCTCTTCCTTTTTACCCATTTTGCCTGGTTCTTGCATATCTTCTGCTCACTGCTGCTCGCCGTTGTCCTTTTTTGCAGTTTCAGAATTAACCAGTTTGGGGTTTTTTTACTCTTATTTCTTTTGTTTTATATTTCTACCATTGCTTCTCTCTAACATTTCCTGTTTAGTTTGTTTTCTTTTATGACACAAGGCTGAGCAACAAAGACAGTGTCATAAAGAATGGGACATACCCTAGGGCCGGCTGACAGCCTATGTAGAAAAAAATGAAAAGAAGATGAAGATGGTAGGGCGGAGACAAGGGGTTTACAAGAATATAAAACAGAGGATGTGTGAAATTATAGATCTAAAGTTATTTTGATTTGAGAACTTCTTTTTTAAAAATGCCAGTGATACATATAAAGTGGAAGTAATAGTGCTTTTTAATTTTGAGGATGAATTTGGCAAAATTTATATTTTTCAATAATATATTCTCGATTGTTATGTGAAACTGCACAATTTGGTAGTGACCAAACACTTTTCCTTTTATGTTTTAACACAGCACCAAATAGATAGATATGTTAACTATTCTATTTCTCACATTCCCTTGCAATTTTTTTATGGCAAGTGTGAGATTTGATGCCATGACTGATGTAAAACCTTGAGGCCGTGGTGACAACAGACATCAAGCAGTTGCATTTCAAGTAACAGATCTTTTGAAATTACACTGATAATTTGAAAATGCTATCCTTGGAACCCCTATCCTATGTTTGAATCCTGGTATCCTTGTGATAGATTTTATATCTTTTGATATACTGAAGGCAAGGCAATTTGTATAGTAGCATTCACGCACAGGGTAATTCAAAGTGTTTTATACTTTGTATTACAAAATAATAAATATATATATATATATATAAATACTGAATGGATCACAAACAAAATATACAGAGTAAAACAAAAAGTATTGTTTAAAAAGAAAGTACTCTGAGACAGACACATAGTGCTGCACGATGGCAGTTTTACGTTAAGCTTTACCAAAACATGTCACTGAGACATTACAGGCTTTGACACAAGCAATATAAGATGCCCTAGGAATGACAACTACTTATATAATCACAGCTGTGTGAGGAATTGGGATGGGGAGTTTTGATATATATGTTATTCTCTTGGCTATTTAGAAAAAAACAAAACATTTCTAGACAGGATCCACTGGGACTGTTCAGGTCAAATCTATTAAATTGGATGGTCTCAAATATGTTTTGAATTGTAGACTTCAGATATTGTCCACTGTCATATAACAATGATTTGTGATTAAAAAGTGACTGCATTGCTTCTAACCCTCTGTGCTTAACTGTTGCTGCTTAATATTTATACACTGGGCGGGATACCAATGTCTTGCTTTGGGGCTTTTTGGGAAGATTCTTATTAGATCCTGCTGAGAACAGCTTAACTCCTGAGTTGCTTTTATGAATTTCCAAAGATATTATGTAGATTCTTGAAAAAAAGCAGTGGTTAGATGTAAATATTGATTTACTTAGAAGTGTGTTATTCAGACTTACAATTCTACCTAATCACCTGTTTACTCCATGCAAATCTGTGTACCAACTTTATTAGCTTGTTTTAAGGCAATTTCCAAATATATTTTTACAAACCTTTGTGTCATCATAATATCTGCCATTCCAATCTGCAAAACTATTTCACGACTCTATATTATTTCATTGTTAAACAAACGGTCTTTAGTTACTGTCATGTATTCTGTATCTAAAATAACGTAATTGGACATGCAATACAGAGTTGCCATATAAAATCTAAAGCCAAGTTCTTACGTTAGCCAAAAGCTGATACTTGTTCTTTACACGAACATCAACTGCAGCTGATTGTGGTGTGTAAAGAACATTAGTAGATAAAAGACCTAAATTTGATTTGAAATAGACTTAAGATTGTTGAGTAAAACCTACAGTTTTGACTAAATTCACATATTTTCCAATATTTCAGAATATTGGAACATTTTCTGTCATACACCAAATTCTGTTTAATCTCGCACTAATTTAAGTGAAGAAAAGAGTCCTGTTACTTAACAAACTAAAGCTAATTTCAAGGTAATAGCATGTTTTTCCGCGGCGCTGACTATGTGATGATGTTGAATTTTTATAGGTTCGGAAACAGGACATTAAACCATCATAACTTTTCAGCGAGACTGTTTTAAAGCTATGTGTTATTGTCGTGGGAGTCTCTGAATTGTCATTTATTTATTTGTTTACTGAGCTGAACAATGAAAGGGAAGTTGTCTGAATACAGCCTTAGTGTCTGGGCAGGAATTCACAGAGGTGGACCGAAGATGGACTAATAAAGGCCTTGAGCAGATTGCCCATGAGCCAGACAGTCGTCTTTTAACACAGCACAATAAAAACATGGGGCCTTTAATAATTCTAAGAGCAACAATGGCCTATATTACTTGGCATATTGTATGTCTACCCAAGGTGTACTTTACCCTTTACTTTATACAACTAAAAATAGGGCAAAGTGTAGCATGTATGCATGTATATCCATTGCAGCCTTTTCATCTTTTGATGTCAATTAACTGCTTTTGTTAAACTTCATAAGAAGTAAAGCTGTGTATGGATTTCAGCTTTTACACAATACATTCACAGGAGCATGGAAAAGAGCAAGAAGGGCATCCTTTATCCACTCTGCTCCCCACAGAAATGTTCAGAAGCCACTTACAGGGACACAGAAGGTCTTTCTTGTTTTTGCCCTGAGGGGTTGCAGCAAGGGAACTCAGAAGCATGTGTTATCATGACCCTGAGGGGAATTGTGTGTATCTGTTAGTGAGTTTATACTCATGTTTACCCGTGTGTGTCTGTATGTGTATGTGTATGTTGTTGTATAACTGTGCGCACCATTGAGCAACTTGTGTGTTTTTGCACATGTGCATATGATTTTATCCCAAAGGCTGAGTCAGTGTCTGTGCCTCTGTTTCTCCTTCGCTGTCATCATCACTGTACAGACACATGGTCACGCTCATGCTAAATAACCAGGCCCAAATTGGTTTGTTTTAGGCCCAGAATAAAAGCCACATCATGACTCATAAATGTTTAATTGCTTTTCTCAGCTTCTGTGCTGACAAAGGCGTAATTAAGGCTTGTACATAACACACAAACTCTACAAAAATTTACCATTCTTAGCAGATTATGAGAAGTATTATGGTCAAAAACCCGCTGTGTTTTTCCAATTGAACAATATTTTTTGCTTGTCTAGTAAACAGTAGACACAAGATGGTCACTGCTAGCTCATGTTGTTTATTGGACTTGTAAGTGTTCATTCACCCCTTTGGATGGTTTGTCTTGTTAAAACTTTTAGAAAATTAATTATGAGCAATATTTATTTTTTTTTTTACAATAATTCCAAAAATCCTTTAACATAAAACTGAAAATGTCAAATTATGAAATCAATTTATAGATCTACTTCTATGATTGATGATAAAATAAATACTACCCTTTTAATTATTGTTGGTAAACGTCGTAGTCAAACAGTTTCAGAGGGAAGAATAAGCTGAAATTCTTCCAGGTTGATAAAGAGCCAGCGAATCAACTGTTAACAACATTCAGCTGCAGTTTTGTACATCGGAGGGGTCCAACAGAATCTTATAACATGCATTTACTACTCACTAAAGTGGAAAGTCGAAAATGTTTGTCATAAATAAGTAACCAAAGTTTTCCTTTCATCTTTGGAGTGGTCCCCCTGGAGGCGGTTGGAAACTTTGCTGATTTTTAAGTCCTATTAATGCAGAAAAGATTTCAGCTTGTAGTTGATTATACTTGTCTTACAATAGGCCATAATATCAATTAAATGTGTTGATTGTAGTTTATATCACAATCAAACCTCTATTTATCTATTTGTGTTTTCTGAAGTCATCACCTTATCAACTGAAGAATATGTTTGTAGTTCAACACAGCAAAACAAAACCTGTAATTTCTAAATAAATGCTGAAGAAAACAGTCTGAGGACAGAAAATCAGCCTAAATAAATCTTTACATCTCAACACTGCATTTTAAACCAAGGCTATGTTCGCGTTATTTCCAAATGTGGGACTCGTGCATGTTTTATGCTCTCTTTAAGCTGATGTCTATGAGCAAAAGGCTAAATAATTGATGAGAAGCGAAGCGGGATCAAACAGTGAAGTTTGCATCTGCTTGTGCTTCTCTGTATGCACAAGCTTTTCTCTAGCTGAGTCTGAATCTAGCCATGAGAGTGTGTGTGTGGTCGATAATGTGCATGAATTTTATTTCTGTTTCTGTCACTTCACAGGTGCAACAGAAAACAAACAATCCCCCCCAAAAAAGTTTTCTTGTTCTTTTGATAATTACTTATACAACTTGTTTACTTGAAAGCCCTTTTCAACCTGCAAAAAAATAAATACATATTTTGGTCTTTCAGCTGTAACAGTTTTATTACAGATAAATGTGTCTCATCACATTCACCTACCTGAATCTGTCTTCCTAGTAACTTAATATGGCCCCCCCAACCGCTCCATTTTGCCACAAGCATAAACATAAATGTATTTTATTGAGATGTCCATTACAGACCAATATAAAGTAATACATAAATGGAATAGCACATAACAGTGAAGAAAAAGTACACAGATTTCAAAATTGTTTCCAAACAAAACTCTAAAAACGGGTGTGCTCTAAGCAGCTGTCATACTGAGCAGCTCTAAGTCGAGCATTGTAAACCCACCATTAGCAATGATTTCTGTCACAAGTCAACTGTAATCATCCTTCTTCTTACCCTGCTCATGTAGAGACTCATTTTCGGCTTTCTTATTTCCAAACTGTTCAGACTCAATGAGGAAGTCTATAGACTCTGAAAATATCAGTTTTCAAGTTTTACCACAGAATATACATTAGATTTAAATCCAAACCATTGTAGCACATGAAGATGCTTTGTTGTAAACCATTCTAACGTACATTTGTTTGTGAAATGTCAGCCTCTGTCTCAAACAAGTATTGTTGCAGGACTGACCTCATCTCCATCTATCGATATAATGTGGATGGTGTTTTCTACAACACAAATAATTTTGTATGTAGGCCAGAATGTTTAATTCTGGTACCATCTAACCAGTATACATTGATCCACATAGTTTCTGTCTCCATTAAACTGCTTGTTGTAAAATTTCTTTAGAAAATCTTGCAACTCTTCTATAAAAGTCAGTTGTTGACACATCAACGATTATGCTAATCGGTGTGTAAACATCTCTGCTGCTCTTTTATTTAAATATCATTAGTGCTTATTTTTGCTTTTCTTTATCTGTGTTGATATCTAGCACTGTATTTTGTAAAACACAAAGTAGTGAACTTTTGTACTGAAGCAATCATGTCTCCTTTGCCTCTCCTCTCCATGCAAACACACACACACACCCACACACACACACATACGCCACACCTCCTCCATTAAATGCTCACTCGACTGAACCTGTCATCTTCCCTTTGGTCTCTTAATGGCCATCTACTTCTGGAGACCTATTAGAGTATGGGACATGTTATTGGAAATCAAAGAGGATTTGGAATCTAGGGTGTCCTCCTGCAGGGAAGACTGACCAGCAGAGGTCAACTAGTTACAAAAACACACTCACAGCCAAGATGGATTGGCTTTGAAAAAGTAATCTCACATCATATCAGTGTTAAGATTGTAAAACAGCAATCAAATTTTGAGTCAGTAAAATATTTGTCCACTGCTGCAGGATGAATATTACAGAAATGTTGTTTTTATGTCCTTACTGGGCAAGTTTGAAATATGTGTAATTTAAACTACCATGAGCATATTTTAAATAAATATTTCTGATTTGCTTAATATTTGATCTTCGTATTTTTTAAAGATTATGAAATTACAATATCTTGAATGTCCCAATATGACAAATAAAATAAAAAAAATAAACAAGATGCTTAGTCTTCTTAATAATTAAAGACAAAATAACAGACCAAAGTGTAATGTCTTCCTCAAACCCAGAAGAATATACACTATAACTAAAAACATAAACAGGAATCATAAAAAGGCCTATCCAATTTACAGTAAATTGGATAGGCCAATTTACTTGTCCTTTAAGTAAAGGACATAGCATCTTCAGGCAACTTGAAACTGTAGGCAAGGAAGAACCACACTTGTATAGGTCCTCATTTTCCTTTCCTAATTTGTCACCACACTTGTTTGGATTTTCCAAAATGTCCCAAAAGGAAGCAGCTTGGTTGGTCTTATAATACATCCACAAAGGTGCCTTCATTTAACTAAAATGTTGTGAAATATCGGCATGATCAAAAGCTGACAAAAAGTCAAAAGTGTCGTCACCAAGTTTATTAAGCACATCTAATAAACTTAATTCTAAAAATTATCTCTTTATATTTTCATTTACCAAATCAAAAATGATTCCAAGATCTTAACAACCGTATGCCACAAAGTGAAGTAGAATCCATCCAAGCTCAACTGCTAGTGTCATTGCAAAAATGCTTGCACATTATTTAGAGTCTGTAGTTGTTGATATATTTTATAAGAGTTGACACACCACAATGATTAACCTCCATTAAATTAATTTAATGGCATTAAATTCGGATCAGTTGGATAAAGGGAGTCATTTAATCCATTTCCATGAGACTTTGAAATACAAAATATAGAACCCTAGTGGCCAAAAAGTGTTTGCATGCACAATACAAGTTACCCAATTTGCTGATTTATTCACATGTCTGTGTCCAGCAATGTAAGGACCTGGGGTCTAGGGGAGCACTAAAATGCCTTTGAGTCAGCACTAGCATCTGATGTCAAAGCAGAAAACAATATTAAGCCCCCAGAGCAGCTTGAAATTTGGAAGCTTAGATGCACATTAAAAGCTATGGCTAACAAAAGCAATGCAGTGCAATTGATCTAAGCTGTGTGCAAAGGCAGGACTTTGGGGAAATCAGAACCTTCATTAAAGTTTCATATTGTATTTCTGTACCCTTGCAGTTTCATCTTGTGTCTCCATTTACTTATGGGCCCAAATTGAGACTCACTGTGAGGCTTTGTATTATTCTGAAGGACCAGTATTAATACAATGATTAGGACAGCAAAAGTTTATTTTTTTACAAATTTTTATCCCTTTTTTTCTATACCTTAATGAGGTCATCTCTGTAGATGGGGACATTGTGGGGTATAGCTTTGATAATAAAAGTTTGAGCTTGAATAATTTTTTAAGAATATTTTGACTCTAAAACGTCTCTCTAGAAAAGGGGAAAATTATGCTGTTAAGTTACTCATGGTGTTCGTATTTAGTTGTGAAGTGTTTTTCAGTCAAGTCTTTCAATTTTCTGATTCTTCATATAGTGTCTATTGGGGGGTTATTATGTGAAATTTAAGTTTTTGAGCTTTACATCATGTTATAAAGTCATTTCCACATCAAAAACATACCTGGAGTTCTGTCAGTCAGCAGCAGCTCTAACACACGTTCCTCCTGACCCGACATCTCCTAAGTGAAATTAAAGCTGCAGTATAATATATATATATATATATATATATATATATATATATATATATATATATATATATATATATATATATATATATATATATATATATATATATATATATATATATATATATTTACGTATTTGTTGAAACTGTCATTGTGTTGTGACAGTATGGTATGAGAGATAATCTGTGAAAAATCTATTTCCTCTGCCTTCTTCAGTGCTAGAAACAACCAGTCAGTGGCAGGAGAGTTTTAGTGCTGTCAATCACAATCCCATGTAGCTGCTCTCCCTCTCTCCCCCTCGCTCTATGCTATGCTGCAACTAGCATAGCCTGTTGTAAATGCTTAGTCTAGTTAGCATAGCTACCAGTGGCGGCAGATAAACAATTTTCCTGTAATACGTTTTTCCACCATTAGCACATTTAGCCGTGAATGAATGAGGTTGATTGACAGCACTAAGACCCTCCTCCTGGTTCTGATAGGTTGTTTTGGCTGGAACATTGCATTGCTTTAGCCACTAATAGTAGTTCAGGGAGGACGTGGAGGAGATTGATCTTCTCACAGATTATTTGTCTCATAACAAACTGTCACAACATGCTGACAGCTTTAAGAAATATGGAGAAAACATATTTCTTATTAAAATCCTATACTGCAGCTTGAATAAAATGCAACTGCATAGCTTTTCAGAGAAGTCTGGATTTCTTTATGTGTATTTTGCATGTTGCCTATGACTTTTGCTTGTGGGGAGAGACATTACAGTAATCTAAAACTAATAGAAAAATTTTAAGCAACCTACTTGCAAACTGTATGTGGACTGTTGGATGTAAAATTTATGAGCTGTAAATTTTGTGCTAGTTATCAGTATTGGACCAAGGAAAGCAAGGCAGTTGCAAGCCTTTAAAATTGTGTGGCTTTTGATAGGTGAGATAGACTCAAAAAATTGTAACAGCAGCTTCTTGGGGGGGTGAAAGAAGCTGCTGTTACAATTTTTTGAATGTAACAGCAGGTTCCTAAAACAAATGAATAAATCCAAATAAATCACCACAAGCCCTTGTGAACAGACACTCGATGGCGAAGAAATCCCAACACCGGTCACTCACACAGCACACAGTTCCAGTCCCCTGGACGCCCCCCCCCATCCCCCCACCACCTTCAGCTCTCTGCCTGGAGACAAAAGGGCGGGGTTAAACAAAGTAAATACAGAAAAAGAAAAGACTACAATTTAGACATGAAGTGCTAAAATGAGGTTACCCCTAACCTCTGACATATCCAGTCATTGTAGGGATCGGAACGATGCAGTTGATTCTTACTCATTTTGCTGCATGTTGGCGCGCAAGACGTATCCGACAACATCCGGTTTAGGATTTTCAAAATAAAAGCTCCTCCAGATTCCATACATACAACAGACATGTTTAATTATTTCTTGCGCGGCCCGGTACCAATTGGTCCACGAACCGGTACTGGTCCACGGACTGGTGGTTGGGGACCACTGTTTTGAAATGTAGGTGCAGGTTTCGCCCTAAGTGAATATCTGTTATTTAATGAAGTGGAGTTTATTTGTAGACTCTACGTACAGTTTTAATTGTGCTACTACCCTGACATGGAATATTTTTACTACGGGATTGGTAGCCTTGATTGTATTCTGCTTTAAAGCTCAGCAGCCAGTTTGGTCAGAATTTTGACTTAATAAAATTCAGAGCACATCTTTCTATCTATCAGATTGAAAGTGGTGTAATAAGACGCACAGTAGGGATGTATTTGTATTTCCTCAAGTTATCTTTGCCGGATACACAATTTTAGTTTGATGATTTGAAGCACTGAAATGGAAAATAGGTGAAAAAAAGAGACAGAAATATATAAGGGGACAGCAGCTTAAATACACTGTTAGTAAATGACAGAAGACAGGAAAAAGGAGATAAAATAGTAGGAAAACAGTGCACACGACAATGACGAAAATGGTTTCCTTCTTAAATTCTGAAGCAGTCCAATTAGCCTGCGAAAACTCTGAATTGCACAGACAAATACACGCACACACACACACACAAACACACAAGTCTACCTTGTCAGGGGGAGAGGGAAAGCGTAAGGAGGAGAGGATAGAAAAAGAGGGAAGGATGGTGATGTGGAGCAATAGTGGCAGTGAGTTTTGGAGGAATGGTAGAAACCAGGGAGAGCAGCCTCCATGCTCATGACAGCAGCTGAAATCCATTCCACTTGAGGGAAAGGAAAACGGCACTTCCATAAAGGAAATACACAAGAAAAAAAGACATATGGGGGAACTGGGAGGTAGATTGGGAAGGCAAAAGAGGAGAGAAATAACAGAAAAATGACAGAAAAAAATTGATAAATCTGGTGTGTGGGAGAGTCACAGCAAGAGAGGAAAAGGCAAAACACACAGACTGTTTAGACATTTGTGGCCATTAGAAATATTTGGGTGTTTGGATAGTTGTTGTAAGTGTGGGTGGATAATTCAATCAACAAACTGCATGTGATGAGCCAGTGTTGTGCCTGAGTTTCCAAATCCTATCCTTGCCATTCACAGTATTACCGACTTTTTGCACAGAGACGTTGTCAGCATCAATAAGATGAAAATCAGTTTTAACTGAAATTAATTTTTGTGATTCCCTGTTTATTTTAATAATGTTTGCAAAAATAATAATAAAAAAACCTCTTTCCAACATTAAGCTCTTCATAATTACAATTTATTTTCACTGTCTTTTCTCACAGACCTAGATGTCCCAGTTTTGACTGTGCACCAGACGGTCGGCGATATACGTACAGGTTTCTACCAGGAGAAGACAGTATTCCTCCGCTGCACTGTCAACTCCAACCCTCCTGCAAGATTCATCTGGAAACGTGCTGCTACGATCATCGAACAAAGCAAAGACAGTGGAGTGGACATCTATGAACCTCTTTATACTCAGGTACACCTGAACAAGGTTTTCTGCATTTCTGAAACAATATGAGTCTAAGGCACAGGAGAAAGAGAAAAACCGCTTGCAATTGTTTGCTAGCTGCTACTGCAAGTGTCCCTCTCGCATTACAAAAGCTGTTGGCTAATCTTTTTGAATTTTTTGAAAGATTGTAGTACCTATGTTAAAGCTTTTATAACAGAAAATATGAGGAACACGTTTTGCTGGCCAGGTGAGACCAAAATGAAACTTTTGCCCTGCATGAAAAATGTGTGTGGTAGAAAAGAAATCTGAGCGTGCTTTTCCCAGCAGGAAACATGGTGTTGGTAGAAACATGATCTAGGGGCCTTTTGTCCAGTAGGTTCAGGAAAACTGGTCAGAATTGACACAAAGATGAATTAAGCTAAATAGAGGACAGTAAAAAAAAAATTTAAAAAGTGAATATTATTATTCACAAATGCTATCCAATCTGTCTGGCTGTTCAAGAAAAAATTTCAGCCTCTACCAGAAAGCTGATAGAGACATGGCCAAATGAAAACAAGGTTGAATTTTAGTAAAGAGCTAATCTAACGTCTACATCAATTAGACAGTGTAGTTTGTATGATGTCAATTTTGGACTTTAATCTGAACCAGTCTTCAGACTCTCAATGTATGTCTATGGTTCATTGTTCATGGATAATGTGTGCAGACTGCAGACAATGCAATGATAAAACTTTTTCTTTTAAAAAAGACAACAATTCAAAGCAACAACTTGAAGAAAAAAATATTTTGAGCTTTTCTGTTTTAGTGCAACCATCTCTGTGGTGCAGTTTAGTCAAAAGTACAACTTTACATGAATTAACGAGGTTTCAAAGTCATGTGAACAGAAATGGCATGTATAGTCAATTTAAAACTCATTTTAAACATAAATTTAAGGGTGAGATAAACTTTGTAATTGTGCAGTCATTGGCATTTTCATTTGTACATATACCCTCTTGAAAGGCTGAGAGGCATTTCATTCAATTTATATTATCTTCTGAAAGTATAATTTATGTCTATCTTCACAGTTTATATTCAGTGTCAGACCTGGTGGCCCTGTCCTTCTCTTTATTGGATTTGTGAAGAGCTTGTCTTCCAGCAACCCCCATGAACCTCTCATAATTCCTCACCATGTTATTTGGGAGAACATATTAGTCTTCACTCAAGCCTTTTATCTTGAATGCTAAAATAATATTTATAAATCCATAGCACTTGTCAAAGCATGGTGCTACCTTATCTTATTCAATGCTTCTGTCTTAAAAATACATCAGTTATATCATGAGAAACAGAGAGAGGTTGTGAGATGATCATAAGAAGGACAAATTTAACAATGGAGAGGATTGGTGGCTTTTGTTTTTATGTTATGATCTGAAAATCTGAAAAAAATAATAATAATTTCCTAATGGCACATGCAAAAGCCTTTTCTAAATGCTCCGTCTTTTTATCCTAATGGAGCCATGTTGATTTAGATGATTGCAAGGTGCATGAGACACACACATTCCATTTGATTATGCTTTACAAGACTAAATGTAGCTTAGAATACACTAAGATAAAAGTTATTTTAGTGATATTTAATGCAGTGAAGGTATTGTGAGACTGTATATGTTTAATTCAATGTTTAATATGTCTTTAAATAATCACACAAAGATCAATTTGAGAAAAACATTTTTGCAGTGCATTTTGTTTTGGTGATGTGTGTCTCCTGTAGGGCGAGACCAAGGTGCTAAAACTGAAAAACCTAAGGACCAAGGATTTTGACGACTACACTTGCCAGGTGTCTGTCCGCAATGTGTGTAACATTGAGGATAAGTCAGTCACCTTCAGGCTAACAAATGCTACAGGTACGTGTTTTTTGTCTGCCTTTGTATTTGCAAAGAAAAGGAAAAAGCAAATGCATCCTTGCAATCCACAACCACATACAGGCTTCCACAGATGCATATTTTACTCCTTTCTATGAAATGGGTTGCTTTCATCCTTTTCACACCTTTTATGATTTTATAAAACTTGTTTTTTATCATAGTTTTCTCTGCGTGCTGTATTATGACTTAGAAATCTGCTTTTCTGTTCTTGAGCAGGAAATACTTTTCATTTCTCACTGCCTCATCTTCTCATTTTCCTTGGTGTGTATCCATTTCTCCACCTCCTTTTCTGTCTTGGCTTTTTTTTTCTCCACTGGATTTTTCCTCTCGCTGTCTCTATCTTCTCGCCTGCCTCCCTGTGCGCGGCGTTGTCTGCCTGTCTAGTTTTTCTGTGTCTGAGAGCTCATCTCAGGGCCGTCAGCTGTAATTCAGTTGTCACGCTCCCTGTTATCTCCAATTCTCTCTGCACCGGTCTGTCCATCTACACGCCACCGCCCGGCAACTCTCTTACTTACAACAACACTGTTGGCGTTGACAGTCCTGTCAGGTTTGTTACGGTCAGACTGATGCACCACAAGGGAATACCCTGAGTTTAGTGTATATTACCAATCTTTTTATTCCACTGTGTATTTATCTTTCTCCTCTCTTTTGCTAAACTCTCTTCCCATCAAATCAATTTGGGTTTTTTTTTTTTTTTTTACTTTTTACTAAGGAAGTTTTTTACTCTAAGTCTGAACCCTGGCAAATTTAATAAAACCATCCTCCATAAAACATAAAAACAAAGTTTTTGGCTATATGTTATGAAGACTGTTTAAGGCTGCTTGTTGTAATCCTGTTTTTCTCATGGTCAAATAGGCTGAGTAAGAATAAGCAAGCACCGTAGAGCAGGCAAACTTCTAATGATTGTTTTATTAGAGTGGATGCTGCTGGCTAGATACACAACCGCGCATGCTAAAGTTCCCTTCTTTAAATCTCCACCCTAACTGGAAAAAAATTAAACATTAATACTCCCTCTAAGCAATAGTTCGACATTTTTGGTAATGCGCCTTTTTTTCCTTAGATGAAAAGGTCTACCACATGTTTTTTTCTTTTCTCTCTTTACTTTTTTTTCCTGTAGCAGCAACTAACCTGTCTTGGCTTTGATCAAAGGTAATACAATCTGCCAAATAGGACCTCTTAGGCTTTAAAGTTTAAACACACAGCTTATTTACTGCATCTATAGCAAAAGTGATGGTTTTAAGTTGCAAGTTACTCCAGTGACTTATTGACTGTCAATATGTCTTAACACATTACTGCATATTATAAAAGCAGCTGAGTTTATTTAGTATTGTAGCCAGCTCATTTATCCAACGTAAATATAATTTTTTTTGTGATCAGGAAACAGCTAAACTACTTTATTTAATCATTTTTGTTTACTCAAGTACTCAAATCCTTCAATAATTACAGAACATGTTTCTGCATGAATCTGCTGTTAATTTCACCAATTGTCGTTGTTGATGAGCTTCAAGTCTACATGGTTGGAAATCTTTCTTCCCATCCCCCCAGTCAGAATGTCTTCCACAAATTCTGTCAGATTCAAGCTGGTAATTTGGTTGGTCGTCTTCAAAATTTCAAAATTAGCTGTTGATAAAATCAAAGCTTTGCTTTAAATATATCTAAGTACTTTAGATGTATAAACCATTTTAGACATAACTTTATATGAGCAGAAAGATAAAATTAACACACACCTCTTTTTAAGGGGGTACCACTACTTTCTGGATGCTGTTTTAAAAGGCTAAGAATGAATAATTGTGTTTGCTAGAATGGTGCAGTCTTGATACTGCACCATTCAAGGTCAAAAGCTGGTAGAGAAAGAAAACATCCAGCTTATCTTCCAGGAGAACAGACACACACTTGTACACACAACATAAGAGATCTTGGTGTACATTTCTCTGAACAGCGTCTGGGCAATCGTCATGGATAATATAACCGGGTGAATGACTATCTGACAGATTACCTTATCGCATGAACCAACCAATCAGTGTAACTTTGTTGACACATCGTTATATTGCATGAAATATGTTCACACTGTGTAATTGTTGAGTTTTCTCTACCAGAGCTGTGTGAGGTAAACTGTAACCTTGTGTGAGCATCTGAATCCAATTCACAGTGCCTACATAAATTGTTAAAGGTGAATAATGAACTATCTGCCATCTTTATACTTAAACAGACAGTTTTTTAAAACCTATCAATGTTGAGGATTTGGATTTGGTGGAAGTTGAAAAACACACTCCACCTTTCTAGAGGGTGTGTGAGGTTTTACATTGTCCTTGTCTTTCAGTGTATCTTCTTTTTCTTAACACTCCTGAGGAAACATGCATATATATATATATACAGCACTGGAAAGAATTAAGAGACCACTGCACTGAACCTTGTTGAAAACCTAATGGTTATACCGTCAAATACTGATTTCTGAACTCTTCCTGAGTCAAAGCATTAGTATTGTTGTTTCTAAATGAATATGAACTTGTTTTCTTTGCATTGAGGTCCGAAAGCACTGTATCTATTTTTGTGATTTTGAGTGTTTCTTATTTTTTCCAAATTAATACAACATTTTTGCTTGCAACTTTAGATACATGCTGTCAGTAGTTCATAAAATAAAAGAACAATGTTCATTTTACTCAAACATCTACCTATAAAACGTAAAATCAGAGAAACTGATCATTTTAAGTTTTTTTCTTAATTGAATTCAATTAGAAAGTGTGTCCAAACTTTCAATAAAACCAATGCACTAGCTGTTCAACAATGTCTACATTTTAACCTACAAGAAAAACATGTTGCATAAACTGGGAGTGCTGAGATGAGCATTTAATCCAAAAGAGAATTATTCAAACTGAAGGTAAAAAATTGATCCTGGTTGCAAAAATGATTGAGAAATGCTTTCACCAAAGACTGCAGTCTATTAATTAGATCACACAAAATAGATCACACATACAGATGATGGAGCAACTAAAATATGATGAGAACTAATGTTGGACACTATTTCATGACTTTCTGTTACTGTTGTCTACTACTCATAAAAATACTCCATTTTAAAATCAACAAATGAGGAAAGTGGCCCTCACAGATTCTGTGGCCTGTGTCTGATAGGTATTCCTTACTTTCATTGATGCAGCCTTCTACTCCCCTCCTCTTGTCTTGGGCTCCTGTGGCTGAGATCAATTGTATCCTGACTGTGCAGTCGACACAAGCACAAAGACACACATGGATCCACAACAGCCACAACAATAACTGTCTGCCTGGCATCAGGCCTCACAGACTTGCCAAAACAGCCAATCTGTCAGGACCTCACGTTCTCAAAGAGTGTTGGAAAAACTCTGCTCTGAATGCATGTGTGTGGGTAAGTAGTTGTTGGGGAAGGAGCATCCAAAATGAAGGAGATGAGGTAAAAAAAAAAACAAATGAAAAAATAGGGAGGGATGAAGTATCATTGTTTATTTGACTGTGTGCCGTGTGGTGGTTCTTCTGTGAAGGATATTCTAGGCGAGCTTCTTCCAATGATACACTCTCCCAGCAAAGTCTGCTCTATAAAGAAGTTACATACAAATAAGTCACATTATATGTGTAACATGCATTTCCTTGAAAATGGTTAATGTGGCCTAATCGTGTTCCTCAGAAGGACCCTCTTTGTTCATATTATATTAGCTATCAATTATAATTTCTTTTTTTAATAGTACTTGCACTGTTTAGTAAATGTTAAAAGTACATATTAAATAAAATCAGAAAAAAACTGATATTTGCCCAAAATCAGCACACTGCCCTGATTGTAGTCAAATGCAAGGAGAAATGAGAAATGTGTGAAAATGCTGCTATTTTTTGGCTCCATGAAAAGGAAGCATAAAGTCCTAAGGCAAAATTCAGAAGGAAATTATAATAAGCTGATAATAAATAAGAGTCACAAGGAAAGGGGAAAAAACAGCCATATTACATTTGCAAATATAAAAAATTACAGTATCAGAGTCAGAGCTCTAAAATTACACTGACAGCAAAAACACAAATAAAGGGAAACTAAAAATGACAACTAAGTAATAGCAATGCATTGGGTATGAGGGAAGAGGAGACAGTTTTTCATTAAAACTGAAAAACCTGAGCTTTTGCAAGAGAAAAAAATAAACCACTTCTCTTCTTTTGTCCTCTGGGCATATTGTGTCAATGTGTTTCCTGTTCATCATTGCAACATTAATCTCTGCTGAGATTAAATTAATCAAATGATGTCACATTATTGTTTTTGAGTCCCCACACTTAGACAATAGTATTCACTTAATTTTCTTTTTTGTTTTGCTTATAATCCTGGTTTGGGGATCTTAGTACTGGAACCTTTTTACCTCCAACCAGTGACAAAATCTTTTTTTTCTCTGATTCTCATAAAATGTGTGTGAAGAGGAAAGCTGTAGTTCTTATCATCCCAGTTCCAGAGTCAGGAGGGGGTCAGGGTTGATGGTAGAGTTTATAAATCTCTTTTACTCTCCTAAAAATGTTGAGTTTATTTTACTATAGTAAAATCATCAATTAGTTCTTTTAGACTTTTGTAATTAGAGTTTAAATTTGTGATCGCTGTGATTCTTGAAAATGCTAGGACAGAGCAAATGATTAATTTGAGCATTTTTTTTTTTTTTTTGGCTAAGTACAGGTAGAGAGAGAAAATCAAAACAATTACTTAATCCTTATTCCTCTCTGGAAAAAAAAAATGTTATGAAGATTTTAAAAAAATAATTATTTTAATAGTTTTTCTTTTTATTGAAAGAATTAGATAAAAATATGATATTTTTTTATTGTTATACTGCACAGTTTATCGAGTAACTTTTTCCTTCCACTAAATTATTAATTTGACCCAGGGTTTCTACTAGTTACCTTCATAATATCTTATGAAATGCTGGCTGTTCACATGAAATCACTCTCAATAAAATAAATAAAAACATTCCATTAACATGATCAAATCTATTTTTGAACTGACATACTATTTTTTTTAAACGTTCAGTCGCTGTTGCTGTTAAATAATTTATAGTTTATATACATCAAAGACTTCAAAATGTTTTATAACAGCTTTGCCTTTGATAAGCTAGAAACAAGTTTGCAGCTTTATGTGTCATTATAGGTATTAACTCTGAAGTGCAGAATATTTTCTCTCTCCTGCTCTGTTGACATAAATGGAGTGAACGTTAACTTATAGGAAAGGATTTAAAAAATTTATTTCTGTGAGTAATGTCACAGGCAGGGAAGAAAGAATTTCACAAAGTCACTTTTAGGTTCTTATTACTTTGTAAATATAAATTAAAGGCAGATGTCAGATAGAATTTCTAACATTTAAACTGACAGAGTTTCAGAATATTCATTTCTACTTGTTTGTTTCTAATATTTTCTCCAGCCAGACATTTTATTTTTATTGTTATTTTTACATAGTCTCACGTCTTAATGATCTGACTTGCACAAATGTAGCATAGCATTATGACCTATGACAGCTGTGTGAATAAATTATATTTAATTTTTAGCGTGGAACCTGTTGTTAGGTGAATATATTAAGCTGCATGTGTTCTCCTCAATGATTTAAGTAACATGAACAATAGGCTATCCTAAGAATTTGAGCAATTTTGATGAAGTTCATGTGACCTCTAGATGACTGAGCGAGGCCATATCTGAAATTCCAACTTTTCTGGGGTGCTCCCAGTTTGCAGAAGTCTGTATCTTTCAAGATAAATTCAAGGAAGGAACCTTGCTGAACTGGGTACAGGGTGAATGATGCACTTAGGGAGCAAAAGCTGGCCCATAAGATCAAATTCAATAGAGAAGCTATTGAAACTCAAAATCCTGAAGATATTAACAGTGCTTCAAAATACAGTGTGTGTGGCAATGGAAGAAGGTGGCTTTGAGTGATGAATCATGTTTTCTGTCAGATCAGGTGGATGGCCAGGAACGTCTGCATAACTAACCCAATAATTCAGCATACTTTGCTTATTTATTGATGGAACATTCAGGCAATGTCATACCCGATCATCTTCCTGTTGGTAACAACTTGGTGTCAGATACTACAGTTCACTTTCAGGGGTCTAGTGGACTAAATTTCTTGATTAATCATGGCTATGTTGGCAGAAAAGTAGACAAACTATTGGATAGGTGGTGATAATATTTTGCCTAGACTATGTTTTTACTTTCAAAATTGTTTGGAAGACTGTGATAAAAGCACATATGCCGCTATTTTACATAAATTATCTCATAAAGAGTGTTTAAAAATTGAGGGCATTCATCCAATGCAGCTGCAAACACCGCAATTATACTAACAGCTCTGGATTTTTGAAGAAGAAATACTTGAAACTACTGCCACAAGTGTTTTATCCAAGTACATCCCATGCTTCTCAATATTCAGTCCACAATTAGCCTTGAATGAAAGAATTCACCAGAGAGAGCAGACACTAAAGATAAGGTAATAAAGAGACAACGGGAGATAAAGTATTTACTACATAATCATAACATTACTCCCCGTAATCTTTGTGTGTGTTCTGAATAGAGTTTAGCTAGCGTAGTCCTGTTGCTCTGCATCATGTTTTGTTGAATTTATATGTGTTTTTAACTGACAGTATGACTGTTAGCTTTTTATTTATGTGTTTCTACTGTAGTTAATACAACATACTTAATATTAACTGTTCTTGTATTTGGTATCATCTCAATAAAACCTCTAATTAAATGTAACAATAATGCAGACAGCTGATTGCTCAGCAAGAGTTTGTGTAAATGACAACAGCACCAACATAGCCACTAAAAGCTTTTCGTTGAAGCTTGACACATCACTTAAAACAGAAATCACAAACTTATTTTTAACTTAATCACATATTATGTGCTGTTGAAAATAATAAATTAATTAATATCTGATTATATAATTGGATTTTTCAGTTCTTCTGATTTTGCCAAAAGGATATTGAAACCCTTCTTTTTTGTTGGTGTTCTGCCAGTGTCAACTCAATCAGTGTTATGGAAATGGCTCTGTTCCTTGATTAAATATGATTATGTCCAATTATGTATACTCATGTATTGCCATTGTACTACAAAACTTATCTCAATTACTTGGCAAAGTATGCAAGACCTTGTAGTGCAATTTGAATTAATTATTGTCTACTTTAATTTAATTTATTCCAATTATAATCCAATTTATTCCAATTAAATTGAACCCATCCCATTATAAATGTACCGTAGTTCAATACAAAATAGTCTTTATTGGTACTCATTAAATAATTTTATAACCAGCTATGTCAAAAGAACAGGTTATATTGATTGCTGTGTGGATTTGAACCTGTATCCTAAGCATGAATGGAGTGGGCAATGGTGAAGCAGCTCTCTTTTAAGAAGAACAGACCCCCACTTCCTTCTTTTAAATTCTCGGCCTCCTCGGTTTAAAGAAACTTCACCATTGAATCAAAACAGTTCGCTGATCACTTTGCAGCTCTGATTCAAAATTATTACTGAGATACTAGTTGTTTTTTTAATGCTTAAATTTTACCTATCAAGACATTTTAGTTCTTTCATATCTATATATTTCATGCAAACTCTTGAGGTCTACTAAAGAATTAAATACTAAATACATTACGTAATCCTGTAATTGCTTTGTGAAAATGTAACATGTTTCTCTTTAAGATTTCATGTATATTCTTACCAAATTATAACTAACATATTTTAAGGTTTTATTTCTTTCTGTGACAGAAAGTTTTATCTGACAACAAAATGAACCTCATAGTGTCAAGAGTGTTACTGTCAGGACCTACAAAGTTATCACATTAACACTCACATAGGCCTGTTTTATCTTTCTTCAAGTGGGTCAAACTATTGCTTTCAAACTTAGTCATTTCTTTATTTATTTTCATACTTACTAGGTGACACATGTTTAAAATTCTAGCCAAAACCCAGGTTTTTGATGTCTGACAATTTCATCCACCTGCATCATCATTGGAATAAATGTGATCTCTCTAAATAAGCATTTGCTGAAAATGTTCTCCAGTCTTTTTTTTTTTGTAGTCCTCTGGCGTTATCCAAACCTTTAAAACTGCACCTTTAAGCTCACCTCTGTCAACAAAATTATTTACCGGTATTTATTTTTGGAAGATAACATGAGGGGTCCTGTCCCTGGTTGATAGAGATAGTAAAGCATGAAGTTAGAGAGAACAGAAAATGCAGAAACATGGAATGAATCAAATCGGAGAACACAATAGAACCTTACCTGAATGGAACAAAAGCAGATTAAATTATACAAGTGACAGCCTGACAGTGCAAATAAAAAAGGTGCAAAGAGTTTTAAGGCATTTTTTACTTCCTTGCAAACTACTGTGGTGCACATAAACCCCATTACTTTGGGAAGAGTATCTGATCCCACTTTGATAACTCCCACACATGCCATTTATAAGAAAAATACAATTCTCAAATCTTCACTTCCACCTCTGCATTTCACTATGCTTCCCTCTTCTATATGCTTCATCATTTTTTTACAGACTTATTACATTTTTTTTACTTCATCCAGTGGCAAACTGCAAAAAATATGATCAGATTTATGTCAAGCAAACCAGAATACTGGCAGTGAAATATTTTTTTGCAGTCAGATAAACCAGGGAAATTGTTACCTTGGCATGTGAGACTGCTGCACCGGTTATTCCCTTACGACACTCCCGAGTTTTAATGCTTTAGGAGCCAATAAACAGCTATGTTAGACGTCAATCCATCCTCCAAACTCATCTATGTTTATACATAGATTTCTGGGTGTAACAAGGTAATTAGAGATACAGAGGCCTTTACATCTTCAGAAATGTCAGTATTTTTGACAGAACTAATTAACTTCCTTCTCTGTAACCTTGAAGTTTTCTAAAACTATGATTCATCAAAATTTGCTGCTTAAATTCCACAATTTAAACTTCTGTTTGGATTAATCAAATACAAACTGACATTTGTTTTGGTCAGTTTGTATTAATATTTGAATTGACAAATAAAACAAATGAATGAATGAATTATACCATAGCTACTATAAATATAAGAACATTGCTGAATAAGGTGATAATCATAGCAAAGACAAGACAGAAAAAAGACTAGAACATTGGGCGTTCTGTGGTGGCGTAGGGGATAAGGGCGACGCACATTTGGAGGCCTTGAGTCCTCGACACGGCCGTCACAGGTTCGATTCCTGGACCCAGCGACATTTGCTGCATGTCTTCCCCCCTCTCTCTTCTCCTTTCCTGTCAGCCTACTGTCATATTAGGGACTCTAAAGCCCACAAAAAGACACCCTGGAGGGAAAAAAAAAAAAGAAATAAGACTAGAACATTAAAAAGTGAATATTTACGTTTGGCCAACCTATTGCATCATGTTGATTTCAAATATGCCTTATCTTTCAAAGTAAAAATGACTCATTGCCAATCTGGTCTTCATTACTATATGAACTTTAACATGTATCACTATAGAAATAATACTCGAAGTATTTCTGACCAAATGCATTCATTGATGTTCCAAAAGTTTTCTTGATGGCTCTGGACTCTGCAGGCCTTTAGGCGTTTGCTCTCTTAGTATTGCGCCTTGATACAATGGAAATAGGCAGAGCTATTTATTCTCTCCTTGCAGCTGTTATGCCAATGAAATTTCTTGTCAGATTCAGAGCCATCACTTCTGAAGTAAGCTAAAGCAATCAGATTAGTGTGTCTGTGTTTTTGCAAATTCCCTAAAGACACTGCCAGCAAGTCTGTGTGAGTGCACAGATTTGTGCACACTGTTGTACTGACAGAAACATGAATACATAAAGTACTTTGTTGAGCAGCTGTAAACCCCATTCATTCTCATAACTGCTGTTGAAAAGGAGATTAGATGAAAGGATGTACTGTACAAAATCTATTAGAGCAATGAATTGTTTCCTGCGTTCGGGTGGTTGGCATCTCATTGGAGATTAACTTTTCTTTATTTTACATGCAAAAGATAATAATATTTTTTCTATTACTTGTGCAGTGCAGACAAAAAATAGACTGAAGTACTTTTTTAAGGAAGCGTGTTATTTTTGTAGTACTGTTTTTTGGGTTAAAATGTAGCGGTTTTACAAAATCAATTTCTCAGCTGAATTCCACCAGCTCTTTTCAAAGCCCTTCTATACAAACAAAACCCCAAAACATTATATCTACCCACTATTCTTTTTAGTCGAAAGGCACTAATCAGAGAAATCCAGAACAATATATAAATATTGAAATAATCCAAAGTCAGAACACACAGTATGTTACATGCTCTAGTTAGCATACAACAGTGAGTTCAGCCAGTGAAACGGCACACAATGCGCTGACAGATTAATTTTCTCAAGCTAAACTCCATTTCCAAGGTCCAGTGGGCTCTGAAATATATATGTTAAAAATACTGTTTAAAGATGACATGCATGGGGAGTGTTGTTTTGCCCATGTAAGTTGTTCTGATTTGTACACCTGATGAGCTTTTGCTCTTGCTTTTTTTCTGTCTTTGTGATCCTCCAAAGAACCTTCCCAGCTAAACACTTTTTATCAGGTTAGCAAAGGTTGGCCAGCTTGTACCAAACATGATCTTTGAGAATTTTTATGCCTGAAAGACAGAAAGCTGAAACCAGATATTTGTCTTCACTGATTTTAGAAGACACTAAATCAGGCTACACCTTTCTTGTTTCAGGAATAGTATATTTATTTCTTTTATATTCAGAGGGTTATGTGTATTTTCATGCAGACTATTGTGATGCACTTGAGCATTTCTTATAATTGTTCTGAGCTTGGGGTTAAAGATGTTAAGTATCCTAAAACAATCTTGTCTTAAACGTTTGACTTTTTCAGCATTGTTGACCCATTCCTCCTTACAGAAGTAATGTAACTGAATCCCGTTTCTCTATGAGATTGAGATTTGGACTTTGGCAGGCGTCTGAATCATTTACTTTGCTGTTCTTGTGCCACACAGATATATCTACAGTTAGTGTTCATCTGGAAGATCTTCTATCAACTAACCTTTAACTTTCTTACACTTTCTGTAACTTAGGTTTTGAGATATTGCTTTAATATTTCCACACAATGTTCTTTTATAATAATACCATTTATTTTGTTGTTGCAGAAAAATAAACACCCACACAACATGTTACCACTTAAAATGTTAGTTTAATCAAGCCAAGAAAGTATCCCTCCTCAAATTAGGGTCTTCCAATAATTTCTCTTTTTATGGTTTTTGGATAAATGTCTTCTTCTCTTTGAATGACCTTTCAATTTTGGTACATGATCTGAGAATAATGACTGGATAATTTTCTGCCAGCAAGAAAACTGCTTAATTTTTATACAAGTTGCGTAATGTTTCATCTGTCCCAGACACCATAATATGTACATTTTTAAATGTGAAGGAAGTAATAAAACATTTACTGAAAGAAATCCTCTCTAGTTATTAGAGAATTCAGGTAATGGAAATAGTTTTGTTAATCCTCACTAACTTAATACAAGAAGTCTAATTTAATTTTAGACAATAGGAAAAATACTTTAAACATATGGTCTTTATTTGGTTTTAATTGTAGTTTGTACAGGTTGAAGTGAATGTCAATGTTTTCTCAGTTTTATAGATAAATGCAGATGATCCTCTAAATTGCCAATAAAATTTCTGGTTAAAACTATGTTATTGGTGTTGTTCTGAATTGTGACTATTGTGAATGCTAAATGAAACTTAAACAGATAATTAAACATATTTCTGCTCTATGAGACTAAATACTTGAGACAGATGATGAGGTCAAAGTCAAGAAGAAACGTGGCTCCAACCTTTCATCTCATCAGGCTGAAAAAGGTACTCTTTTTGAGTACTGTTTTCAGACGCTCAAAAAGGCTTTGTAGAAATTATCTTATGCCAAACTTTTATCACACATGTTCTACATTTTAGAAACAGTTTAACTGCTTTCAGGAAATGTTGCTGTACAACCTTGTGCAGAAGAATATAATGGAGAAATTTTGTCTCTGGTTTAACTGATCATTAAAGCTTGTTTGAAAGTTTAAACCACCTTCATTTTTCTCCATCCAGACTATCAGAAAGTCACTTGACAAATACACAACATGTATTCACCACTGCAACAGAATCAGTACAAGTGCTTTTCAAGTGTTAGAGCAATTACCCAATGACAACATCACTTGATATCAAGCATCTAAATGTCATAACCACAGTTAAGTTAGCTACATATTAGATTGTAGTCTTTGATTACGTTGATTTACAAATAGTAATGTGATATCCTAATTTACTTTATTAAGTTTAAGTTGATTTCATATCTTTGGTAATTTCTGAACTCGTATGCAGAAATTACTCAGGGACACAGAATGAATGAAATATGTTTATTTACAATTGAAAGTATGTGACTGAACTACAGTAGGAGGGTCAGAATCCATTCTGGAGCAGGATTAGTGGAGAACATAGTAAGATTTTGATGGAAAGAGAAAGTCAGAGAGACATTTTTGCTCTTGCAAATTATGGTGGTGAGTTTGGTTCATTATGAGAGAATGATCCTGGCGGTGGTCGAGGGAGGGAGGAGTTGAGGGGAGGTTTGAGCTTTCTCTGAGAAAAGCAAAACTGAGCTTTCCAGAGTGACAAGAAACGTTGAGAGCAAACCTGCTAAGTATGACTGAGTAACGAGTCATGCAGAAACTAAGCAAGCAGAGCTGGATGAGGGGACTGCAGTTAGTTGTAAGACAGAATCGTGACTGCGAAAATATACAAATCAAAGAACATACTAAAACATTTTTGGGGAAAAAAAACAGAAAATAATGTAACAAGTTGTGTGTGTGTCCAAATAGTTTAATAATCTTGTAATTACTACTGGCTGTACTGTATTTTTTTTCTTTGATGGAGTGCAATGACATGAAGGCTTACACAAAAACCAAAAGAGCAAGAGGTGCTCGACTGCTCTGTGTCATGATGTTCTAGGTGTAGTTGACAAGTGGCTGGATGGTTAAGGTGCAAACCTTTAACCGCTCAAAGGGTTTCAAGCTCATTTTTCTCAATGTGCTGCTTCTGTCATCCCATTTATGTCCTGAGGTGTGAAATGCTAAGACATATTACAGAATGTTGTACATAAGAGTGCAACATAGGTTAAATAGACCAATTAAATCCACTTAAATTTCTCAAATGTATGTCTACTTCAAATTATTAAAGTACTTTTGATACTAGCAGCCACGTATGGGCCGTTTTTTAACTAAAAGGGAGCAAAATTGTTTACACAATTAATAAAAATTATAAACAGAATTTTAAAACCACATGTCCTGAAATGTATTTGCTTTATGTATAACAGAATTCTCATTAAACTAAATTAAACTTGGTTAAAATAGCAGCCAGGGGAACTTGGATGTATTTCAGATGGAAATTAATAGTTATATTCCTAGTTATACAACTGGTGCTCTCCATCCATTCTAAAGCACATTAGTGCATTACACACATGCACTTACAGGTTCAACCATTAATACTTTAAATTGAAAAACAGAAGACAAACAGTCAAGATTTTGTTCTGTGGAACCACATAGAATGTAATGTCATCTTTACTAATTTTGCACTTTCTCTTCTTTGCAGCTCCCCCAATGATCCGGCTGTCAGTCGACGACACGGTGGTGGTAGATCCTGGGCAAGATGTGGTCATAACCTGTGAGGTGACTGCAGGTTTACCCTTACCCACGGTGACATGGTCCCGCTATCCCGGAGCCCTCCCACTCAGTGCCCAGGTTCGGGGTCCGACGCTGTTTTTACGTGCAGTCACTCCAGCGGATGCAGGTTTCTACAACTGCACAGCAACTAACAATGTGGGCAACCCCGCTCGCAAGAACGTCAATCTTACTGTCAGGAGTGAGTGAATTTATTTTGTTTTCCAGGTAATATATAGAGACAGTGTTTAGTGAATTTATTGGAGTATTTCGGGGTATTAGGGTGACCAATATTAGCTGTTCACTAATACATTTACATCATGCAGAAAATGTTCAATTAAAAACTGAACTTGAGGTATTGTTGTTGAAAACCCTACCAGAAGGCTTCAAATAGAGCTTGTTCTGATAGTTTTTGGAAAAATCTCTAGATGAAAGAGAACAAGGTCGTTTGACAATAAGTACCATACTCAGATTTAGGATACTTACTCAAGGGTTGTTCGCTATGTTTTTATTATCCTCTTAGTCCGTTTCATGGCTAAAAATAGTTCATGGGCATGAAGCCGGATTCACCATACAGGACAGCTCTCCATCCATCTGAAGGCCAAATAGAAAAACAACCAGAACTTTCAAAGAAACTTTTATCCAATTTTATTCTGATTTTAATTCAAATGTAGGTTAAATATTGTGCAATTTTTACAATATTATTTTTGAAAATAAAGAAAACACTAATTATTGCTGTGACCAAAACAGATGAGATAAAAATGTATCTATAGAATTTTTTACTCCTTTCTACCCAAAGCCAGTGTGATTCAAAAACATTTCTTATACCATTACCAATGTTATAAACAATTATAACATTATGCCAAATCTGGCATTGTTATACACAATGACAAATTAGGTAAAATGTCATACTTGCTCCAAAGTTTTGGCACCCTGTCCATACAGGTTTCTTTTTGACATGTTGAATACAATAGACTGATAATTAAAATCAGCTGTAAAGTTTTCGGGCCTTCTTTTCCAGAATCTGGAGGTTTTTAAAAATCAACTTGGTATTCTTTCTTTCTAAAATGTTCCGCACAAACATGCCGTCATTTCCACAAATGTCTTCCTGCATAAAAAAAATTTACCAAAACTTTCTAATAACAATTTCAGTCTTGTATGTGGGAGTGCAACATAGTAACTGAATTATATCAAAGCCAATAAAACTTAAAACTTGCTCCATTAGAGCCGAGGGTTTTTGCCCCGTTGCTTTCAAATAGCGCAAAATAGTTCCCTTTTTGAAAATTCAAGGGATTAAATCATATCAAATAGGTATGTAGGATTGCATGTCTTTTAAAACTTATAAAACATTGATTCACTAAAAATGTTGATTCTCCCGAAACTACTATGCACTTTAGTTTTCATCATTCTGTATTAATTTTTTACAAAACATAAATAAATAAAGCTAATAAATATACAACTTTATAAGACTTTAATTCAGGTATTTATTTTTACTTTTGAAACGGATTACTTTTTTTAATTTCAGGAAGAAGTTATTACAGCTGTGGTTATAATACATAAATCTTTTCGGTTTGCTTTATAATACTACTAGTTGCCCTCCTACTAATTTTACTACTCCAACTAATAATAATGATAACCTAAAGCTGGAAAAGTTTCTTTCACTGAGGATAAAAAACTACCTTCCCAGTCACTGACAGTAATTTGGGACTGTATTAATGGGGAAGTCTGTGTGTGCTGTAAGCAGTTAATCCATCATTACAGTGAGCTGATGTGAATCTTGTCAGAGTGGGCGGGTTAAGTATTGCTCTTTTTGTAATTTCCCTGTCATTAAAGCAGAAACCTTCCATTCTTCCTAGCCTCTGGCTATTTTTGGCGCCTTTAATCATCTTTATTCACTCCAATTAGTTAGACTGGAGTGGAAGCAATTAGTGACA
Source organism: Gambusia affinis (assembly GCF_019740435.1). NCBI lineage: Eukaryota > Metazoa > Chordata > Actinopteri > Cyprinodontiformes > Poeciliidae > Gambusia > Gambusia affinis. The sequence goes on along the minus strand of NC_057869.1, from coordinate 10,458,474 downwards.
GTCTCTTCTGTTAGTTAACACTGTGGAGAACGTATGCCAAATACACTTCTCCTGTTAGTCTAATGGGCCTGAACGCGTCTTTACACCAGCACAGGTGGAAAGACGATTAGAGACAGATGAATTTAAAGTTGTGGTAGCGCAGAAGAAGTCGTTAGGTGACACCTGCACATACATGCATGTGTGTTTCCATGACTTCAGCTCTCTCTCAAACCTCAAATTACGTCTTAGCTTTGAGTAAACATTATAATGAAGCAATTCTTGTCCATATAGTAAAGACGAAACCATGAAATATCAATGTATAAATGTAAATACACAACATTCATAAACCATTCAAGCAGAATAAACACACACCATTTACATGAAGCTACATGTAAACCATACTGTCACTGTCCTATAGCAGTCTCTGTATTTCATGAAGTCTCTTCTCCAGCCTTGCTGCTTAGTAGGGAAACAGAGAGCTGTTTTGCATTCAACATGGAAATCAATTGGGGAAAATGCAGCCTTCGAAACTGAAAATTAAATGTGACAGTGTGAAAGTTACTCTTTGTCCTTGATTTTGTGCCCCCTCCCCCACCTCCTCTTTATATCCCTGTTATTTTATTCTGAATCTTGGCTCCTTTTTTTACTTGCACTCTTTTACAATTTGCCTTTTCCTCTTTTTTCATTCTTTTGTATCCCATTTCCTTTATTCCCCTGGAGTTTTTTTTTTTTTTTTTTTTTTTTTTATCACGATGCCCCCTCCTTATGTATGACCAGGCTATCTGCCTCATTGACACACTGGTGTAATTTTATAATTTGTCCTTGTAAAACTCTATTGCTTTTGAGCACTTTTATTTGTAAGTACATTTTCCAGTATTTTACCCTCTAACCAAGTGACTGCAAAAGTGTTTATAGCTACCCCTTGAAAGTTTTGCGATTTTTTTTACATTTTTACCACAATTTTTTAAGTATTCCATTCAGATTTCTGTGATAGAGAACTGATGGGCAGATGAATCCTACGTATACCTTGTAGAAAACCTGTAAAAGACTTGACTGTGGTGGAAAACACCTTCTACTAGGACAGTAATCACACAACCAGGGTGTTGTAATTGAGTTGTTTACATCAAAGCATATGAATGTGTAAAAATGGTTCTATAAAAGTACAGACATAAATTAAATTGAGAATGTGAAACTGACAAATGGTCCGCATTTAGTCTAACTGTGGTTACGACATTTTCCAAAGAATTGGACACAATTTCAGTCTCAAATGCCAAAAGCTGGTGGAGACATATCTCAAAAGACTTGCTGCAGTAATTGCAGTATGAGGCTTTTCTCAAAATATCGACTTCCAGGGTCTGTATATAAATACACACCAGACTTTGCAAAATGTTTTATATGTAGGAATTGGAAGCACATCTCATGTTGTGCTAAAGGCATGTATCATCAAAATACTAAAAAGTCAATTCAGTATAGTTACTTTGCAAGCACTGAAAGTTGTCTGTATTTACTTTACTGCCATTTTTTTCTGTGCATAGTGTCCTAGTACCGATATGTATTAGTAAATTTTGTAAAACAGAGGTTTAATGTCACTCTATGTTTATAATATCTAAATCAGTCAGTATTTAAAACATGGATCATGGGACAGCAGTCTCTAGTGTTCATCTTAATGATTTTAGTCTGTACACCTGTCAGTGCTTTAAGCCAAAGTGAAATTCCTTGTTTGTGCACACAATCTTGACCACACACTGTCAGTAAATTCTGATTCTGATTCTTTTAAACTAGTTCAAAGCTTACAAACCACTGTGCAAACTACAGGCAGAGATGCCTTCTTCTTAGCAACTGCAGTCGGTCTAGTTTATAGAATAATAGAGGAGGAATAAAAGCTATGGGCCGATAACATTTAAAACAATACATCTATAAAGTTCAGACTTAATACTGCATGTAAGTGACAGTTACCATACCTATATTTATGATGCTCCTTAAGCTGATTTTCTGAAATAAATGACTAGGTACAGTTATTGGTCAAAGTAGTCATTAACTCCTCACATTAAGAGATAAAATTCCAACAAGAAAACAATGTTAGTATCGTCAATTTTCTTAAGCAGAGGGTTAGGCAACTTTATTAAACATGTATCCTAAAAAGATGATCGTTGGATAATTCTCTTTGCAACACGCTATGTGGTAAAGCATCTTAATAATTCTTCTCTCCTTTTCTTAATGTTGTTACTGCAACTCACAGCAATGAGCAACCTGACTTTCCAAATCACACCGGACTCTAACAAGGACAGTGAGACCATCCAAATGGGCCGGGACCTGAAACTGTCATGCCACGTTGATGCCACTCCACAGGACAAAGTCAACTACACCTGGTACAAAAATGGTGCCCCCGTCTTCAACTCAGAAAGCCTGATATTACTGCGCAGTGACCCTGACATGGCACCCGGCACAAGTAGCTTGGAGATTGTAGACATGAAGTTCAGAGACCTGGCTATGTACAGTTGTGTGGCAAACTTCCCAGGCAGCAGGGTGCCAGAGCTGCGTGTGGATGTCAACATCTCCCAAAACAGTGGTAAGATTTTAATTTCTCTGTTTTTATTTCATATTTCTGTGAGACTGGGTCAGACTTAAAAAAACCCTTTGCTGCTGTTATTTTCAGATATAACTAATTAGCACTAAGAAAATTCAAACAAGGAGCGCTCATAACAACATTTATTTAGACTGACCTTTAGACGGATAAAATGAATGGAGCTTGCATTCTGTACACAGAGGGTACTGCATTAATCATCCAAAAAACAGAAAAAATAAAGTTTCTTCTTCAAAGTTTTCAGATATTTTCAGTCGAGGTAAATAAAAAATATGGCTTTTTTCAAAAAATGTCCCAAGTGCTGTTAATTTTTTTGTTTAAATACTGCTTTTCCAGACATCCTATTTGCTTTATTCACAGAAAACAAATTATTTCAGAAAAACCAAAAACTACCATGGTTAAAATTATTAGCTCTGGTACTAATACCCAGTTGAATATCCTTTTTGCAGGATAACAGCATGCAGTCATTTATTGTAGTTTGCAACAAATCTTTGGGAAATCTCCTGAGGAATCTCAGTTTTGCTGCTGATTGCATTTGATTTCCTTTCAAAATCTTCACATATCCTTCTTTGTTAATCATTCCTTAAACCTTGATGAGATTAAAAGTTCCAGAACCACTGAAGCATCTCCATAGCAGGATACTTATAGCACCATGTTTAGCACATTTTCATACCTGAGATTCATTATAGGATGTATGCCATTGTAAAGTTTAGGCAAATTAGTGTGGCCTGCTCTTGTCAATCAGCCAATGTGCATCATTGGTAAGCAATTATTCTCACATACCTTTCCAGTGTTGTTCAGTCTCCACTATTGGTGGCTTGTGTATTATTACTTTTCCACTGGTAATAAACTGTAGCTGGTTTAGAACAGCCTTTTTTTTCATCTGGCTTCTATCCTTAGTGTATCTCTTTAGTTCGACAGCCAGAGCTCTGAGTCTTTAGTAAATTTCCAGGGCCTCAGGTATGGGCAACTGTTTCTATCTCTGAGATGCCCCCTTCTAGAGTTCTTACAATTGGCTTTTTTCTTTCCTTGTTACCTTGATTTTGGCTTGTAACCTTCGAATCCATGTGGGTATAGTCTATTTTGGTCTTTTTTAACTTTACTATTGCTAAGCATCTCTCGTTGTTATTACTGTGCTTAGTCTAGGAGACCCTCGGTGTTGGTGTCATGGTTGACAGGCACCCAGGAAACCTATAATCATATATCAGTTCTTGCATCATTTGGGTTTGGTACCCAATCTGACTTTGTGTTCTTGCTACCCATTGCTGTAGCCTTAATGTGTTGTATCTCCTGGAACTCTAATTGTGACAGCAACCATCATTTGTGTATGTTGGAACACCGAGCTACTAGATTTCCTCATTGTCTCATTTGACTGAGTTTTGAAGCATCAAGGTTTTCCTTGAAAAAGCATTTCCCACAATCTTTTTGTTTAGCCCCGTTGCCTAGGGTTACTGGAGTAGTAGCATTTCAATGGTGCATTATTCTTCTTCCGTGTCCATTGCCGACGTGTTGCAGCAGGTCGTGTCTCATCAAAGTGCCATGATTGTGTGACACTAGGCCGGACAATATCTAACAGTCTAGTTCTTGGTTTATCTGCTCTCCTGATATGAGGCATTGCCCACTATATGCTACCATGATACATATATGTGTTTTATGTTTTAAACGTTTTAAATAATTTTCTCAGTTTTCTGTCTTTGAATATCCAGTCCTCTGATGTTCATTAGCACTACTTGGTAAAAACAAAATGTGGTTAAATCTGTTTCTGTATTTTCATGTTAAGCCTTGTTACAGGGACTAAAACTTTTTTTATTTATTTTTTTTTAGTCAGCTCAGTGTAAGTCTTAACCAAATACATACAGTCATCTATCTGTTATTCTAGGCTTGGCTCAGTATGCAGCATTTAATGTTTAAGTCATGTCTGCCTCCTGAATATTTCATGCAGTCACATAGCTTTTCTTACCATTGTTATCCTTTTGCAGTAATTCATCATGATCCAATGATTAAGGTAGCAAAAGGGAATAAATCTCTGCATAAACTTACGTCAAGTTTTAAAAAAAAATAATTTGCCCACAACATTATTACTTGAGTTAAAAGTAAAAGAATACATAAATAAATGAACTTTCTATATTGTTTTCCTTCAGATGATTTTTATACAATTGCCTTCTCCTTTCCTCCAGTCACTCCTCCGATGCTGTCAGTTCCAACAGGAGGTCAGATTGTAAATGTGCGTGAAGGAGGGTACGCTGAGTTAGTTTGCCTGGTCGATGGCAAACCCCGTCCTCCAATTCTGTGGTCACGGACAGAGAAGGATTTGCTAATGCCTTTGGGGAAGCCCACAGTGGAGACCCCCGATGGCCGCTTGAGGCTAAGGAACGTCAGCCGTGACATGATGGGGGTGTATCGATGTCAGACAGCTTCATACAACGGCCTTAACATCAAGCGCAGAGAGGCACAAATCCAACTGAATGTGCAATGTAAGTGTGGATCAGATTATTTTCACCTGAGAACTCTACACACGACACCTTACAACAACTGTTGTCTGGAAAAGCATATGGTGACAATCACACACTTTGACAATAACGCATCTGATTTTATTTCTTATATATAAGCAAGCGTGTGGTTTATTTCAAAAAGCACAAATGACCAAAGTTAATTACGGTAAGTAAACACCCTTACTCGAGTATGTCACTTTGAAAGAAGGAACTAAGAGAACAGAGTTTTCTCCAACTATTAATAAAACCAAATGGTTGGAAAACAAGCATAATATCAATTGGAGTACAGAAAATAACATTATGGAACAACTGATCAAATTATGACTGACTTTTTTCTTTTACTTTTCCTTTTGATTCTTTTCTAAACTCATACTGGTTAGACTTTTCCTATATTTTTTTCTACATTTTCTGTTTCACATATGTATAGAAAATTGTTTTCATAATCGTTCTGTAGTTTTTTTCCAATCAATCAATCAATCAATCAATCAATCAATCAATCAATCAATCAATCAATCAATCAATCAATCAATCAATCAATCAATCAATCAATCAATCAATCAATCAATCAATCAATCAATCAATCAATCAATCAATCAATCAAGTCCCTGCAGATCAGCGAACACTTTTAGTCCTGAAATTAATGTTATTTAACTACATGTAGAGGTGCATCTCAGTGTATTAGAATAATTTCAAATGTAATTTATTTCTTTAATTCAATTCAAAAATTGAAGCTCCTCAGTCGAATTGATTCTTTACACCCAGGATGTTAGTTTTCAAATGTTTTATTTTGGTAATTTGATTATGTCATAAAGCTATTGTCTCTCATCTACATCTTACGAATAACCTATAGATCATCTATTGGGTTTAGGTAATCAGGTGAGCGACAGTCCTGTTCGTTCTCTCATTAGCCCAGGTAAAACACTTCTGACTTTGTCTTTGGTTTTGCAGAGACAAACAAGAAAGAATCTGCAGTTTGAAATCGATGTGCTGGATACGTCTGTGTGTATGCCTTTTGGAGCAAGGTCTCCAGTCACAGTTCACAACTTGTGAATCTCCAGAATTTTTAGTTTGTTTCACAATACCTCAAGATTATGGCCTTTTTCTCCTGCATTTTTCCTTCCACTCAACTTTCCAAAAACATGATTGTTTCTTCTTTAGCAGTGACCATTGATATGATCATCTCATGGTGACTGTCATTGACCAAAAGCTAAGCAGTCTTCCCCAAAATCCAGTTGGCAAGCTTTTCTGTATTGAAAATCGTTCTTTATCATTAGTCTTAAATCAATATTTTCTAACTGGGACTTGTAGACATTTACTGGTGAAATAAATAAAAAAATTGTATGATATTCCTATTTACTGTGATGCACCTGTATTTGTTGGCACTCAGAAAATACAGAGGGTAAAATAAGAATTGACCATTTTGATTTATTCTCTAATAAATATAGTTTACTTATTTTTATTATTGTGAAATTTATGCTGTTTAAGCTTGTTAAAATTTTTCTACAGTATTATACAAGACAAGACACTGAAATACTGAGAAAATATACTCCTGTTAGATAAGGTCAAAGATGAACTCTCCTAATCTCATTGCAAATTAATTTTTTCTGAAAAATTGCTCCTCCAAATAAAACCCCCAAAAATCACACCTAAGTGAAACTTGTAGATGAAAACATCTTGGTGTGTGTTGTCTTGGTGTGTGTGGTAATGGCAGACATCAAATAATTAAAGGATGAACTGATAAATTGAGACATTCTTGAGAAGAATCTGTAAATGTAGTGAGTGTTAATTTCCCAAATACACAACCAAGGAAACTCCTAATTGGTTTCAGAGACTGTGACTCTACTTGTTTTAAATTGTAAATCTTTAACCACAGCGGTGGCTCAGGATTTAAGTGAGGGACTCTTGTATGAAGAGGTCTCAGTCCTCTATACTGCCATCACGAGTTCAAGTCCCAACCTGTTGACTTTTGCCACACGTTTTCCTCCTGTCTAACAACCCACTTTCATATCACTTCACTATCAATAAAGGCCACAAAGGCCTAAATAATCTTTTTTTAAAAAATGTAAATCCGTAAATAAGAAGAGAAGAACCAAGAACATAGAAAGAACCTCTACTAGATGTAAAGAAAATTTGTAATGAAGTTAAATTTACACCTAGATCTCCACACAGGGAATGTCTGGAAATTGTCATCACTAAAAAAGGTTTTTCCCCAAAAAGTGTTTGATAAATTTGTTTAAGTTTGTTCATTCCCAGTGCCATTTCATTTCCTTACACATAACTTCATTTCTGGACTAGTTTGCTTTGATATCTTTGTGTCCAGCACTCACTTTACCCACCTAAAATAAAGGCACAAATTAATGCATTCTCTCCTTTTCCATTCTCTGCACAAAGTATTTAGAAAGCTTGTTAATGGTGGCAGGGTGCAGGGCCAACACTGTGAGCACTGCTGTCCTCTCTGGGCCGACTCTGATTAATGGAGCAGGTGGCCACCCCACTTTGGACTGAGAAAAAAAAACAGAGCAAAGAGACAAATACATGAACTAGTCTAAGAGTGAGAGATATGGGGTTAAGAGAGAGGTTGCAAGAAGAAAGCTGGGAAAGTGGAGGAAAACATATTGAGGTGCTGACCAAAAGGGAGAAAAAAAAGTTGGCAAACAGAAAACAACCTAAATAAGAACATCATTCTATGGGTACAGTATTAAACATGCAGAAAACCAAATCTTTTTTTTTTTTTTTTTTACTGTTATTCTTCTGAGCTATTTTATTCCCAGCCCTATCTCACATAAGTTTTCAATTTAATTTTGTCTTTTTTTTCTTCCTTCATTTTTTGGGATAGATCAATGTGAAGAACGGATGTCTTCATTTTATGTGGCAGCTATAATTAAACAAAATGCTACTTTTATATGTCCTACTGCCGACTTTGTCTCGGGTCCTTTCTTTCCATTACCGCTCTTCGTTATTTTTCTTACAGCGGTGGATGTTCTTCCTCATTGCCATTCTCATCATCATCAATCAGCCAACTGTTGACCATGAGAGAAGCCCTCTCTCTGTCTTGCCGTTCTCTTTCTGCATGCTGCATCCTCTCATTGGCTCAGCACCTCCCATACTGACTCACTGACTTCACACCACACTCTCTCTGTCATTTGTCTTCCTCATTGTTGTCTTTTTTTAAGAGCTCTTTCTCGCTTGACTCACAACATCTTATACACCGCACACCTCCACCCCTCACACACATACCTACTCCACCCTTCCAGTTTTGTGTAAATTTACTTTTACCATGGGCTTGATCAGTGTTGCATTCCTGGATTGAAACCATTTTGTATTCAGTAAGACAGATAGCAGTGGTGTGCTTACATGGATCATAGCATTCTGACTATGAAACATTGAGGTGCAGTAGCGTCAGCCTAAAACGAGGAGGAACTGAATGCAAAAATGAGGCTTGAGAGAATTTGGAGAGTCAAGTACAAAAGAAATTTCCCATGAGCTTGAAAAGTGTGATGTATTGCCTGGAAACTTCTGTAATTGTTGCAGAAAATACATAAGGCTTGATAAAGGATTTTAATAATAATGACTTTTCTACCAGAAGCCAGAGGGAGTGAAATAATTTATAAACTGCTTGAACATTGGCTCACAACCAACCCTCCTCTTTTTTCAAACATTTTTTTCCAATTCTAATACCAGTACTTCACAATTTGTTTGTTTCTCTGCACGTTACTTTTTTCAGTTCTTAATATTCATCCGAAAAGCATAATTTGGCCACTACTACATTTTACCATGAAACTTTTTCATTTTTTCGTTGAAGAATGAAAAAGGTCAGAAACTATGTTGATGTCACACCCACATGTAGAAAGTCTTGACCAAAAAGCAACAGGCGGCACAGAAACTGAGAAGGTAAATGTTGGGGTGGTTTTACGTCTCCTTAGCATTCAGGTGCTCACTCGTGTTCCTCAGACTGAAGTGCAAGCACAGAATGATAAACTAGTTTCAAACAGGAATTTGGTCTGGCTGAGTTCACTGGTCTGCAGAGGAAGGACTGGAAATCTGACATTTTACTCCCTATAAGCAAGTGCAACTGTTATTCATTCCTACTTTCTTCCATGGAAAAAAAAAGATTACTTTCATATTTGCTCGCAGGTCTGTCTTGACTTTTTTTATATAGTTTAAAAATATTTTGTTTCTTAAATATTCTATTTGTCTTAAGTTAAAATAGTTAACTAGAGCATATCACCTCAGTTCTAAAATCCTTACACAGGCTCTCTGTAGCTCAGAGAATAGATGGGAAAAAAAACCTGTTGTTAGTTTATAAATTATTGAAAGGCTTACCACCAAAATACAAGAAAGATTTGCTGTTGTTATATCAACCTTCCAGACTTCTCAGATCTTCTGGTTCTGGTCTGCTCTTCTTCCCTAGAACCAGACCCAAACATGGAGAAGCAGCCTTCAGCTTCTATGCACTACAAATCTGGAACAAACTCCGAGAAAATTGCAAAACAGTTGAAACACTGAGTTCCTTTAAATCTAATCTAAAGTCAACATGTTTATACAACATGTTTCTTTTGAACTATAACAAATGAAACATTTATTAATATGTCAAATTTGTATTGATGATTTTGTTGACGGCACTCGTCAATATGTAATGTTTGACACTGGTTTCTCAGTTGTTGACTGTTATTTTTATTACTTTATTTTTGTGTTTCTATAATACTGAAATGTGCTGTACAAATAAACTTGAGTGATTGATTGATTGATTGAACTACTTGATGAAAAATTACAATAAAATTAAAATAAATATCCTGTAAAATCCTTGTAAAATTCTATTTTCCACAAAAAAGACAAGAGCAGGCCTTACAAATCAATGTCCAAATGTAAAAGAATTGTGTGGGCAGTTCCAAGTTTCCTCTCCATTGACCTTTTTAACAGCATACACAAGCCATGATCAAAGTTTGAAAATTGTCTGACTAACCATGAATTAAAATTCAAAGTCACAAAATAGGTGTACTTCATTTAAACCCATCTAATCTGGATGGTGCAGTACTTGAGGGGGAGGAAAAAAAATACAGGCCAGAGTAGAAGTCTGAAAATTATGACATGCAAATGTATCTAATCCCTGCCAATCTGAATCCAACTAATTTTCTTCCAACAACTGTGGGTCAGTGAGAAAAGTGGTTCTCTTCCAATACAAACATTTTAGGTGCGACTCTTTGTCCTTGTTGTCAACTTTAAGTTTATGTGGCTGTATTGTAAAAGCTCTTTACACTATGCTACATAGATTCAGTTTGTGTAGCTTTTGATAATTAGTCCAACTGTATTTAATCTTTGTATAAATGGAGCTTTTTTCTGTGGAGGTCTGAATGGTTGGTTAGAAAACGGTAGTAGATAAATAGCACCCTGAAAACCGCAGAACCCCAGACGGTTCAGGGAAGAAGTTATTTAGTAAGTTTAAAGTGCCGTATTTTTCGGACCATAAGCTGCTACTTTTTTCCCCACGCTTTGAACCATGCTGTTTATAGCCTAGTGCGACTTTTCTGTGGATTTTTCTTCAACCACCAGGGGGCTCTTTAGCAGGAGGTGAATCATTGTAAGTCAAAATTGGAAATCAAAGAAGAAAGCGCTAATTTTCATTTAGAATAAGCACATGCTAACAGCAGGCACGACAAAAAAAAAATTCTTCAAACACATTACCCCCTCACAAAGAAAACTACACAAAGAAGTTCATATGATGGAGCTTTTAAGTTGAAGACTATCGGTCTGGCAGTACAGGAGGGAGATAGAGCCGCTGCACGTAAGCTCACGTGAAAGAATCCATGGTTTGGTTTTGGAGACACAGGGCTCCATCCTTGTAAAAAACTGAGAGCAGTGGCAATATCTGCGGCTTATAGCCCGGTGCGGCTTATATGTGTACTTTCCAGTTTTGTTTGTTTTGTTCTCTCTTTTTTTTTTTTACTTTGTAGTTGCGGCTTATAATAAGGTGCGCTCTATAGTCCGGAAAATATGGTAGTTTTAATTTATGAAAAACTGTTCAGCAATCAAAATGGTACAACTGAAAAACTTATATGGCTGTCGTCAGATGAAATTATAACTGAATTGTAAAACAGTATGTTTGGCTTAAAACTAACTCCTAACACCAGAAGTTAGTTTTATGGATTGAACTATGTTTCTATCCCAACTTGAAACATGGTGATGGATGTGTCAAACTGTGGGGATGTTATTCAGCAGGGACAGGGAGACTGGTCAGTGAATCTGGGAAAAAGAATGAAAGAAAAGGAAGAAAAGCTGCAGAAGACTGAAGATGAGTAAAGAGGTTTAATTTAAAGCAAAACATATAGTCAGAGCTATAATAGTATGGTTTATAACAACTCAGAAATGTGTTAAGCTAACAGCAGAAAATGCCTATTGTACAAACAGTAGCAAAGCAGTAATCTATTTTACGTCAAATTAATATTCTCATTTGATACGAAACAAGATAAATAGCATATTTTTCCTCTTCTGCCTCTTCCATAATCCTTCTGTCTTTCTCCTGCCCTTACTCCCGCCTGTTCTGTGTCTGTCTAAATTACACACATAACATAGATTAGAACATTATTACACTTCAGTGCGTGATAAACTTGATGCATAAGGGACAACTGTGATGCTACCTCACCTCTGGGGGCCTTAACACAAAATCTCATCACAGTTCATACAGCAGGAGCACTATTAGTGTCTTGTCTATCTACATGATTAGCCATGGGATGAACTAGCCCGGCTGTGATTTGTGGCAGACTAATTTGGCTGTGTTGTATCTGCGCTGACCCCAGGGCAACAGTAGCTAGTCAGTCATTAACTGCAGAGCCACACATCACTTCAGACAGGTTAATAACTACCGGTTAGGATTGGTTAGCAGCAGGGTTGGGATTGCACCTTGTAATGCTTGATCCCTTTAGCAACAGTCATTTTTCTGTGGTGGATAATTTGTCAATGCCTCTATTTCTGTGACAGTCGGAAAAAAATCATGTTGCTGAAAACATGATGAAATAAATAAAATGGTGATTAGTAGTCCAGAAAGTTGTGATAATAAATTAAAAAGAGCTGTTGTGTTGACTTTGCAGACCCTCCCATGCTGGACCCAGTCTTTCAGGATGTGCGATCCAGGAACTTTCAGACAGTGACCCTGAGATGCACTGTGCTACGGTCCAACCCTCCTCGCCTAACAGACATTCGATGGCTCCGCAACGGCGAGTTCATCCGAATGTCCATGCCGGACCTGAAGCAGACACCAGAACTGAAGTTCAAGCTGGAACCCACTAGCAATGGGTCATATGAGTGCAGAGTCAGTAACAGTGCAGGGACATCAACATGCCGATTTAATGTCTCTGGTAAGTGAAAAAAGAGGCATTTAATTTTATTTATCAAAATTTGCTACAACATAATCTGCATGGCTCATTTTGACACCTATCATTTTGCTTTACTTCCTGACCCACAGCACAACCATACAATGCTGAGTTTTATTTTGATACACCAAACCCAGTGCGCATTCTGAAGGGAAATAATTACTCCTACACCCTGCAGTGGACACAAAGGGATCCACAGGCTACTGACCGTATCATTGGCTACTGGCTAAATGTTCGAAAGGTAAAGTACTTCTGCACAAACACCAAAAATAACACATAAATAGTACTTATATTGTTGTATTCGCGTATGATCTAGATAACAGTACAATGATTTGACATTCTCAAATGCTGACAATAGCTTAAAACAAGATTAAAGAGAGGCTCTATTAGGATCTAAATGGCTTGATGTAGAGTACTTGTACAAATTTGTTGATAGAAAGGGGGGCAGAGCAGAGAGGGAAATAATCTAGACTAAGTAAGGCTCCAAATGGAGCAGTGCATTAGATACAAAGGTACACAGGAGTTGCAGAGAACAATGGCGAAACATAGGCCAAGCATTCTGCAAAAGAAGACAAGAGTTCACTACAGGAAACCATGCGATGGGATTGCTTTTGGATGCTCTACTGAAATGCACACAGAGATTGTAAGAGAGCCTCATGGGTAGGGAGGAACACTAAAGTCAGTGAGTATAATGGAAGACAAACCCTGGTCAGGCCTCCTAAGTTTGCAAAAGTGACCTTGAGTTGGAAAGCATCAGAGCTTCACTTCTTGTCATGGATTTAGGATATTTAGTAAACAGGGGCTTTACAGGGTTTAGCAGTGTCAAACATTTGAAGTCCATCAATATACACCTGCTCTGAATAAATAAAGCAACCAGTTTTACTTGGTATTTTCTTTTTGTAAGGATCTTAATTTTTTTCTATTAGATGAAAACCAGTTTAAGTTGAAAATTGTTTTTCTTTCCTCAAAGTGAGATATTCACATACTGTAAGTACCTAACATCATAAAAAATGCTGCACTGGGTATTTGTTGCTGTTTTGATCTGAATGTTGCTCGGAAAGAGTTGAAATCTTTCAGTATCTTTCACATTTCTACATTTCCCTGAAAGATCGACTTTACATAGATGCAAGCTTATTTACGTGATTATAAAATAAGTGTTAAATTAGTTTTGTACAAGTTTTTGTAACTTGGAGATGTATAAAGATTTCTGTTCAGACTTATTTTATTTTCTCCTCTGTTTTCTCTCTCTTCTGGGATTTCTTCTTATTATCCACCATGAACTATTTTTCTGTTCTATTATTACTAGTTCATGGCATTTCACATTTGAACATCATTGCCTTCACATAGTGGATGATGTTGTCAGATGAACTGTGGGTTACGTAAATGTATTAATTAATGTATTTATGTGATGCACTTTTTTACATAGAGCAACCAGGAACAGAAAAAAGGAAAGAGAGTGTGCAAGAAAGCAAGGGTGCAAAGTAGAGGATTGCAATGCAAATTAAAGAAAAACATGAAATCTCACACGTCCTCTTGACTATTAAGTACACCAGCGGATCATTCAAATGTAATATCTCAGTTTCACAACCCATCTATTTCTACTGGTTTTTTTGTTTTTTTTTTACAGTTCATCCTTTTAACGCCTTGACAGTCTATCTTTTCAGAGCATAGAAAATTATGTAGAGTCTCAAGGGAGACATGCAAACTCTGAGGAAAATACATGAGGACAGAATCAGTTCGTGTTTCGCTGTACTGTTTGATCTGAAACATGGCTGCAAAGTTTTTTCCATTTGCTTGTATTTGCATTTTAATTTTGTGTTTTTCTGATGTAAGCCTGTGTACATTTATTCAACTTTATCCATTCAGTTTGGAGTATGTAAATACTGTGTTTAATTGCCCGCCAGTGCATTTACCAATATCCATGTATATTCATGTGAGTCAGTGTCAGACTGCTTGTTATCTGACTGTGGGGGGATTTATCTGTCCAGGAATTAGCTGAGTTGACAGGCCGTACTTTTTCTATCAAGCAGACGATACACTCCATTTCTTTGCACCATAATCTTCATCCAAAGTATCGTTGGAAACTGATGTCTTTACCTCTTGGAAGAGATGTTTATACAATAATTTTTTTGTTTGTTTTTTTTCAATAGGACAGCAAAATAAACTAAACAATTTGTTGTTCATTCCAGAATTTTTTCTAATGCCGTCAAAGGTCAGTAACAGATTATATTAGGATACACAAAATAATCCAATTAGTTGGATAATTATTGTGAGAATTACCAGGATATTAACACTTTTAACCATTATTTAACCTTGCCGTAGCTTTTAATGAATGATCATTTCTGCTGTTTTATTTTTTCAGTTGTCTAATCAGCTAATTGCATCTTAATAATAACGAGCATACAGTGTTTTACAAATGATCCTGATGAACTTGAATAAAGATTGGCCTAATAAAATAACCCTAAATTGAAACTACTTTTTTCTGACTTAAAGATAATTTATTACAATTTTGTATTCTTGCCCTTAGGTTGTGTCCGGGATTGTGGCTCTCGATTGTCTAATTTCTACATCCTAAATCGAGATATAAAACAAAGCATTATAAAACCTGAAAGGCCACACAGAAAGCAATTTGTGTAATTCAAAGTAAAATCAGTGTGTTCAAACACTCAAATAACATAATCTGTCAAACAAGGCTGCAAGCCTTTTGGTGCTTGATGCAGAGTAGAGGCATTGTCTACTTTACCCAAGAACAGACTCACAAAAAGGATTTTCTTTGAGGTTCTCATTACAGAATTTAGAAATTGCTCACATATGTTTGTAGATAGATTAGCATGAAATGAATGTCAACCATAAATCTAAAGGAATTATTGCAGTCTATCTGAAAGAAATATATCACCAGTTGAATAGCCTCCCATACGTTTCAGTCAAAAAATGCAATTTCTGTTGCTACTTTTTTACTTCTTCCTCTTTATACTAGATCACATCCCAGTATGTTTTTGAAGTCTATTTATGTTAAACATACATATATTTGTTTGAATTAGCAAATTAAATTCACACAAACTCACTTTTTATGGTATAAATCAAATCAATTTGGAAATTGTCCTAGTGCAATTAAATGTATGTCATTTATGGATCAATTTTTAATCAAACATTTTAAGATGGTCAAACAGGCATCCCCATTAACATATATATGACAGATTGAAAATATTAATATATTTTAAATTGTATCAGATTTGTGAATAATTTGTGAAGATTTGTACTATAACTATGCAGGTAGAGCGTACTTACAGATTCATGAGTGCCGCTATTAAGAGATGACATGCAAACATCCATATTTTACACGGAATGTCAACTCTGAACTTTCCACATACACAATATCACTTAAAGTCTCTCATTTGCTTAATTAGTGATGAAAGAGATCCATTAACAGATTAAAATTTAACCTCACACGTTTTGTCAGTCCAAGTCTCTTATATATCACTCTATGCTTGTGTTTTGTGGCAGCCTATCTTCTCTTTCACACATTCTTTGTCTTGTTGCGTCTTTGATGACAATCTGATAAAGCTACAAACACTTCCTGACTGAAATTCCTGGGAGCATCTGTTTCCAATGAACACACACACACCTACACCTCCGCACACATCAAGGTGGTTATATAGACTTTATCATCTGACATCATTCCATTTCAAAATATGTTCTGCATCTTTCTCATCCTGCTCTTTTTTCTTACATGAAATCTAGAGCCATGGACACATCTACACATACTGTCTTCTTATCTTCACAAGAACCTAATCCTAATTTAAACTTGATTCAAACTTAAACCCTTCCCCAATGTGTAAGAGGATATAGGTCTGTCTTCAGAACATGGTCACTCACACATAAAGATTCTTTAAGCTCAAACATCTCAAAATTATCACCGTGTAATTTTTTATTACATCACCATACTTTTTCAGCTTTATTGCAGAAATTGGCTAAACTAGCTGTGCAAAGCAACAAATGTCTCTATAGAAGCATTTCCTCTCAAAACAGATTTTCTTTTCTGTCTTATTGCATGCATTGTTGTATTAAAGGAATACAAAAAATACATTCCCCACAGAGTGAAACATTGTATGTGTTTACTTCAGAGGTAGTATTTTAATTGTATGGTGTAGGAAGACAAGCAAATAATGCTCCTGTATGGCCTTTCCATGCACCCAACACTGCACCATACATAATACATTAAGGCAACCTCTACACAGATATCTTGGACATGTCAAAAAATTGTTAGACACCATCTATCCAGCTCAAAGATCTTACTGTTGTGGAATTTATACTGGTGGTATTCAAGAAGTTTCTTATTCCATAAAGATCTATGCAGATGCTAAGTCTGCTTTGGTGAAATCTTACACACCTTCATTTGCTCATTTTTTGAAGTGGCTTAAACGAGATGACTGTCCCAACCACTTTTCTATTCAGCAAATAATTCTTTTAAAAATTTTGGACAACAATAGAAGGTGAATAGATTTTCCGTTATTGATATTTCATCCTGTCATTGCGGAAATATTTTTTGCTTCTCTCCCCGTGTCTTAGCAGATTGTGAATTCCCAATACAAACATTCTATACAGAACAAAAATGCATCATAAGCAGCAAACACTTTTCATGCATTTGAGAAAACTGAAACATTGCATGCATGGTAAGATGAGAAAGAATTTGAAAGCAGTTTTAGTATGGTTTGCCATCAATGATCCACACGCTAACACTTTGCATTTTGTGGCCTCTGTAATTTTCTCTGGATGACAAAGAGGACACTCACCAGAAACCTTGAGAACAGTCACTTAAAACCTTGTCAGTTATTACATTACATTTATTTTAGCTGTTCAGAAAACAAATATATGGGTCAAGTTTGTCCCTGGTTGTAAGGTCAACGCTAAACACAAAAAGTAAGCAGATTTAGAAATGTGTGAACCTCAGCTGAATTATAGCAAAGAATCTTAAAAAAATAAATAAATAACCCATTGCACAAGCAAGACAAGATAAATGATCAGGCAGTTCCCATGGAAAAGTAAGAAACCTAAATAGTGGCAGGGTAATTAACAGATAAAATACAGGTGCAGATGAAAGGGGAACTAAGCACAGGTGAAGAGGCAGGGAGAATATTACATAAAGCTCAAGCTCTGTTTAAACTGGCCACAGCTTCACTCTGTAGTGCACTGTGTAGTGAGCAGTGCCATTTCAAAGTTTAATTGTAACTTCTAATCAACTATACAGCAATATATTGCATAATTATATATATTTTCTACCCTACAACTAACAGGTAAATGTTTAAAAATCTTTTTATTAGGGAATATAATGCAATCCGAGTTTGGTATCTTTTCTCAGATCTCCTCACCCCGTGGCCAAGCTACTTAACAGATCATGAAAGGATAAGTGCATCTCTACCTTTCTGAATCTGTCTTCTCCATGTCAGGAAGGGAGGAGAAGATCTCTGACCTCAAAAGTAGATGCAGAGTTCTTACAGCTTAAATAGTCCACACAAATTGTTAGTACATGCTTAATATATACAGCCAAAGGTGAATACGTTCAAATGTGAAGCAGCAGTACAGGTCAAGTTTGCTGTCTGAATTATCATTCAAGCGTCACCAAATCTTATATATGTTGAATGTTATAGTGTGCTACTAAATGGATGAAAGGTTTAATCTGAAAATCCACCATTTCGTCTGCTTTGTTTGGTGTCAGGGTAGAGATCCTTCCTGACTAGGAGCAGAGTGTGAAAAGTTGGATCAACTGGCATGGACCTAATGGCACTGAGAAAAGGAGAATGAACAGGCAGCACAGCTAGTGGTGTAGAGCCTGGTTAGGAAAGAAGGATTTGATTCAAAGCTTGCTGCCAAGTGCACACTTGGAGGGCTTGGGGTTGTGGCTGCCATGGGAGGCTCAAACGGTAATTGGAGTGAGAGAACCAAATTCATGGCAGCCAGGGCATGACTCACTGTGGTCTTGTCAATAAAAATGATCAACTCTTCCAGGCTAAGTTTGAATTTGTGTTGGTTTATGGGAGTACAATGGAAGCAGCAAGACCTCAGACTGACTGCCAGAGGAAACCTGAGTAGGGATGTCATGGTGTACGGAGCTGTATGTAGAAAGATTATAGGAAATGTTTTGATGGTGTTGTAAAGATGGAGCAGGTGGCCCATACTCAGGATAGTAGTCAACGTTTATGTTTATTAAAAACAATACATCCACATGTATATGAAATCATATTCAGCAAATGTGGTGCAAATCTAAATAAATGTGGTTCTACACACAAATTGGAAGAATCACCCAAGGCTCCATTAGCTGAACATTTAGAGTTGGTACACTGCACATTTGCCATTAACACAAAATCACACACAATATCTGCTCACACACATAGAGAGAGAGAGAGCTCTTCTTCTTCATGCGTTACCTGATAATGGCATGCTGTGGGTGTACCAAGTTGTTATGGTGAAGTGGCTGACCTAATGCATTAGATTGAGTTCACTGTCAGGTCTTTAAGTAGCTGGGATCAGAGGCAGATACACAGCTAATGGATCCTTCTCTCCGTGGGTGGAATAACATAGCCATAGCTCTTTACTAAATGCGATGGGTGACAAAAAAAAAAAAAAAAAAAAACTTAAAAAATGAGACAACAACTGGACTTGGTTAACATGATAATCATTTTATATTCGTTTGATCCACAGCCTGTTTAATTGATTTACAGTTTTTTTATGTGGTAGGCAATGTGATTTGGTTGTACATTACAAGGCTTGCTGAAAAGCAAAATAATTGAACAGAGTCAGTGTCTCACTGCCATTCTGGCTATGTCCAAGAAATATGTGTTTGATTCCTGCTTCTCAAGTAATGGCTATCGAGTCCTTGTCTTGTCATCATTATGGGAAATCACTTATCTCGCTGAGTGCTCTAAAACTGGATCAACATGTATTTTTTAGACCACAAATTGCTGAGAGAGAGAGAGAGAGAGCTCCAAAGTAATATTGCATGCGATGGCCTCCAAAGCTTTTAATGAGTAAAGCAGGTCAGATTTGTTTTAGATACAAAAAAAAAGACTGCAAATTTTATGAAATTCAAGACTATCTAAGCCCAGTGGTAAGATGTTTGGGGAAAATGCCCAGAAGAGGTAAGTTTGTAAAGACATTCATTAACTAAAATGGCTGTTTTAGAGGTGTTAGTGGATAATTAAGACTCTGATAAAGGCATTTACAAATAGTGATAATACAAAGAAAAATCGGGCAACTCATAGTTTGGTTTCAGTAATGTAAGAAAGCACATCAGGTATACTTATGTTTGAGTGAACATTACCTATGCCCACTTTTAGTTAGTAGGGATGAGGAATGATGACTGGCAGTGGTGAATTTATGAATTTCAGTGCCAAATACAGTGAGAGCGGGATTCATCACACTCCTGCAGCATTGCTCTTCTAATATTTGCAAAAATGTTTTGCATTTCACCTGCACAGAACAAGCAGAACCTGGTGTCAAAGCAAATAGACCTGAAGGGTAAGGAGCCAGAGAAAGGCGTGCTGATGTCCCACATAATAACAGACCTGAGAATTCCTCTGTCTTATGAGGTTCGACTGGCTCCCATCACCACCTACAGCACAGGGGACTATGTCAGCCGAATCATTTTGTACTCAGAACGTAAGTCTCTTTTCATGTCCTTCATTTTTGTGTAAAAAGTTATGATGTTTACGAATTTGCTCAAAGCACAGATCACAATGAGCTTATCTAGATAATAATCCAAATGTAATTTTCTTACAGCCTACACCTATCCACGATCTTCAGGTAAGACCCAACAAATATTATTTATTTTTTCCACTTTTCTATTTTCAAGTGAAGACTAGTCTTTTTCGGACCTTACTCCTCAATCTAAGGATGCTTATGCTATAACTTTGTTATAGCATTTGTTATACTACCTTATAACAATTTGGATTCAATTTGATTTAAGACTAGTATGCTATTGAGTTCGCAAGAAGAACAGTCACGGAGCCAGATTGGGTAGCATAACCACCATTTTAAATGAATGAGTGAATTTGCTTTACTTGACAGCTGTTTCCCCAAACATATTGTTGGGAAATTCAGTAATGAGGCTCTTCTTCTTAATCTGTGTAGACGTTTATCTCAGTAAATTAGAATATTATCAGGCATTTTACGGACATTCCTGTTATGTTTCTGTTAATTTAGATGGTTATGATTGCGGCTACTGGAAATAAAAGCTTTTTAAAAAAATTCATATTACTTATGGTTATGTAAAGGTTGTCTTTTGACCATATTATGGCCATTAATGAGCTCAGAGTTTTCCCATAGGGAGTCATTGACACCTTCTATGGTGAGGTAAGCCACAAAAGCTCATTGCTAAGAAGTTGTCACTTCACAGAGTGCTAAATCCACACATATTAATGGTAAGTTGAAAGTTGTGTAAAACTGTTATGGAAAGATGTGCATAACCACAACCTCAGGATGATTGAAAGCAAAGCCCATTTAAAAGCCAGGGGAAATTCAAAGTGTATGGACTACTGAAAGAAGAAACACATAAGACATAAGCTTCAGCTATCACATTATTTGTGTTAAGTCACTTCTGCACCAAACACTAAATTAGAAACGTTTTACCTATACTGAAGAGAAAAAGTAGTTAACAGGTGATTAGTAGTCCAAAGTCCCTTTTTTTTTAGATGAACATGGATTGTGCTCTGTGCAACAGTGGAAAGGCACAGAATCCTCATTGCTTTATGCCAAGTGTGAAGGTTCCACAGTATTTGATGCTTTATTAAGAGGAAGGTGAAAGATACCAGAGCTGAAAGCTGCTAGTAAACTGACCTGGACTTAACATGTTAACAGAGCGTCTATCTGGTCATCATCAACCCATTATACATTGATTTATAGAAAATAACAACATTTCTTTATCAAAAACAAACTTTAAATGTTCTTATCATATTATCATTTTTGGAAAAAATTAATTTGGGGTTTTCTTTTAGCTATAAAGAATAATCTCCAAATTTATGAGAAATAAATGCTTAATATGCAGCACTCTCTGTGGTACAACATTCATGTAACATTTGTCTATATTATAGATAAATGTTAGATGACACCTGTCTTACTAAAGTGGAACAGTCTGATTTACAAGCATATATTTATGTTACAGACAAAAGGGAGTTAAAAATGTGAAAAGATAATTAAATGTAATATAAAATTAAATCATAAAAATATTGTTATATCAGGTTGTGGACCAATAGAGTTGAAACATGCTCTATCAAACTGTACAATTTAGCCTCCTTTCCTCCTTCATTTATTGATTTTATTAAACACACTCCACTGTCTCCGTGCATCTCATCCCCGTTGTTCTCAGTCAGTCGGGTCTTCTGTGTTTTGTTCATTAAGAGACACGCTGCATTTTCCTGCCAGGAGTGGCAGTTGGCTCTGCCAGGTTGAAGCAATTAAAACAACAGCAGATTGGAACAGACTGCGGGAACAACGGTGTAAATTGAAAGCGGTGCATGAAGTGGAGAAGGGTGTGAATAGTAATAGATTAGCTCCCTGAAACAAAAGAGAGCTTGCGGGCCATCCTCATGGGGAGCGAGAGCCACAAGCGTCTATCAGACTCCATGTCTGTGTGTGTCTCCGGGATGCTCCTGCCAAGGCTGTCAGCTTGGATGGTTTTAGACGGCTGTTGTCATACTCTTACGTCTAGTGAGTCTTTGATAATGGCAAACCCCACCAGATGGGCTAATGAACGTGACAACACCATAGAGAAAAGCTACTTTATCTTGCTTAACAAGAGACATCAGCATTAGGAATGATGAAATATGCTGTTTCTGATGTGCACTGTAACTCAAAAGGAAACAAGTAAATCTGAAGACAAGAAAGTAATTCCAAAGATCCCAGAAGAATATACAGTAAAACTAAATCTGATCACATCACCAGTCTATATGTGTGAGTACAATTATATTTTACATTTTGACAGTGTAACTACCTTGGGAAATTGTGTATTTTTCTTTAACTTATGCTTATTCTTTGTCGATCAAAAACTTCCTGAATGTACATGTTAGTTTTAGTTATTTTTTCAGCCTTGTAATTTAAATTGGGGGGAGGACTTTTGAATGTGCAGCACAAAATAAGACCTGATTTGTAAAATAAATCTACATTTATTCAGGTTGGTGTACAGAAAGTGGGATCTGCTTTTCTCAGACAAAAAAAAAATCTAAATGTTAAGCAGTTTGTTTCGACAATTAATTTGAAATTTAGCAATTCTGTTTTGATCTATTTAATTGAATAAATAAATACATAAATAACATGAAATAAATACAAGTTTTGATGTTGTTTCTTTTATAATATCCTGGAACATTCTGGGTGAAACAAGATGCCAATGATACACTTTGCAATATCTAAATTGCCTTCCACACTGTGTCCATCATCTTTTAGTAATTACTAATTTGTTGACTGAAGTGCATTTTGAGGAGGTAATTTTTACACATTTATTGATGGCATGTTTTGGGAAACTTGATCAAAGACATTTCATCACCTGTAGCTTCTCCTGTCTCCAATGTAATATATTATGAATAAAAGTTTTTTTTTGTCCTTTTTCTTCTCTCATTTCTTTTCGTCCATGTATTCACACAACTTAGACCAGGTGTGTGGGTTTGAGGATGACAGGATCTGTGGCTTCTCTCAAGACCGGAGTGATAACTTTGATTGGACAAGACAGAATAATCTGACGCACAATCCCAAACGATCTGCGAATACTGGACCAGAGACTGACCGCAGTGGAACAAAAGAGGGTAAGGAAATGGGGAAGTCGTCTGAAAGGCAGAATCTTACATTTCTGTAGAGAAACATGCAACTAGTGGTTGAAGAGGCAGAAACACAGGAATGGGAGAGATTCTGAGCTTTGGCTTTAGTGAAATACTTTTAGTTAGCCTTATCATTTTCCAAGGATAATTGGAAAGAAAATATGTGTATGAATGGATATTGAACCATGTGATGATTAAGTATTTAAAATAAAATAATAAATTGGCCAATATTGGTGCAACATTTGCATCAAACGTGCACAAAAATGTGTGTAAAATAATGGTTCAAAAGTATTTGAGCAGTTAAAGTTGTGTCTTTAACTGCTAGATTATTCAGTTTCAACAGTGGCTTTATTTGATTGTCACAGCCTGAGTTGTCTGTCTGAGAGCATCTGCATAGAGATTAACTTAATTAATTAAAACAATTTTCAAAGCTCGTGTCCTCTATAAAAAAGTTATACAATGTTCTGCTGGAGCACCGCAATGCAGAAACTATCTAGCATAAAGCAGCTGATAGTTAAACAAAATTATTATTTAATGTAAATCAAAATTTGCACCTGAAGATACAGAATATGAAAAAAGCAGAAATCCAACAATGAAACAACAAAACTATGATCTTTGTTTGTTGATTGTTGAACCATGCTGGAGAACGAGGCAAATACTATTAATTAAATTGGGTTTTCAGTTTTAATTTCATCTCCAAACAATTGCAAAAAGATTGCAAATCATTGTCTGTGACCCTGTTTTTTAAACACTGATTCACTGTCTTGACTTTTAATGACTCTTTGACAGTTGAGAATCAAATCTCAGCTCTAATTCTTTTTATTTCCTGGTTGATTGCAGGGTATTACATGTACATCGAAGCATCACGGCCGCGTGCTCAGGGCGACAAGGCTCGTCTTCTCTCTCCACTTTTTAATGTGTCTTCAGTCAGGGGTCCCAAGGGCTCTGGCCGAGTCCCATACTGCGTCTCCTTCTATTATCACATGAAGGGCAAACATATTGGTGAGTGCTCACAAACATTCACATAATTTCATTTATTACATAAAAGCAATCGTAAAAGCACAATGCACAAGAATATACTGGCAGAAACATTCACATTTATCTTCTGCCAAAGGCTGAATTTGGAGCTCGACCCCTATGTGTGGAGCTTGTCTGACACAATAACGTAGAGCGTGTGTTTGCAGGACACACAGATTATTCAGGGGGTGTGTTAAAGGGTGTGCCCTAGGATGTTAGCAGTGGTCTGTTTGCACATTTTTGCTTGTGCATCAGTGTGTCTGCATTTGTGTGCTTTTGGAGGTGGCTAAAGGGGGCAGAGGCTGTGTGATTTATGGCAGGGGCAAGATACAATCAGTCATCTGGCAGAGCTGTTCATCATAATATGTTTTGTCACAGCGCTAGAATGCACACACAGTTCCACACACATATGTTCACAAACCAGAACACTAACAAATGAAAACACTGGCTTCAATTCACTGTTCTTAAATAATGTATATACATGAACACAAACAGCAACAACACTGTAACCACACTTAAACAACACTATAAGGTCATGATCATCATTCTCTCCACTTGTGGAGGAATTTGGTCCACTGTTTTACATTGTCCATTTCATTGGGGTTTCATTTTGTTCTTCTGTTCTCACAGCAGAACTTCAGAGTTTTTAGCTAAATTTTTACACATTTTCTGCTCCAACCGTTCTGCTGATTACCCAGTTCTTGTCAAACTTTAGCTGTTTAACAAATATCATTATGGATATTTCAAGTATATTTTAGTAGAAAGACGAGTTTAAAGTCAAGTTGATGACTATGAGGTTTTCAAGACCACTGTAGAAAAAAGTAGTCCATATTTTGACTGATGTTGACTGTCCAACACAGCAGTACGTATCGCAAAGTGACATATAAATGGATCAATGTGTTAAAGTATGGGGATGATAAAAAAAGTGATATCTGTCAATCAAGCAGCCAGAAAAAGTTGCCAAAAAATCTGAACTTCAGCTATCCTTATTAACTTCATCAAAACTAAGAACTCCCACCATTGTCAATCTACAGCACATTACAACCAAAAGCAACTATTTTGACTTTTTAACTGACAAAATGCAGATGAAAAATAGATAAAATCTTGTAATTCTTAAGTGTTCTTGTCTATTCAACCTTGTTACATAAAAAATGTCTTATTGCATTGTTTTATATGTTAAGGTTCTTACAAAGAAAAATGAGGACCAGCAGGCCAATTTAAAAGATAAAAAACTTAAAACAATAAGTCTTAAAAACATATCCTTAAGTTTTAGACTTAATAATGAAACTGTGACTGTTTAACTATCACATAAACTAATTTCACACAGAAGTTCTCCTTAATACTTGACAAGCTGTCGTTTCCTATCATTAGACTTTGTATTTTGTGTATCTGGACAAATTCAGAGACTTAAATGGCTCTTTGGACAATAAAGGCGTCGGCCTTCGTCTCATGCCTTTATGCTTTAGATTCAACATTTAAATGTTTAAAAAGACAGTGCTGATTAAATATCTCCAGGGCAGAATAAAAAAAGAAGGGGTGTTTGGTACAACAAAACAAGGGAAGACAGCCTTATTCTCATTGTTGTGTATAAGTAGTGAAAGAGTTGGACAGAATCTTATACACATACCTCAGGTAATGTTTCTCTTCTCCTCCGTGGGCTCACTGTCAACGACAATAAACAACATTTAATTAGTTTTTGTTGGCCATTGGGTTCTAAATGTTTAGAACTGTTGTTGAGAGCAGCAAGACATGTGTAAATACATTCACTGGAATGTTTTAAAGACTAAAGTTTCCAAATAATGTAATTTTTTTGTTTGTATAAAACTTTTATCACTTTACACATACATATACATATGTATGCAGCATCCAAATCTCAGTTGGTTTCATCTTTTTAGATTTCAGTTTTGGTTCTAACAGTAAATGACTGCATAAATAGAGTGGGAACTAAAGGTTAGCTGGATGATGCAGTGAATGAAGGCTTTATTCCAGTCATCCAAATGAAATAATCCATTTGAGTTAAAAAGCATTAGTTCATGCATGTCAGTTTGTGAGGCTGTGGCTCACATTGTCCTCTGATGACAGTGTGGATAAATAGGTCTGATGAAGCTGTTCCTCTGACACTTTTACCACTAGACTTTGCCATGCCTTAGACCAATCAATAGGCTGCCTATCAGAGTCTTCTTTATCCTGTGCAGTTTATGTGGACCTGCAGGAGTAGGTATGTGTGTGTAGGTGGCGAAAGTGAATAGCTGATTTCTGTGGTTGCTTTGTGATGAAAACAATGTTTCCAGCCTTATGCTGACTCAAACTTAACTTCTGAATACAGCTTCCTTCGAGTTTATATCTCTTCATCAGACTCGAAACAAAAATATGCATGTCTGAAAACAAAATAATAAATACAAATTTATATCAATATAGATATCGATATCTTTCTATTTATATTATTACCATTTATTTAGCAAAACATCCAACTCATTAAATAATCCCATATCATGAAATTAGTCTTACTTGAGGGTTTTTTTTGCACCCCTTCTTTGCATTTGTCAGCCTTCAGAAGAGGTTTTATCTCGATCAACTTTTACATTTCTTCAAGGTTTAAATAATACTACTATGTAAACACAACACACATTCAATACAGAAGGGATTTTGTCTGATGTGCAGACATATAGATACTACTTCTGTGTGCATATCCATTAATACCACATGTAGTGCACGGATGCCCCCTGCTTGTGTATTTGTTTAGAAGACTGGTGGTTGGTTAATGTTCCAATTAGGGGCTGGCTGGTGGTCGTTAAGAAGATGAATGATTCTCTCACATCTTAGAGGGCTGAGTGAGATAGAGACAAGAGGGAGCGAGCCTATTAGGGCCCCTTCTCATAGCTCACACAGTGTTTCTTTCCTTACTCTAACACATCACACGAGAGTGAAGTGTGTATACTGTAAATATACTAAAAAAGAAAGGTTAATTAACACATTCAACAAATGCCTCTCCTATTCTTCTCCCATGTTCTCTGCTGTAGGACTTTTCAATGTGTTGCCATTTCACAGATTTTAGGAGAAATCTCAACGTCAGAAAGTCTCGCAGATTAAATGTCTGCCTAAATGTCATAAAGGCTTACTTTAGGTGCCTACTTTTCTGCAGATGTTTTTAGTGACAAAAGATTTTAAACTGACCTGTTCCTATGTCTGTTGTTTTGTTCCTGAATTTTCTGGAGAAAATCTTTTGTTATAGTGAGACCATGCCAGTTACAAATTCACCATTTGTTGTCGATATGTAACTTTTTCACAGGCACGCTCAGTGTTCTTCTGAGGGTGAGAAGTATTGCGCCTGTGGATTCAGTGGTGTGGACAAAATCAGGTCATCAGGGCCCAGACTGGAGTAAAGCCTTCTTTGACATCAGCCCCAGCGGACCCTTCCAGGTAAAACTCTGGTCTTCTCTCCAACACAGGGAACAGCAAAGTCAATAATATAGCAATGAAGAACCTGCACACTTAAATCTTTTGATAGGATTTCAAATATAAAACCGATATCTCAAGAAAAACCTCAACAGTTTTGAGATGGGAACCTGTTTGTTGGTTTGAATGACAGTAGGGCCCCTCCCCCTCTGCTCTGCCTCATCACACTCAGCAATTGAGATGTGTTGTGTGAAATTCAGAACGTGACCTGCAGGTACGACCCAGTCATCTGCTGAAGGAAAAACATGCAGTGTCTTCTCTACTGTTAACGTGAGTTTTGAAGAATCCAGCCTCTAAAGGCAATTTGGCTCCCAGTGTTTGCTCCTTGATTTTTATCATGGCCCACCACTGTCGCTTTGGTTCACTCAAAGGAGGCAGAAGAAAAAAAATAAATTACAACTCCTTTTTACTTGTCATCTCTCTCATGTTTTTGACATTTCTTTTAGTGCAGCCATTTCTTCTCCACTATGTCTTTCCCACAAGAAAGACCTCTGATACAGCCAGAAATTAACAGGGGGTTTTATGTACATGGTTCACAGAATTCCACAGTTGATCTGGAAAGATTGCCTTGAATCAGATTTTTTATTTATTTATTTTTTCAATGTATTTTCTGCAGTGACTTCAAGTTTGCAAAGGAAAATCAATGAATAAAGACTTGAATAAGGCCTCACATTTACTTCTGGATTGGTTGCTACCTCACAACCATGTGTAAAAAATAGGACACCCAATAAAATATTATGTTCTTTATTATCAAGTCATCTTACATTGGTGTAATTTTTTATTTATAGAATTTGATTTACACGTTAAACAACTGACATCAATAAAATTGTTTGGCAACCCTCACAGCTACTGTTTGCCATTAGGTTTAAATACTTTCAGTGAGAAGCATTGATGGATGCTTATTAGTGCTTTGTAGCACCAACCTGAAACTAAAAGACTAAATATCAGATGACCAGAATGTTTGGATTGACAGGTCATGATTAGAGGAAGGGTCTGTCCTGATGATCTTCTCTGCAGACCAAATTGTTTGGTACAGGTTGAGCCTGTCCTGTTATGAGGATGAGCCCGACCACACAGAGATGGTTGGAGACATGTCAGACTGTATGAAGGCAACGTAGAAATGATCAGCAGCTCATGCGGAAAGATTAACTCTTTAAGTTGCCGTAGGACATACACTCTGCTGGGCCATCTAAGTGTGGGTTCCAGGAACTGGAAATTATTCACAGACAACACATTGTGGGTGTTGAGGGGAAACACTGTAAAGGGGTTTCTCCTGAAGTCCACTGTCATCTCCACTGTTTTAGTGGGTTTAGCTCCATGTGGTTCTGTCTGCACCTGCAGACCAACCAATCCACCTCATGTCTGTATGCAGACTGTATCAGTCAGTGTCCTGACAAAGAACAGATGGATTCATTGATTCGCAGGCATTAGTATACAAGGGGAGTGAGACTGGTGTTGATGCTTCCTGAGCTGGAGAAATTGCCTTCCAGCTGATCGGCAAGGAAGTTGGTGATCCACTGGCAGATGGAGCCTGGTACATCTGACAGTGAGCTGGATGAGCTTCTGGTGGAAGATGTCTGGGTTGATAGTCTTGAAGGAAGACATGAAGTCTACAAAAAAAAAATAAACAATTCTGGCGTATGTCCTTGGATGGTCGAGGTGGCACAGGATGAAGTGCTGACTCAAACTGACTGCATCCTCTGCCGATCTGCTGACTCAGTCAGCAAACTGCAGGGGGTCCAGCATGGGGTCTGTGATGCCTTTCAGATGCTTCATCGGCTAGCGCTCAAAGGTTTTTATGACCACAGACATCAGAGCTAAAATGTAAGGTAAATTCTTAGCACCTAATTGATTTGTAATACTACACAGATAAAAAAGTGCTGTTTTGTAGACTTTACTTACTAACTTTTAGATCAAATTAAACTTACATCAAGCTCTGATGCTATGAGGTAAGTTGTTCACTTTGTCTTTTTCAGGTTTATAGGACAGTCAAAGTTCAAATGAATTGGTCACAATCAGTCAATATTGAGGAAAGTGACTGGGAGACATGGCAGAAAGAAGGCCTGTGTTTTACTGCTGTCTGTTGACACATCACTGAGCATCTGTGGCTCTCTGGCAGATGTGCTTGTCGTTATTTTTTCCCTATTGGCACTTGGCAAAATAAACTCGATGACTCAGTCTAGCTTTCCAATTGACACCATGCATCCCCTCGCACTCATTTTCCCATCTTTGCTTACTCATTTTGTGTGTATGTTTGTGATTGGGTGTCTACCACAGTCAAGAATACTACCTAGGAAACAACATTAACAGCCTTTGTCCAATCTCTTTCTGATTTTGTTTTTCATTTCTTTTCTCTTTTTCTGTGGGGAACCAGATGGGTCAATTGCTTCATACTGTCCTGTCTCAAGGCTGATAACACAATAAATCATGAAATCTAAAAACAAAAGTTTTCAACTGTTATGTGGACTGCCCCTCAATTGTTCACCATGTACTTATTTGCTTAAATGAACTTCACACACAATTTACATTTAAGTAATCATTAGATTAGAATCAGTCTGTGAGATCATTTGATAGCTGTATATGAGTTAAGGATCCCTGCTAGTTTTGTTGTAATGATTTCACATGCTGTTCACTTACAGTATTTTGTTAATGTGGGCTGAAGTCATTTCATCAGTATTTATAATGCTTTTGTTACAATATGTTTTATAAAGGTCAACAGTTTTCTGAATCAGTGGGTGTAGAGTATGCTTTATACCTTCCATTTACAAATTTCCACATTTCTTATGTGAACTCATACATGTGTTATGATTCATGATTTTTACTACACTATGTAATTTATTATTAATAATATTAATATTAATATCATTATTATTATTATTATTATTATTATTATTATTATTATTATTATTATTATTATTATTATTATTATTATTATTATTATTATTATTATTATTGTTGTTGTTGTTGTTTGTTTATTTTATGCAGGCCTAATCCCCAGAACTCCACCTTA